>NW_021703785.1:61300596-61335286 GCF_005190385.1 Monodon monoceros | reverse complement strand
ATTTAACATCTTTTTTGGAGTATAATTGCTTTACAATGGTGTGTTAGTTTCAGCTTTTTAAAAATTATTATTTAACATCTTTTTTGGAGTATAATTGAATTCCATCATTCTTGTCCACTTGGGAGATTCTGGGTGGTGTGGTTTCTGATATCATCACTGGATACCCTGTGCCCACAGCTGCACCTCTTTTGGCAGAAAGTGGGTCTCTTGGACTGAGGTGCTGCCATGCGTGATACCACAGGAGTGGATCAAATATTCTGTAAGCTTTCAGGGACTGGTGCTGACTGGGGCTCCGAGAAGAGGAAAGGCAAACTCTTACCTTGAGTATGTTACTATTCCAGTCAAAATGAATCACTGCTTCCCTCTAGGATGAAAGAGGTTCAGTGTAGCCAGTTGGTCAAATGGCTGATTTGTTCCTTCTAGGGATGGTTCTATCTAGGGATAGTTTCTTCTAGGGATAGGATATCAGGGACTGAGTGTTGATTTATGTTGCTGGCAGCTTGGATGTTCAGAGTGGCAGAAATAGATGAACCTTATGTGTGGGAGCTCATGCTATTAAAACCAAGTACAGCCTTCTTCTCTGACATCATGGCTGTATTGTGCCAGAACTGGGACGGTTGATGACAGAGACTGGATGACAGCAACCAACCAAGGCTTTTGTCTAGTTGGTTGTTTAGTGTCCCTTCCACAGTGAATGCTCTCAGGTGGATGCTAACCTGCGATGCACAGGTCTTCATATTTTGTGCCCACTTCTAGGTGCATCCACATACCTCTTCCCAGACCTCTTTCTACCTTTCTTCTTCTAGACTACTGACTTACAAGCCAAGCCATTCACCACTGTATGTATTTATCTGTATGTATTTATGGCAGATCATTTGTCTTTATTTATAAAGTAGGTGATCAGGGATACTTCCCATATACCTCTGGTAACTGGAAAGATTTTCTTTCACCTGTGTCTTTTAGCACCACTTGACAGTGGAGTTATATGAGACCAAAGGTTTATTTTTGGCTTGCACCTACATACCAAGACTACCCATTCTTTCTTTCTTCCTTCCTTCCTTCCTTCCTTCCTTTCTTCCTTCCTTTCTTCCTTCCTTCCTTTCTCTGTTTTGGCTGCACCAGATCTTAGTGGCAGCATGCGGGCTTCTTAGTTGTGGCATGCATGAGGGTGCTAGTTCCCCGACCAGGGATTGAACCCAGGCCCCCTGTATTGGGAGTGTGGAGTCTTACCCACTGAACCACCAAGGAAGTCCCTCAAAACTACCCATTCTTAAACCAAGCCTGGCCCTTTTTCCTCCTTTGTCAGCTGGGGACCCATATATGCAGCAATATATGCACATTGAAAGAGAGGCAGTGATGTAATAGTAGGGAATGACACAGGGGTCACAACCTTCCGACTCTGACCCTCTGGCTCTGGCTCATGTCCACAAACTGGGCGAGGGCTCATAACTTTTTATTGAGGCAGCTGCCTCAGCCTCTTGTTCTTTCTCCTTGATTTTTTTTTTGGTTTTATAGCTTGAGCAGTAAATTTGTTGGTTGTCCATCCATCTTGTCCTTCGAGATCCATTTCCTATTAACCAACTCTGTAGCTCTCTGTGGGTCATGAATCCCTAGTTGCCACTTGACCCGAGCACTTATTATGATAAATTTATTCACTTGTTTTTGGATGTTAAGCACCACCAACCTGCCTCCATTAACAGTATCTTATCGTTCTCATTGCTATCACAGACACAGTTCTGTAATAGCATCTCCTACCATCAGCCAGGCCTATAGAGGAAAGACACCACTGAGCTTCTCAGTGAGGCAGGTTTCCTCCAGGCCCTCCCACTGTCCATAGTCAGTTGCAGGTTTCCACTCTCACATGGTATATTCTCTCTAGCATACCCACTTTCGTGAGCCTTTTGATTTCTTCCACTGTTTGCAAAAACCACTCTGGGACTTCTCCTTCATTTAGCGGAAGCCATCACTTATCCTAGGCTTTCAAGAGCCAACCTCCTAGCATAATAGCATTGTCTCATGAGGTCTTTGCCAGAGTGTCACATTCTGTGTCTCAGGAGAGTAGGCTCACACTGATAAACTCTCTCTTCCATGATTTGATATTCTGCCTTCCTTGGGTCTAGTCCCGTGCTGCTCTCTCTGCTCCTGTAGTCTCTGTTCACTAGGTCTTAGAGCTTCTGCAGGGATAGTCTGTTTTCTCTCTTATGAGGATAAACACTTAGCTAGCTGGGTGGGTGCTGCAAGGCTGATGCCTCTGCACTTTCAAAGGGTTAGGAGGAGTGCTACCCTTTAAAAGCAGGGAATGGGCCACTTCTGTGGGCCCAGAGAGTCCACGATGGCCTGAGGTTTCAGGTTCTTGAGTGTATTGACCCACACGTCCCCATCCCAAATTTTAGCCTCCTCTTCCTTCCTAATCAAGACCTTGCCCTTGGCATAGCAGGCTTGCTGGGGTTGGGAATTTAATAATCTCTGGAGTTCTGAGACTGTGCCTCAGGTTATTCTAGCTGTAGAGGAGATGAGAGTCTATTTATATGCAATAAATGAGGCTCTCTGACTTTTACAATTCACCTTATATTAGTGATTAATCACTCTGGTGGTTTTAAACACATCAGCAAATTTTGACATACCAGCCAGTCTTTGTGACTCACTTCTAGCAAATAAAATGTGGTCGAATTGACCCTGCATGACCTCTGAAGCCAAGCCATAAAAGCAATACAGCTCCTTCCTACTGTTTCCCCTCTTGGCACTTTTGCCCTGGGGATCCAGCTACCACGCTGTGAGAGAGTCAGGAAGCTGAATGGAAGGAAGGGCCACGTGTAGCTGTTCCACTGAGCTGGCATCGACTGCAAGACCTAAGACTCAGCAAGCCCTTGGATGAGTCCAGCCTCTAGCATTTCAGCCACTCCCTCTGATGCTGAGAGGAAGAAAGATGTGCTACCTTCTCTGGGCCCTGCCCAATTGCGGATTTGTGAACAAAATAAATATTGTCGTTGTTGCCACTAAGTTTTGTTTTTTTTTTTTTTTTTTTGCTTCTTGACCCCAGACATTTATTCAATGATTTTCCTCCAAACACTGGAAAATGTTTTACGCACATGAGGATACAACCTGAAAGACAAAGGTGGTTCTAACGAGGAATGGAAGTCACGGTAATGCCCTAATCTGGACCATAACAAGAGCCATTATTTATTGCCTTCTATGCACTTTGTGTGGTTACTACTATGTGATTTGATCATATGTATTACCCCAGGTTCTCCCAATAATCATGCAAAATAGGCATCTTAATGATCCTAATTTTATGGACGAGGAAACTGAATCAAGGTCAAAAAAGCTAATAGGGTTGCCTGGTTCCAAAGTCTATGTTTTCCTCTAGCTGTGGCAAGCGGGGGCCCCTCTTCATCGCAGTGCGCGGGCCTCTCACTATCGCGGCCTCTCTTGTTGCGGAGCACAGGCTCCAAACGCGCAGGCTCAGTAGTTGTGGCTCATGGGCCCAGTTGCTCCGCGGCACATGGGATCTTCCCAGACCAGGGCTCGAACCCGTGTCCCCTGCATTAGCAGGCAGATTCTCAACCACTGTGCCACCAGGGAAGCCCTAAGAGGACATCTTAGAGAAAATCTTGATATATAGACCAGCAGCTCAGAAGAGAGATGTGGGCCCCCAAATCCATACTGGGAATAACTGTGTACAGATGGTAATTGAAGTCAGGGAAGTGAATGAGATCAACACAGTGGACAGTAAATGGGCTTAGGACAGACCAAGAAACAGTTCCAAGAAATGGATTTTGCAAGATGGACAGTAAAAACGTTGTTGGTAAATGATATAAAAAATGGGCAGTCAGAAGCATAGGAGCAAATCAAGTAACTGAAGCCAACAGAAAAAAAATGCTTTAAAGCTTTGTTTTCAATATAAGCGATATCATCAAAATGGGGCTATAGGAGTTTTCTACTGCTCTCCCGGCCCCCCCCCCATTATGATAATCATCTATGAGTGAGAATGCCTTTGTAGAAGTCAAGGAGTCCAGTGGAGAAGTTCCAGCCCACTGTTGGAGAAAAAAAAAAAAATCCAAGATTGGACAGAGTGAAGAGGGGAAAGGGAACAGTTTCACTTTACCCACATCACTCTTCCCCCAGGTGGCAGAGCTCAGTGCAAAGAGAAACCTTCACAGCCTGTGATTTCTCCCATGGGGGAAAGTGAGAGTGTGTAAGAGCCTAATTTCTCCAGCCGTGCAGGACACTGCCAGAGAAACCCACTTATTTCCTGCCCCATCCAGAATGCCGAGGTGTGCTGCATAATTGGGGGTGGGGAGTAGCTGGGAGAATAGTCTCCGGGGTTCTTGGAGGACATCAAAGTGATACAGATCCTGTCGTACTAACTGCTTTGCGGGCTCCACCAGGAAGCCCACCCATGAGCCGCTGAGGGTGCCTCACCTGTATATCTGCTCAACCGGTACTCGGGCGCACCCAGCACTCTGCACACCTTACTCACACCCCCACCTCCCTGCGCACCCCCTGAGGGCAGGGAGGGCGGAGGCCTGGTGAGAATGTGCAGGGAACTGGCCCAATTCTGTGGGATTGGGAGAAAGCACAGTAGCTTGAGCGTCCGTACTGCCCTAGGGAAGGCAAGCAAGAGGCCGCCACCTGCAGGCGTGGCTCTGCAGCGTCAAGAGACTTGAGCAGTCCGTACTGCCATAGGGAAGGCAAGCAAGAGGCCGCCACCTGCAGGCGTGGCTCTGCAGCGTCAAGAGACTTGAGCAGTCCGTACTGCCATAGGGAAGGCAAGCAAGAGGCTGCCACCTGCAGGCGTGGCTCTGCAGCGTCAAGAGAAGGCCTACAATCTCGACAACTTCTCTCCAAGCGGAAACGAGAAGTGCGGAGCAGGTGTATCCATAGAAAAGACCTGAGAAGGTCTCAGAATCCCTAACAGGGCTGACCGAAAGTGTTTCTTTCCGAAGCCAGTTAGTTTAGACGGGAGGAGGAGATTGCTTCTTCAAATGTGAAGACAGCAATGCAAGACTTCAAGGAACATGAAAAATCCAGGGAACGTGACACCACCAAAGAAACACAATCATTTTCCAGTATCGAGGGCAAAGAATTGAAGTTATCCGATTTTCCCAATAAAGAATCCGAAACAGTTATTTTAAGGCAGCCCATTGAGGTACCAAAAAAACACAGAGAAAATACAATGAAATCAGGAAAACAATACACTAACAAAACAAGCGTTTAGCGAAGAGATAAAAGTCATACAAAAGAACCAAAGAGAAATTCTGGAATGGAAAAAATACAATGAATGAAATAAAAAATGTAATATCTTGGCAATAATTTTTTGGATATTATACCTAAAGCACAGCCATAAACATAAAATTCAACAGGGGAGATTACATTAAACTAAACAGCCCTGCACAGCAAAAGAAACAGTCAGCAAAATGAAAAGGCAGCCTACAGAAGGGGAGATAATATTTGCAAACCATATTTCTGATGAGGGGTTAATAATATCCAAAGTATATAAAGAGCTCATACAACTCAAGAGCCAGAACAAACAAACAAAAAACAAATAACAGAACAGACATTTTTCCAGAGAAGATATATAAATAGTCAACAAGCACATGAAAAGATGCTTAACATCGCTAATCATGAGGAACATGCAAACCAAAACCATAATGAGGTATCACCTCACCCTTCTTAGAATGGCTAAAATTAAGAAGACAAGAGATATCAAGTGTTTTTGAGAATGTGGAGAAAAGAAAACCTTAGTGCACTGTTGGTGTGAATGTAAATCACTATGGAAAACAGTAGAGTTTTCTCAAAAACTGAAAGTAGAGCTACCATGTGATCCAGCAATCCCACTTATGGTTATATACTCAAAGGAAATAAAATAACTATCTTGAAGAGATAGCTGCACTTCCATGTTCATTGCAGCATCATTCACAATAGCCAAGGCATATATATAATAATAATATATATAATATATATATATAAAAGAATATTATTTGGCTATAAAAAGAGGGCAATCCTGCCATCTGAGACAACATGGATGGATTTTGAGAGCATTATTATGCTAAGTAAAATGTCAGACAAAGAAAGATAAATACTGTATAATCTCACTTATATGTGGAATATAAAAGAGCTGAACTCATCAACACAGAGTATAATGGTATTTGGGGTAGGGGTGGGTAAAACGGGGAGATGTTGGTCAAAGGGTACAAACTTTTAGTTCTGAGATTAATTAGCTTTGGGGACCTAGTATTCAGCAGGGTGATTTTAGTTAATAATACTGTATTATACACTTGAAAGTTACCGAGAGAGTTAAATGTTCTGACCGCACACAAAGAAATGGTAATTACGAGAGGTGACGGAGGTCTTAACTAACATTATTATGGTAATTATTTTGCAACATATATGTGCATCAAATCATCAAGTTGCACACCTTAAACTTACACAGAGTTATATGTCAATTATATCTCAATAAAGCTGGGGCAGGGGAGGGGGGAGACTTTGTTTTCCGCAGTATTGTATCCCCAGCACATTAGTAAGTGATCAAGGTACACTTGTTAAATGAGTGAATGAAGAAAGGACTCACTATTTTTGGAGGCTTCCTAGAGGCCAAGTAAGATGAGTTCTAAGAAAAGTACATTGAATTCTCTGGTGTCTTTGGCAGGAATTGTTCCTGAGGAAAGGCAGGTGTTGAGGCCAGCCGGCAGGTGTGTTGAGGGGTAGAGAACAGTGCCACAGTGAAGATGAAAAGTGCAGAGAACTTTTTCAGTTGGAGAAAAGAGAGAAAGAAGAGTATCTGGAAGATACTGTGAGATCAAAGCATTTTTTTATGTTTATCTTTTTAAGATCTGAGCAATTTGACTATGTTTAAGTGCTGATGAGAAAAAGTCAGTGAGCTCAGAATGCCTGAGAGCTAGAAAATGAAGACTGAAGATACAGGAAGAAGAAGGATAATTCTAAGATATGGTCGTGGGAATGGGGCCCAGAGCTCAGACAGTGAATCAGCCTTAAACAATGGAGGGGCCCCTCATCCTTGCCAGCTAGATGCATGCCAGTTTGCAGATACGGTGCAGGGAAGCTAAGGAAGTTCCTATTTAATGATGCCTAAGTTTTCTGTAAAGCAGAGAGCAACAGCATTTGCTGGGAATTAGGGAAAATAATTATTTCCTAGGCTGCCTGGAAGTTCTTACTTTATATTTCTATGGAACATGTGTCATACCCTTAGGACATCCCCGGGAACTGTTAGTAATTAAGGCTTTTTAATAGGCCAACTGTAAGTGCTAATTTTCATCATTTATTTCCTAACTTATGCCGCTCTCCAGCAAGAAAACTGTCATGTTATTTGGCAGAGCTAGACGTCCATCTCTCTCCTCGCAACTGTTGATTATAAGGTTCCTAAATTCTTTACCGTCAGGGATCCTTGTATAATATTTTCCCACTAGTCCTTACATATTTGAAAGATACTGTCTAGCAAATGAGCTATATTTATAAATTAATAAATTTCTATTTTTTAATTGATTTCGTATAACATTTGCTCTCAGCCAAAAAATGTAACTGATCAGCATGAGTAATCATGTTTGATTAATCTAATTCTAATGAAAATGAAAAGAATATGACATTTCAGTTATCCTGGGCAGTCTTACTGAGGATAAATGTATGGTGCTTGGGGAGTTTTTTTAAATATTAAAACAACTTTTGTACTCCCATTATTATTTTTATTTTTTTTGCGGTACACGGGCCTCTCACTGTTGTGGCCTCTCCCGTTGAGGAGCACAGGCTCCGGACGCACAGGCTCAGCGGCCATAGCTCACGGGCCTAGCCGCTCCGCGGCATGTGGGATCTTCCCGGACCGGGGCACGAACCCGTGTCCCCTGTATCGGCAGGCGGCCTCTCAACCACTGCGCCACCAGGGAATCTGGGGGAAAGACTACTGATATACTGTGACCACCTCAGCCTTGATCGTGATCCAGCTTTAAAGTGTTTTCTTTCCCAGACCAAGGATGTGAACTCCAATTCCCCTCCATGTATATCAACCCTTTAGGAAACCAGACCATCATGTACAGAATATCTTGAAAGAGATATTTCAACCCAAATACCTTGAAGTAATTGCGTTTTTAGTTTCTCTTTGAGAATAACAGTGAGTAATAACTTTGTAATAAAGCTATTAAGGGTGGTTTTGTCTATTTCAATTCCGATGTTTTAAAATACGTTATTAAGATTATGTAGGGAAAAAAATCTATCCATTCAATAAATATATCTTCAGACTACTGGTGAACCACACACGTGATCACTTTTAAATCTTCACAACCAGAAAGAGCTGGTGATTCATTCCCTTTCCTCACCTTAACTAAGGAAATGAAATGAACACCTTTGGTTGTCAACTTCGTTCTATTTAATCGTTGAGCAGGGGGAGCTCTGGTGATGACATGGTTTTCTTAGCATCACTTAATTTAAGGTGATTTTTATAAATGTCACATCTTCAATTTAAAGGTTAACTTAGAGAGATCCATGCTATTATTTGTAAAAGAAAGGCAGCACAAAATTAACGTATGTATTTTCAGTGTACGAGATTTAAAAGGCATTTCCCTATTCCAGAAAACTCAACAGACATGACTGTCCTGTACTTGAGCTAGTTTTAGTGCACAGTTCATCTTCTAAAGGGGGGAGTAACACTTATAAGCCAGAGAGATATTCCTTGGTTAATGAATGGTCTACTAAAGAGAACTTTCTGAAAGTGTATTTGTTCTCTACAGGGATTCAGTCTTATCAGTTCTCACCACTTCCTTTTAGACAGTTACTCTACCTGTTTTTAGATAAATAAGTTGCCAGGTATAGTTAAGGATGGGAACCTAAGACCTTATAAGGCACACAAAAAAACCAGGAGGGTAGAACTTCCCAACTGTTGCTACGCAGCCCCTGGGGAATTCGTAAGATAATTGCAAAGGATCTAAAAATATAGTACATACAAAATATATATTTCACACACAGATATGTACTATTATTTTCCAAATATGTATGGGCTACTGTGATAAAAAACATTGCCAGTTTAAAGCGTTGCTGAATTCATAATAACTTTTTTTGTTCATTATATTTTTTCAGTCAATAGGTAGAAGAAACATGATTGTATTACCATTTTTTTAAACTAAAAATAAATTATGCTGCTCGGAAAATTTAGAAACTATAACTACACATTGAGTTGATTGATTAAAGCCATGGCTTTTCAGCTTTTGATCACACATCTCTATCAGTTAAAAAATTGAGCTCACACATCCCAATTAATGTATATTTATTTATAAGCAATATGTATGTACTGCTATGCTATATATTTCAGCGCTTTATAAAAGTTCTGTAACAGAAATTTTAAAAAATAATCAGCTAAAAACTAAATACAAGTGTTAAAAATTTCTTCCGGTACCCCTGAAATTCGGTAGCCCATTTTGGAAGCTCACTGGATAGAGAGAAAGATACTAAGGGCTGTCTGTAGAAATAAGAGGAATTAGGTTCTAGGAGAAACTGTGCAGGTCAGTTAGACCTTGTGGACAGGGCTTCTGGGTGCTCCTGACATTAGATTTTCTACTGACTCTCGTCATTAGTACAGCAATAAATGGCAAAGGCACTGATCTACATTGTCTCACCTGTTTTACACATCAGCACTGCTGTTTGTTAAGAAATATAGAGTAGAAATGGCAAAAAACTCGCTATCCTTGTGCCCCATATACACTGACCTGTATTTAGAGCAGTCTTGACAGCCTGCTCTGTCCTTTGATTGCCATTCACACTTTCCCATAACCCTGAGAGCTGAGCCTGTTATCCACGTGGCAGAGCGAACAGTGTGTTTGAACTGATCTCTCTGGGGACTCACTGGGGCCTGGCATGACCTCACAGAGTTAACTTTCTTACAGAGATGCTAAATCCAGGTCAGTATACATTTGATATTGTGTATCCTTCAAAACACTTGGCGGTGGTATTGAGGAGATGTTCCTACTTGCCGAACTCAAGGAACTATCACTAGATGAAGGGAAAAGGCTGAAATGCACGGGGACCAGACCTAGTCATTGTTAGAGATACTGATGCAGAGAAATGGAGCCTCGACAGCATGCAGGTTTAAACAGCTTGAGGTGTAAATGGTCCAGTCCTTGGCTTACAGGTCCCCAATTGTGCACGCTTGTGTGTGCCATTCTTTAACAGTTCATTGATCCACTTCTTACCTCCTTTTCAGAAGTGCTCAGCACAAGAAGCCCCATTGCCTGCCACTTCCAGCGGCCTGAGGTTGCCTGCTTCTGTCTCCAGAAACAGTTAGCCGTGGGCTCCGATGACTACCTAGCGCTCCAGGCCTGGTAGAGCAGAGTGAGCCTCTACAAGGTGCTGAAAACCTGGGCCTGATCAACTTACCATCCTAAGGTCCTGCTTTAACCCTTTGAAGTAAATAGACAAGAGCCCACAGAAACCATAAATCACTTTGATGGTGAGGAATTAAACCCTACTTCCCTAGAACAAGCCCAGATGATGTCTTTGCATTACACTAACCGCAGCCCACACCTGAAGAGACACCCACCCCTGTAGCATTTCCACCAAAGCTCATTTCCTCTTACTTCTTTTCTCCTTTTCTCTCGCAATCTCCTTGCCCACCAATCATTCGAAAAAATAACATGAGGGAGATAGCCTTTCAAAGAACTTTATTTTATCTCTTTCTTTCTCTTCAGGCTAACCAGCAAACTGGAAGCCTTCATTAATACTTAATAAAGTAATTTATATTGAGCCTTCAGCCAATGTTTTCAAAGGACTTTGCAAGCCTCAGCTCATAAATCTTTACCCAAGCACATCATTATGCTATCAAAGGTGGAAGAACTAAGACACAAAGTTGTTAAGAGCGTCTCTCAAGGTTTCACGGTGAAAGATACACCACAATGCTTAAGTACGCTCTGCATCCTTAAGCCACTGAGACAAACGAGGGCTTGGTGCCCAAGTCAGTAGCTCCAGGTGGCGTCTCCTCAAATGTGGCCTGATGCTGGCCTGACCCTGCCTGCTCACAGCTCACCATCTCTGGGGAGACAAGACCTCCCTGGGAATCTGCTGCCTCTCCCGAACTCCGTGTCGACAGATAACAGCATCTCCAGCCAGGCTGGGAGTTTCTTCAACTTCTCTCTTCTCACTTCCTCTGTGTCACCAATTTCAATGAATCCTACCTCAAAAACCTCTCTCGGGCTTCCTTGGTGGTGCAGTGGTTGGGAGTCCGCCTGCCGATGCAGGGGACGCGGGTTCGTGCCCCGGTCCGGGAGGATCCCACGTGCCGCGGAGCGGCTGGGCCCGTGAGCCATGGCCGCTGAGCCTGCGCGTCCAGAGCCTGTGCTCCGCAACGGGAGAGGCCGCAACAGTGAGAGGCCCGCGTACCGCAAAAAAAAAAAAAAACAACCTCTCTCTCTATCCATTCACTTTCCCTTTCAACTATTAGTTAATCCTTTAATTAGTACATCCTTTATTATCTTTCATATGGACTTTTGCTTCAATCTTCTAAGTGACTTTCCATTATTTCTCCCCTCTTTGAGGCATCTTTTATTCCACCCATTGGAATGACACTTCTAAAATATAAATCTGAGCACGTCACTTCCTTTCTTATAAAAAGATGCAATCTCCCTGCCACCATAGCAATCTATTGAACCGTTGGAAGTTGGATCAAAAATATACACCCGAATTCTGTAAGCTTAAAAAGCCCCTTCCTCTTCTGATTTTTCGGAGGTCCCTGGGGTGTTACACTATAGGCATGTGTCATGTGGTTTATTTTGTGTGTTACTGCCTGCTTAACACCAGACTTCACAATCCCAGCCCTACTTCTGCTGCCTCGGACCCCCTCTGTGCCCAGGCCATCACCTGGGCACTGTTCCATCATCCAACTTGGGCCACCAGGCATATTGCCTGGTCTGCTACCCTCCCTTGCTCAGGATAACTTGTGCATTTCTTCCCTATGAGATGGACTGCAAAATGAATTCCCATGATGCATGTTGGGCTCTCTCATAGTATCCTAGAGTAGATTGCTTGTTTTCTGATGGCTTAGCATTCTTTTGGCTTTTCATAAATTCTTTCTCCTCCATCTCCTACCTCCAGAGGGGCATGCATACCCCTTTAGAGCAGCCAGAGCAGGTATACATTTTTATAATGGACCTGGAACCGCTTCTCCTCTCTTATTGTCTCATTCTATGGTTTGTTTGGACTCAAAGAACGAAGTTCTTTCTTCCCTTGGGGTGAATTGTCTCTCAGATGAATCTGTCCTTTCTGATGGTTAACTTTTTGGTTCCCTCTTGTGTTTTAGGCATTCCTGTAGATGTCTAATATCCAACTCTTGATACTATTTAAGATCTTTTCCCAGGAGTCTTCTCAGTTCCCATGAAGATCTATCAAGCAAATAGTCATATGAGGGTTTCCATCATGGGTTTCCCATACCTCATCATCTTTTGAGTTTAATTGTCATCCTGTATGACATTTTGATTTCCCCAAAATGTCTGCAGGATGAAAGTGTACACTTCTTGGCATAACATACAGAGTCCTTTAAAATCCAGCTCCTCCTAGTATTCCAATTTTTTTTTTGTGGTACGTGGGCCTCTCACTGCTGTGGCCTCTCCCGTTGCGGAGCACAGGCTCCGGACATGCAGGCTCAGCGGCCATGGCTCACGGGCCCAGCCGCTCCACGGCATGTGGGATCTTCCTGGACCGGGGCACGAACCCGTGTCCCCTGCATCGGCAGGCGGCCTCTCAACCACTGTACTACCAGGGAAGCCCTAGTATTCCAATTTTGTCTCATCATTCATCATCATTGTTCTGACTCCTCAAAGTGTTTCTCCACCAGAGCTCGCCTTTCCTGGATGCAGAGCCTCTGTTTGTTTTCTTCTTCTACCCGGAATGACTTTTCTGCGATTCCTGTCCATCAAACTCTTACTGAAACTTCAAGACCCAATTTAAATGTTACCTCCTTGTAAAGCTTTCCCAGGTTCCTCCAGGAGGAGATAATCTCTCTTCCCTCTGTGTCCCTATAGATTTATGTGTATCCTAAGAGGGTGTATGACATTTGTCATCCTGCCATGTGTCTTGCCCAGCAGCTGTGAGCTCCTTGAGCACACAGAAGGAATTCCCTTCTGAGATTCCAATGCTCAGCTCAGTGCCTGCCAAGTGATCATTTTGGGGAAATAAATGAGTGAATGAAGAAATTTTAGCAGTTCGTACACAAAGAAGATTCTCCACCCATAGGCAAAGACTTTGCTAAAGTAGCATCTGGAATAGGAGGGTCTTCAGACTCATGGACCTTAGTTGATGTCTATACAAGCCAAGGAAGGAATGTCTCATTTAACCTTGGCAATAGTATTTTTTCCACCATGGGTTCTTAAATTAGAAAAGATGACCTAGGGCTTCTCTGGTGGTGCAGTGGTTAAGAGTCCACCTGCAAATGCTGGGGACACGGGTTCAAGCCCTGGTCCGGGAAGATTCCACATGACGAGGAGCAACTAAGCCTGTGCACCACAACTACTGAGCCCCTGCGCCACAACTGCTGAGCCTGCGCTCTAGGGCCCATGAGCCACAACTACTGAGCCCTTGGGCCACAATAACTGAAGCCTGCACGCCTAGAGCCCGTGTGCTCCGCAACAAGAGAAGCCACCACAATGAGAAGCCCGCGCACCGCAATGAAGAGTAGCCCCCGCTCACTGCAACCAGAGAAAGCCCGCACGAAGAAATGAAGACCCAACGCAGCAAAAAGAAATGAATTAAATAAATAAATTAAAAAGATGACCTAAGTGATGTAGAACATATGCTGTGTTCTGGCATGTTTTTATGTACATATAACTGAGTATTTTGTTTATTAAGGGTTTCTTCATGAGTGTTAAAACAATCATATATAGACTTAGAAGTAATCACATTTCCAGAATGCGCTAGGATTCATCATGTTATAGCTCATTTTTAATTGGATTTGCAAATATATTAATATGGTGCCTGCTCTGTCAACCTGGATCTCTAAGTGAGATCCATGTGGAACAGAGCCACACCAATCCATGGTGCACATATAGCATGAGAGAAAATCACATCTCCTTTTAAGCCACTGAGCATAACTTAGTCTAACCTGAGTGATACAGAAATGTCAAATGCCTGTGCAACATTCCAGTAGAGAAATCCGATAGGCAGATAGATATATGAGTCTGAAATAGAGGCTACAAGAATAGTATGTCAATGATCTGTCACATGTAAGGGTTCAGACTAGAAGAACACATGAAATTACCCAAGGAGAGTGATACGGCTATTGTCCTCTCTTAAATAAGCTAATGCATGACTAAAAAAATGCTCAGTTACTGTCAGCTGCTGTGGACCAAGGATGAAACCCTGGGAAACATTAACATTTAAAGATAATTGAGAAAGAATAAATGAAATATGTCATATAAAGTTCCTTTAAAAACATTAAAAGGAGGTTTGAGATTAGGCTGGGATTTCTTTTAGCACTATTAGTGAAAAGATCAATTTTATATAGATGCAAGTAATGGATTAGCAAACAACAGCCAAAAGCCTACTGGTGATGGAATATAACTTCTTCAGGATGCAAGAAAAACTAACTATGCCCATCATTTCTCTGTAAAGACAAATCACATGCAGGAGTCTGCTCTCTCCCTGCAGACAGATATGAGGTTAGAACAGGTAAGTAATCATGACGCATCGATCTTCAAACTGAGAAAACCCATACTACCCAAGCACTCTTGGCTAAATTCTGCAACAGAAAAAGGGCTGGTGGAGATGCCTTAAGGCCTCAATGAGAGACACCATCCCCAGAAAACCAAGAATGATTTGGGGCGGGGGGCGGAGGGTTTGCATTTGTTTTACTCAAAGCCAGAGAAAGACCCTGGCAGATGAAGTAAAGCTTTTCACAGTGAAGGAATAAGGAGAAAGGTGTGAATTGTTTTATATTTTAATCTAAAAATTTCCATCCCCTTAAGTCGTTGTTTCCCATCTAATTTATGTCTATGCCATGTTTTAAAAGTTACAGGAAGCACATTGAGCTAGCACTTAGTTAATTGCTTCCCTGTGAAAACCACCACTGAACCATAAGGCCAGTAGCCCAGGAATCCCCATGATCTGTTGGAAACTTCACATCTCAGGCACAATGCTTAGAAACAGAAGTAATTATGAGAATGTCCTACTTCTATTCCCAATCCTGGTGAACCCGCAGGTCTCCCTTTATTTTCTCTGAAAATCAAGCCTAAGTAATTAGCTTTAAGTTTGCTCTCTTTCTCCTAAAACCTCAGTCCTTCAAGGGCAAGATCATCTTCCAATCAAAGAGCAAACCCAACCCAATTTTACACCCCAGCATAAAGAGACAAAAGCGATCTCGAAGGAGTAGAACAAACTTGAGTCCTCAGCTCCTCTCTCAAAAACTCTACTCCCAGAAGAGTGGCCCTACGTGTCTCCATCTTGCCTCTGTTTGGCCCTGAATGACCCCCAGAGTTGGATAGTACCAACAGTGGAGATGGCCTTACTGGTGATAGAGAAGCACCTGCTAAGACCCAATTATGCGCCAGATATTACGTCAGGCATTTCACAAACAACATCCCTAATCCCTGAACAACACTGCAAAGTTGCCTTCCTTATCCCCACTTAATATAACCCAATTCTCTGTGCTCTGTATATACATATCGTCTCATTAAATCCTCACAACACTCTAGACCAGGCATTGTTATTTTTATTTTATGGCTAAAAATAATTGAGTTTCATTGAGAAGTAACTCACCTTGGCTCCTTTACATATTAAGGAGAAAAACGAGAATTCTCACTTAAGTCTCTGTAATAGGCTTCTGACGACCTAGTCTTAAAAATCCACATGAATAAGGAGTGACCCCATCACTATATATTTGAATATATATCCTTGTCTCTCCTTCTAAATTAGGAACCACTTTGAATATAATTGGAAAAAAATAAAACTGAGTTTGGAAAAATTATGATGAATGAATTAGTCATAATGGCAAAACAATCAATTAATCACTATGGCTATATCTAATTATCAAAGCTGTTCATTAATTCTGAGTTAGTTAATTGTAAAAATATGTAAAAGTTAATATTAAGTCAAGAAAAGATATCATCCAACATTTTTATAATTGAGACATTTTTATAATTGAGACATCCAACATTTTTATAATTGAGACAAAAGATATCATCCAACATTTTTATAATTGAGACAAAGAGATATTTTATCTCTTTATTCTACACTGCATGTGCCAGACTGTCTCACCCCTCACTGTGCCCCTGTTTAGTCTTTTTTTTTTTTTTTTTTTTTTTTTTGCGGTACACGGGCCTCTCACTGTTGTGGCCTCTCCCGTTGCGGAGCACAGGCTCCAGACGCACAGGCTCAGCGGCCATGGCTCACGGGCCCAGCAGCTCCGCAGCATGTGGGATCTTCCCGGACCGGGGCACGAACCCACGTCCCCTGCATCGGCAGGCGGACTCTCAACCACTGCGCCACCAGGGAAGCCCTGTTTAGTCTTTTTTATGCTTAAATGTGTTTAAACACTGCCAGCCCCACAGAGCTTGGTCCATGGGTGGGAATAGCTCCTCTCTGGTTTTACACCTGTGTTTAGCAGCAGGCTTTGTCTGCTTCTCATGTGTCTTGCTTGGCTTCTATGTCCAGTCTTCCCTGGTTTGGTTCAAGGTCACTACTAACTTAGTTGCTCCTCATTCTGTCATTGGCAGGTGTAATAATTTTCTATGGCTGCTGTACAAATTCCCAAGCGCTTAGTCACTTAAGCAATGTAAATTTATTATCATTCAGTACTGGGGGTCAGAAATTCAAAATGGGTTTCATTAGGCTAAATTTAAGGAATCAAAAAGAATGTGTTCCTTTTTTTTCCTCTTGTTTTCTTGTTCCTTTTTTTTTTTTTTTGGATGCTCTAGGGGAGGGTATTAGTAAGGATTCTCCAGGGAAACAGAACCAATAGTATATTGATATAAATATAGATGTAGATATAGATGAGATTTATTATGAAGATTATTATGGCTCACAATCACAGCAGCTGAAAAGTCTCACAATCTGCTGTCCACAAGGTGACCCAGGAAATCTGGTGGTGTAATTCAGTCTGAGTCCAAAGGCCTGAGAACCAGGGAAGCAAAACTTCAGTCCAAGGGCAGGAAAAGACTGATGTCCCAGCTCAAGCAATCAAATAGAGAAAAAAAGAATCTCCCTTTCTGTGGTTTTTGTTCCATTCAGACCCTCACCCACCAATGTGGGTGGATTGATGCCCACCCACAGTTTCAAGGAGGGTGATCTACTTTACTGTCCATCAGTTCAATCTCATCTGGACACACCCTCACGGGTGAAATAATGTTTAATCTACGCACCCCATGGACCAGTTACATTGACCATAAAAGTAACCTTCACATGGAGAATCCACTTCCTTGCCTTTTCCAGTTTCTTGAGGCTGCCTGTACTACTTGGCTTGTGGTCTCACCCTCCCACTTCAAAGCCAGCAATGGCCAGTTGAGTTTTCTCACATTGCATCGCTCTAAGCTGCACCGTCATCACACCTGCCTCCCTCTCACTTGTGATCACACTGGACCAACCCTGATAATCCAGGATAATCTCTGTATCTTAAGGTCAGTTGATTAGCAATCTAATTTCCATCTGCAACCTTAATTCCCCTTTGCCATGTAACCTGTTATATTCACAGATTCTGGGGATTTGGATGTGGACATCTTTGGGCATCCTCTATTCTGCCTACCATAGAAGAGCATGAACGTGGTCCTATACATGGATGTGGTCCTATACATGAGGAGTGGGTAACAGGGCAAGGATGGAGAGTGTAGCATCTCGACTGAGTATGTGGCCTCTGCACTCGGGTGGAACTGAGTTCAGATCTCAGCCTCACCACTTGCAGCCATATGGAATTCAGCAGGTCACTTCACATCTATGAGCTCAGTTCTATCATCTGTAAAGTACCTTAGTAAAGGTACCCTAACAACAGAGCCTGAAACGTCAGAATAACAATCATAGTACCTACTATCTTGGAGCTCTTACTAAGTGCTCAGTAAAATTGCAGGTATTATTTTGATGACGACGATGATGACGAAAAAAATCAGTCTGAGCTGAAGTTTGGCGAGTCAGCAGTCTAACAAGTGGGAATGAAACCAAAGGATTTTTTTTTTTGATGTGGACCATTTTTAAAGTCTTTATTGAATGTGTTACAATATTACTTCTGTTTTATGTTTCGGTTTTTTGGCTGTGAGGCATGTGGAATCTTAGCTCCCCGACCAGGGATCGAACCCGCACCCCTTGCATTGGAAATCGAAGGCTTAACCGCTGGACAGCCAGGGAAGTCCCAAAACCAAAGGATTAATATAGCAAAGCACTGGAGCCTGTGGTGATCTTAGTAATAATCATTTCAAACTGACCACAGGACATTTGCTCCAGTTAAAGCCAAGGACAATTTGCCCTGTATCTTTAGATACAGCTAAATTTGCTGTATCTTATCCTACTCTTCCTACCGCTTAGAACTTCAAGACCACTGCTAGCATCTTACCTGATTCTTCAAAGTCACTGTCCCCTGGCAGCCTCTCAAGATGCATAACGAAGTTCAAGAGCAAATCCAAATCACCAGCGCTCAGGACCCGTGTCTCCAGATGTCTCCTTATCACCTACATGGTTGGGTAGAGGCATTAGCCTTGAAGTGATTTAAAAGACTATCCTCATGTAAAATACGCCCTCTTCATCTTAGAAAGAACACCCTTGTGAAGTAGTTCAGCTAACGGCACATTAAGTGACA
This sequence comes from Monodon monoceros, assembly GCF_005190385.1. NCBI lineage: Eukaryota > Metazoa > Chordata > Mammalia > Artiodactyla > Monodontidae > Monodon > Monodon monoceros. The sequence continues at coordinate 61,316,523 of NW_021703785.1, read as the reverse complement.
GAAACAATTTAGCAACTGTCATCATATAACAAAATAATGTCATCTTGGCTTTCAGCGAGAGACTGACTTACAAGGAGAGAATATCTCAAAGGACGACTCAGACAAAGTAGACAACCGTTTGCTTAAATCAAGTGACAAATAAGAATATCATTAAATAGCTATGGACCCACGCATATATTTCCTATTTTGTTTTGGGTAACATTCAATGGGATTCTTATCTTAAAATGTGCCTGTGTGCTAATTAATTTGCTGTGTTTCACCCTGCTCTCCCTGCCTCCCGGGCTCCTGTAAAATACCATAGCACAATGATGAAATCTAAGTCTCTAACGCAGAGGTGATCACTGGTTGAAATGCATGCTGTTCATCTGCTTCGTGTACCTCCCACCTCCACGACGGGCACAACTGAGCAAATCAGCCACAGAATCTTGGTCAATCCTGCTTTATAGGCAGGCACTACAAATCTTGCGAACGACCCACAGGTATCATCTGTGCAGACCTCCCTGAGCTATAGCATTTCAATGATACACAGAAAGGGCTGCCATCAAAGAACAAAGAGCTGCTCACATCTTATGGAAGCAAAATCAGCAGCTGAGGTCATACAAGGAACTAGAATATCCTTTCAAAAAAAATCAATTTTTTAATTAATTAAATACATAGCTAATTAAAATATTTCCCATGAGGTTAAAAAACACTTTCGCCACCACTGTAATTTCAGCAGCTTCTTATTTTCCCAGGTCTTTTTTCTATGTATCTAAATATATCCATTTATACACAAAGAAATGTACATTATGATCATACATTAGTTGGAGTCTTATAAAACCAAACGGTAGCTCTGAAAGGTTAATGAAAAAAGTGTGTGGACATAAGTCCCAAAAAAAGAAGTGCAAATGACGAATAAACATATGAAAAATATCCAACCTTTTTAAAATAAAAAATGTAAATTAAAATAAGTTACTGTTTTTGGCATCAAATTGTCACAGGTCTGTTATACGAATATTGCCAAGATTATAGTGAGGTGGGTGCTCTCGTAACAATGATGGAATAGCAAATAGGTAAAACTTTTCTAAAAGGCATTTTAAAGTAGATATCAAGGAACTGAAAATATATTTAGACTTCAGACTTAGTAATTTTGTTATAAATATTTATGTAGTTTTAAATACATGTACATAAATATTCATCTCATTATAATAATAAAGAATTATACTTGATATATACAGTAGTTATAAGGACTCTTCATATGTTATGTGATTTTTGGAGGACATATAATCCTGAAAAAGAGAGGCTTTTGAAGAATTTTAAGTAATACGAGCAAATGGGTAAAAAAAAAACAAGCAAGAGACAAGTGTATACATACCATGATCCCCATTATGTAAAACACACACACACAGACACACACACAAAACTAAAACTAAAGTGATATAAAATGATAGTAGTGACTATCTTCCTGGTTGTGAGATTGCTGTTGACTTTTATTTCCTCCTTTGTACTTTTTCTAAATCTTGCACATTTTAAAGAGGAATAGTTTTCACAGCTTCCGTGGTGTCTGTATAGTGTGTGTGTGTGTGTGTGTGTGTGTGTGCTGGGGCAAGTATGAAAGCATCAGTATAAGATGACTTCCACTTTTCATAGCTATTATATACCCTGTGGATGTCCTCAGTACCTCCTGTGACTCACTCTTGTTGTTTTAAGTACCAAGGCAACGTCATCAACAAGTTTCAGTTACTAGCACTGAATCACAACTGTAGCAGCTCCGTTCTTGAATGGTGAACACTTGCAAAGGCTATAAGGAATCCAAGCATTTTTCAAAGGGAAAAGAGAAATGGAAAAACTTAGCAAAACTGTGCCAACGTAGAATAGTCTAAAGTCTGTAGCTGGACCACAATATTTAGTAAATGTCTGCTATGTGCAGGGCATTGTGCCAAATGCATGGGAAAGACAGTGTGCAAAACAGACATGATGTGTTCCCTCAAGGAAAGGAAAGTCTGGAAGGGGAAGGTAGCCATCAATGAAATGATCACACATATAGACACAGAAAGTCAAATAACTACAAATGGTACAAAGTGCTCTCATAGGAATGCATTACTCCCTACATTACCACAGCCTCTCAAAATACATAGAACTGGTGTGTGTATGTTTGTTTAGGCACATATGAACACGCATGCCAATTTCAGGTAGTGTTGGGGCCAGGAGTGAGAGTAGAGACATACATAATCCAAGGATTCTCTAAGAGATAAAATGCTGGGCTCTGGTTCGTCCCTTTTTTACTTCTTTGGTTGTTTCTCGGTGGTGTGAATAGAAAAGCTGGAACCAGAAACTAACTCAACATTTCTTTGCTTGGGACTGGCATGAGCTTGGAATGATAGTGAATTCAGGATTAGAAGACATGGGAATATTTTTGTACTCCCATCAACACAGACTTCCCAGTGCATAGTCAATTGTAAAGTCATTGAGAAGGAAGTTCATAATAAAATTACTTATCAAAACAGGTACATTTATAAGTCATGGGGGATGTAATGTACAGCACGGTGACTATAGTTAATAACACTGTACAGATAAGTCCCCTACGTACGAACAAGTTCCATCCCGAGAGCACGTTCATAAGTCCAACAAAGTTAGCCTAGGTACCCAGCTAACACAATCGGCTATACAGTACTGTGCTGTAATCGGTTTACAATACTTTTCACACAAATAATACATAAAAAACAAACAAACACAAAAAATAAAGCAAACATTTTTAATCTTACAGTACAGTACCTTGAAAAGTACAGTACTACAGTACAACAGCTGACATAAAGGGACTGGCATCGAGTGAACAGGCAAGTACCAGCTACATCACTGCTGCTTTTACGCTTGCTTCTGACATCCTGGGCTTGAAATAAAGATACTGCACTACCGTACTCTATACAGTGCTGTACAGTAAAGTACACAAAAGCACAACCACTTGTAGAGGATGCACGCACGTGACAATGTATGCCAGACACATGAACTAGCTCACGTGATTGGACATCAGAACGCACGTTCGCATCTTTGAAAGTTCGCAACTTGAAGGTTCATATGTAGGGGACTGACTGTATTGCCTATTTGAAATTTGCGAAGAGAGTAGATCTCAAAAGTTCTCATCACAGGAAAAAAAACTGTTTTGTAACCATGGATGATGACTAATGTTAGTTAGACTTATTGTGGTGATTATTTCACAAAGTATACAAATATCAAGTCATTATGTTGTACATCTGAAACTAATATAATATTATATGTCAATTATACCTCAATTTTAAAAAGGCAAAATAAACAAACAAAAGGGTACATTAGCTAAGAGTCTTGCCAGTGAACCAATTTCGTTGAATTCAACTAAGTTGTATTGAGTCATGTGCTGCATGCAAGACCCTGTTTAATATCCTGTGAGCAAATGCAGACATTTATAATACACTCTGTCCTAGAGGAGAAATGATTTGAAACAGAACTGGCAGCAGAGCAAATTACTGTAAAGAAAAATTCACCCCTGCCAGTGTGTCTTAATAAATGTTTTAATCAAATTTTTAATGGGGCCAGATGGAAAGGGATTGCCTTATGTAGCCTTGTGACATAATGGAAAATGCAGTTTAATAATGAGTTAATAATAAATGTGTATGGACTAAGCAAAGGCACAGTTAGTTTTTAAGATTTATTCAATGGGAGATTTGACTGTGCCTCTGAATTCAGTGTGTGCACACACGCTTTTAAGAGATGAAAGCAGTGATTTCATTGTTTGATTTATTCTTCTTGGGAAAAAGGCACATAAAGTTTGTAATACTTGTGTCCCTTTACTGCTTTAGTGTTTGGAGAATGATAAAACTACTAATTTTTTATTTTTTTAATCAGACAGAAACTTGAATCTGGGATGGAATGAAACTGTACATGGAAATGCTCCCGAGACTGGTTTATGCAGGGCATATATGGCTGTCTCTAGGGTAGGGCAACAGGGGAGCTGTCACCCTGGGTTCCATGCTCAGGATACAGGAGCTTCAAGAGACTATACCTTTTGATTTAAAAATGTAAAAAGTACACATTTCACAAAATTTAACTACACAAATTAAATTGTACATAGTTTTACCCAAACATACATATACTAGCTGAGTAGTTCCAAGATCACGCCTTTATAGGGATGGCACTGCACATGTGTATACCAGCAAATTTGAAACGAATGAGAATTCCAAAGACACTGATGGATAAAGTGTACCTCAGAGGAAATTACACTGGATGTTAGGTTGCTTGGCTCTTACATATTAATTATTTATTTTACATATTAATTGCATTTTAAAACTCTGTGCTTCCGCATAGCAAAAAAAAAAAAAAAAAGATGCAAACTAAGGCAGAGGGCCACTGTAGCAGGGTGGGCTCCCTGGGAAGCAGAGGGTGTGGTGAGTAAGGTTCTTGGTATCCACACCTGAGCAAGGGAAGGGAAGGAGGCAGGTTGTACAGAGAGAGATGCTGAGCTGCCCTGCAGTCCAAATGGGCCTCAGATGACCCCGTGGGGCACGCTGCTGGTAAAATAGCCCATCAGAGTCATTCTGAGTTTGGCTGAAATGGCCAAACCTTTATCCATGTTGATTAGTCATTGGATGTGGACCACCAGGAAAAAAGGTTTGACCTTGGGCGACGGAGCTGTCTGCAGCCAGGTGAGGCAATCCCTGGAGAGCCTACAGGGGAAGACATGAGCTGGCAGCACACTCAACAGTTGGGGGAACAAGTCCTCCCTTGAATTCCCTGAAGCGGGGACCTGGGCCATGGATCATAGAGCCTGTCCACGAGAGACCTGCGGCAGATGCTGCTACACAGCCAGTAATCCCCTGAAGGTTTTCTCTCAGGGAGTTAGCAGGATGCTTGGCAGAACTTCCTTCCAGATGGTAATGCAAACCCCCCAAAATGGGGCTCCTATTCGAGGCCTTTTCTCCTCTTCTCTCGAGGAGCAAAATGCAACCTTGTAAATCTTCAAACATGTACAACAACACGACTCAGGGGAGTGGCATGGAACTGGCAAATCTGAGGCAAATATGGTGTAACCACCATGCTGTACCAGCAATGACTCGTGTGCTGAGATCAAAACCGAAATTTATTTTTGTCTTCTCCCAACTCTTTAAATAGTATTAAATAATCTTCCCGTTCCCCAACCTGAAAACTCTGGCAGGCTTATCACTTTTCTGTAGTCTCAAATAGTGCATAGACCTTTTCAGTCACAGCATCACCTTACTTGACTAACGAATATCCAGTCCCTAGATTTACTTAGCTTGAAGCCTTCTCCCTGCTTCATTCTAGAAACCTGAACTGGCAGAGTCACGGCTCTGTGCCCCTGGTCATGGCAGATGTTTAAAGATCATACTTCAGCTGGAAGAGATATTTCAAGGGCTTCTAATGTTCCCTGATAGGAATTACACTTGAAATTCCCTGGATCTGTCCATTTCTGGCTGTTTTCAGTGGGGTTTTTTGTTTGTTTTTTGTTTTTGTTTGTTTGTTTCTGAGTTCTCTCTTAGCTCCAGGTACAGGGTTTAATCCACCCCACAATTGTCTTTCCCCTGCATGGCTCACAAACTGGGAGGGCAGCCTGCCCGCAAGGGAATAACCTCTGGGGTCTACCACCTAAGCAGTGTAGGGGAGCAAAGCTTGCCATAACAAAATGTCTCTCTGGCACACAGATCATTTCAAACAATCAAGGCTCAAAGGACTCAGGAAGAAACTTTGACCTTCCGCCTAAATGCCTAAAGGATGTAGTTAGAGGACCTGTTCCAGGCAGGGAGCCATCCCCATAGATCACTATAGTCTGAACTAGCTGGGTAGACAGAGAGAAAGACAGCAGTGTCTGTTTGTTAAAATTCCTCTCTGTATCCCGGCCCAGCAAACATTTATTTACCAAACATTTGCTTTTCCATCTCCATGTTAATTGCCTTCCTCCCCTTTTAAGTCCCAAAGGTTTATCCCAATATTTTCTTTGGTCTTTAGCTGAAGATAGTATTTAAGGTGAGGGTATCGTGCATTTTGGTGAGTTATTCAGCTTCCCTGGGTCTCGCCCATGTTATTAAACTTCTGTTTGATTTTTCTCCTGTTAATCTGTCTCATGTCATTAATTCTTGGACCAATCAGAAGAACCTAGAAGAGTAGAGGAAAATTTATTCCTCCCCGAGAGCAGTCAGTGATTTCTCACCCTCTAGAGGCTCCGGGTGACAAAGTGTGAACCACGGTCTATTGTCAGCTTTAGTTTTCTTAGGCAAGAATCAGGCATCGGTGCTCTGAGGTCACTACCAAGGAGAACACGTGTGAAAGCTCTCCAAGTGGTTTCCCTAAAGCTCTCATCACTAGGCTGGGGGCTGGACACAGTACCTGGTGTACAGAATGGCCAGCCTCAGTTTTCTCCAAAAAATCCTCTTTATCAGTCTCCTCTCAAAATCCACTCAGAACCGTCTCTGCTCTGGCTGGGACAGTCAAGAGTTGAAGAAAGGAGGACTTCCTTGGCGGTCCACAGTCCAGTGGTTAAGACTCCAGGCTTACACTTAAGGAGGTGTAGGTTTGATCCCTGGTCGGGGAACTAAAATCCCACACGCTGCTCAGTGCGGCCAAAAAACAAAAAGGAGTTGAGGACTGGGTTCTGGAAACCATTTTCTTTGTGTCTCTGAATATGAGGAGGCCATTCTTATTCTGCCTTTCGTATCCTGATCTCTACCCTACAATGCCTCGGTTTCTCCTGCAGTAGGCAGAACCCCATTCTCTACACCTTAGTGGGCAAACCTGCCAGTGGAGCCCGGTGGTCAGGGATGGGCTGCAGGATGGGCTGAGAGCCTGTAGGCAGATCTGGCTACACAGGCACATTTCCTCTCCTTTGGCCTCCTTTCTGCGTGTGTAAGTTCTTGGCTTCCATGTAAGTCAAATATCCTCTAAACTAAAGAGCAAACAAACAATGATGAACAACACAATAAATGAAATTTAAAATTCTCTAGAAGGAATCAATAGCAGAATAACTGAGGCAGAAGAATGGATAAGTGACCTGGAAGATAAAATAGCGGAAATAACTACCGCAGAGCAGAATAAAGAAAAAAGAATGAAAAGAACTGAGGACAATCTCAGAGACCTCTGGGACAACATTAAACACACCAATATTTAAATTATAGGGGTCCCAGAAGAAGAAGAGGAAAAAAGAGGGACTGAGAAAATATTTGAACAGATTATAGTTGAAAACTTACCTAATATGGGTAAGGAAATAGTCAGTCAAGTCCAGGAAGCACAGAGAGTCCCATACAGGATAAATCCAAGAAGAAACACACCAAGACACATATTAATCAAACTATCAACAATCAAATACAAAGAAAAAAATATTAAAATCAGTAAGGGAAAAGCAACAGTTAACATACAAGGGAATCCCCATAAGGTTAACAGCTGATCTTTCAGCAGAAACTCTGCAAGCCAGAAGGGAGTGGCAGGACATATTTAAATTGATGAAAGGGAAAAACCTACAATCAAGATTACTCTACCCAGCAAGGATATCATTCAGATTCCATGGAGAAATTAAAACCTTTACAGACAAGCAAAAGCTAAGAGAATTCAGCACCACCAAACCAGCTTTACAACAAATGCTAAAGGAACTTCTCTGGGCAGGAAACACAAGGGAAGAAAAAGGCTTACAATAACAAACCTCAAAAAATTAAGAAAATGGTAGTAGGAACATACATATAGATAACTACCTTAAATATAAATGGATTAAATGCTCTAACCAAAAGACATAAACTGGCTGAATGGATACAAAAGCAAGACCCATATATATGCTGTCTACAAGAGACCCACTTCAGACCTAGGGACACACAGACTGAAAGTGAGGGGATGGAAAAAGATATTCCATGCAAATGGAAATCAAAAGAAAGCTGGAGTAGCAATTCTCATATCAGACAAAACAGACTTTAAAATAAAGACTATTACAAGAGACAAAGAAGGACACTACATAATGATCAAGGGATCAATCCAAGAAGAAGATATAACAATTATAAATATTTATGCAGCCAATATAGGAGCAACTCAATACATAAGGCAAATGCTAACAGCCATTAAAGGGGAAATCGACAGTAACACAATCATAGTAGGGGACTTAACACCCCACTTTCACCAATGGACAGATCATCCAAAAGGAAAAAAATAAAGAAACACAAGCCTTAAATGATACATTGAACAAGATGGACTTAATTGATATTTACAGGACATTCCATCCAAAAACAGCAGATTACACTTTCTTCTCAAGTGCTCATGGAACATTCTCCAGGATAGATGATATCTTGGGTCACAAATCAAGCCTTGGTAAATTTAAGAAAATTGAAATCGTATCAAGTATCTTTTCTGACCACAACACTATGAGACTACATATCAATTACGGGGAAAAAACTGTAAAAAATACAAACACATGGAGGCTAAACAATACGCTACTAAATAACCAAGAGATCACTGAAGAAATCAAAGAGGAAATCAAAAAATACCTAGAAACAAATTACAATGAAAACACGACGACCCAAAACCTATGGGATACAGCAAAAGCAGTTCTAAGAGGAAGGTTTATAGCAATACAATCCTACCTGAAGAAACAAGAAACATCTCAAATAAACAACCTAACCTTACAATTAAAGCATTTAGAGAAAGAAGAACCAAAAAACCCCCAAAGTTAGCAGAAGGAAAGAAATCATAAAGAGCAGATCAGAAATAAGTGAAAAAGAAATGAAGAAAACGATAGCAAAGATCAATAAAACTAAAAGCTGGTTCTTTAAGAAGATAAATGAAATTGATAAACCATTAGCCAGACTCATCAAGAAAAGAAGGGAGAAGACTCAAGTCAATAGAATTAGAAATGAAAAAGGAGAAGTAACAATTGACACTGCAGAAATACAAAGGATCATGAGAGATTACTATAAGAAAATCTATGCCAATAAAATGGACAAGCTGGGAGAAATGGACAAATTCTTAGAAAAGGACAACCTTCTGAGACTGAACCAGGAAGAAATAGAAAATATAAACAGACCAATCACAAGCACTGAAATTGAAACTGTGATTACAAATCTTCGAACAAACAAAAGCCCAGGACCAGATGGCTTCACAGGCGAATTCTATCAAACATTTAGAGAAGAGCTAACACCTATGCTTCTCAAACTCTTCCAAAATACAGCAGAGGGAGGAACACTCCCAAACTCACTCTACGAGGCCACCATCACCCTGATACCAAAACCAGACAAAGATGTCACAAAGAAAGAAAACTGCAGGCCAATATCACTGATGAACATAGATGCAAAAATCCTCAACAGGGGGGCTTCCCTGGTGGCGCAGTGGTTGAGAGTCCGCCTGCTGATGCAGGGTACATGGGTTTGTGCCCCGGTCCAGGAAGATCCCACATGCCGCGGAGCAGCTAGGCCCGTGAGCCATGACCACTGAGCCTGCACGTCCGGAGCCTGTGCTCTGCAACAGGAGAGGCCACAACAGTGAGAGGCCCGCGTACCGCAAAAAAAAAAAAAAAAAAAAAAGCTACAGTAATCAAGACAGTATGGTACTGGCACAAAAACAGAAATATAGATCAATGGAACAGGATAGAAAGCCCAGAGATAAACCCACGCACTTATGGCCATCTTATTTTTGATAAAGGAGGCAAGAATATACAATGGAGAAAAGACAGCCTCTTCAATAAGTGGTGCTGGAAAAACTGGACAGCTACATGTAAAACAATGAAATTAGAACACTCTCTAACACCACACACAAAAATAAACTCAAAATGGATTAAAGACCTAAATGTAAGGCCAGACACTATAAAACTCTTAGAGGAAAACATAGGCAGAACACTCCATGACATAAATCACAGCAAGATCCTTTTTGACCCACCTCCTAGAGAAATGGAAATAAAAATAAAAATAAACAAATGGGACCTAATGAAACTTAAAAGTTTTGCACAGCAAAGGAAACCATAATCAAGATGAAAAGACAACCCTCAGAATGGGATAAAATATTTGCAAACGAAGCAACTGACAAAGGATTAATCTCCAAAATATACAAGCATATAATGCAGCTCAATATCAAAAAAACAAACAACCCAATCCAAAAATGGGCAGAAGACCTAAATACACATTTCTCCAAAGAAGAAATACAGATTACCAACAAGCACATGAAAGGATGCTCAACATCATTAATCATTAGAGAAATGCAAATCAAAACTACAATGAGATATCATCTCACACCAGTCAGAATGGCCATCATCAAAAAATCTACAAACAATAAATGCTGGAGAGGGTGTGGAGAAAAGGGAACCCTCTTGCACTGTTGGTGGGAATGTAAATTGATGTAGCCACTATGGAGAACAGTATGGAGGTTCCTTAAAAACCTAATCATAGAACTACCATATGACCCAGCAATCCCACTACTGGGCATATACCCTGAGAAATTCAAAAAGAGTCATGTACCACAATGTTCATTGCAGCACTATTTACAATAGCCAGGACATGGAAGCAACCTAAGTGTCCATCGACAGATGAATGGATGAAGAAGATGTGGCACGTATATACAATGGAATATTACTCAGCCATAAAAAGAAACGAAATTGAGTTATTTGTAGTGAGGTGGATGGACCTAGAGACTGTCATACAGAGTGAAGTAAGTCAAAAGAGAAAAACAAATACTGTATGCTAACTCATATATATGGAATCTAAAAAAAAAAAAAGGCTCTGAAGAACCTAGGTGCAGGACAGGAATAAAGATGCAGACATAAAGAATGAACTTGAGGACATGGGGAGGGGGAAGGGTAAGCTGGGACAAAGAGTGTGGCATGGACATATATACACTACCACATGTAAAAGAGATAGCTGGTGCGAAGCAACCGCATAGCACAGGAAGATCAGCTCGTTGCTTTGTGACCACCTAGAGGGGTGGGATAGGGAGGGTGGGAGGGATACGCAACAGGGAGGGGATATGGGGATGTATGTATATGTATAGCTGATTCACTTTGTTATACAGCAGAAACTAACACACCATTGTAAAGCAATTATACTCCAATAAGATGTTTAAAAAAAAAAATCCTCTAAAGAAGAATCCAACAAAATTACCATAAATTGTCAGAGAAACCCATTGATTTCTTTTAAAAAGTAGAATTATTATTTTTTTAGAAGATTTGTAGAGCTCAAAAGGAGAAAATAGACCACCTAATTATACATCTTTATTTTATAAATATATCTTCTCGTGAAGGTGACTGTCACATATAGAGGCTATTACAATATAGCGCGATCAGAAAGTTCCTGCTTGAACCCAGCCTAAGGGCGTGGATTCCTTAGTAACCCAGGGCTTGCCCCCAGTCAACTTGCTGTGACGACTAGAAAGGCATTTCAGAACCAACTCTTTATTGGTAAAGCCTTTGAAAGTCAGGGCTTACTATTCAAGAGGATTTGGATGTATTAATCTCAACTGCAGTCTCTGTCATTTGTCTTTTACATGTGAGTTACATGGAAGAATTATAACGTTTGAATGATTTACAACTATTGAGAAGCAGCATAAGTTTACTTTAAACTAAAATTAAAGCACCCTTTGATAAACTTCTTTAAATCATTACAGAGTGTATCAGCTAGAAAAATTCCTGAATCCTTTTGACCTTTAAAAATACCTACAGCAGGATGCTGACTTTACAGATTACTATCACTTTCCCTTTTGCAAATAAAAAGAGCTATGTAAATGTTAAGAGGAAATTATTTCTGAAAACTGGGCACTTTGCAAACAACATATATGCCAATAGAGGTCAACTCTTGGAAATTTTGAAGAGGGGTCCCAAAATGTGGAAGCTAATTTTTGTATCCAAATTAGTAATTTTGATAACTCTTCACTTCAAGCTAGCACTTCTTTTTATTTGTTTGGAATTTTCAATTAAGAAAAATTCACCTTTATCCCAGGATTTAAAATCATTCTCAGCCAGCATCAGAGAGAAAATTCTAAAACTCTGTAAGTTTGAAAAAAGTACTAGTATAGGTGAAGTGGTTACCTGAGATTCTGAAACCATATTCTATTTGAGATACATTTTGAACTTTTTGGTTAAGACAAATCACCAGATTTCTACAAAATATTATTATTTATTAAGGTTTCTGGGAAGAACTTTGTAAAAGTGTCTGTTTCCCTTAGTGTTGTTAATATGAATTGAAACTCATTTCAGTGAAGTGCCCTTTATGATTATGTGTGAGATGAACATGTATAAATAACACTTTATAAATAAACTGTGAAAATCTGATCATTTTCAGAGGCAGTGAAATCTCATTAGGCCTTTTTTTTTTCTTGTTGGATATGTGGGTAACAAAACTTTCAAAATTCTTAAAGGTTAAATTTGTGACTTCGGCAAATTTATTAGAGATGGAAATCTCTCCTCAGGAGGGGTAGGTGAAAATTAAAAGAGGCAAAGGCATAATAATTAATGGTTTCTCTGGGGAGATTGTTTCATGACATATCTTACTGCTTCCTATACCAGTAGTGCCAAGTCTGTAATGCCTTTGTGCCTTCTCTGTTTTCCATTGAAACTACACCCGGTTTAGAAAAAAATTTAGAGGAATTAGATAAAAGGATATGGAATCAAGATTGGTTTTATTATAAAACCAAGGGTCAATCCAGTGTTGACTGGCCAAAGATGAATATAAAATGCAAAGGAAGCCCATTGCTGTGGAGTTAGGAAAGACGACAGGTACCCTGTGGCATTAACTGGGCACCTGCATTGCCCAAAAGATTACCAACTGCAGGGGACTGAGCTGAGCCCACAGGTAGGGAGGGGAAGCAGCGTGGTTCACATGCCTCCCATACTTCAACCATCATCCATGTCTGCAGAATCGGCAATTCTGAGACACAAAACCCTCAACTTGCCCATGCTGATCTTAGCAATAAAAATCCTTATTTGTTTAAAAGTACACTTTGCACTTCTATTTTCATCTGAGGATTCCAAATAGCTTTCTGGGGAGTGAGGCACGATTCGTTCCACTTTACATGATTGTGTCAAGGTCTTAACCAGAAGCCATGGTTGCCCTACACATTTCCAAGTTCAGTTTTGCTGCACAGAGAGATACATGTTGGAGAGAATTTTTCTTTAATGAGAATGCTAAGAATGAATACTCAGAATCCTTTCTCTGCTTTTTCCCTGTTGAAGTTAGATTCATTCAGTAGGACAAGTATAAATACTGTACAGTTATGTCAACTGAACTTAGTCTGAAAATGCACTTTGTCATTTCTTCCCTGCCATGGATGTTTAATAAAATAGAGAATTCTGGGCTGATTCTCCACAACATATACTGACATGATAAATAGGGTGGTACTTCCTCTTTCTTTATCAAAAGAGACTTATTTCAGCTAGCCAGCAGGAAAAAACCTAAATGTATAGATGCAACATAACCCACATTTGCTCTTTTAAACAGATTGTTCAATGACTCTAACAGTCTGAAAGCACATCCATATATTTGGAGATGTGCCCAGAATGTGTGACTTACCTTCCATGCTGTGATGGAAGCACCTGATCGAAAGGGAATTGTCTAGGTCTCTTAAAATAGATAACCAACAAGGACCTATTATAAAAAATTTTTTTTAATATTTATTAAAAACTCCCCTCCCAAAACAAAATAGATAAACAACAAGGACCTACTGTATAGCACAGGGAACTCTACTCAATATCTTGTAATAAGCTATAATGGAAAAGAACCTGAAAAAGAATATATATGTGTGTGTATATATATATATATACACACACAGAGAGAGAGAATATATATACATATATATGGAACCGTATCTCTTTCTCGTACACCTGAAACTAACACAACATTATAAATTAACTGTAATTCAATTAAAAAAATGGTTTAAAAAAAGAAAAAAAAATCATCTAGGCCTTCATGAGCCCAGGGACACACACTGAGGGATGCGGGGGAGGTGGGTGAAATAAACAAAGGTTCAGTGGAAGCTTCTTGACAATGACAAGAAGGTGAAATTAATTTTTTTTTTTTTTTTTTTTGCGGTACGCGGGCCTCCCACTGCTGTGGCCTCTCCCTTTGCGGGGCACAGGCTCCGGATGCGCAGGCTCAGCAGCCATGGCTCACAGGCCCAGCCGCTCCGCAGCATGTGGGATCCTCCCGGACCGGGGCACGAACCCGTGTCCCCTGCATCGGCAGGCAGACTCTCAACCACTGCGCCACCAGGGAAGCCCAAGAAAGTGAAATTAAAAAGAGGATTTAGAGCCACCAAAATGTGTGACCTCTTCTGTTAATGAAAGGTGATTATCACAGATAATAATATTTAGTGATATTTAAGTAAAAAATAGAATCTACTAAAAACCTATTTAATTATTCATAAAATAGCTGAGAAATGATTATATTGGGATAGTAATATATCATTGTTGTATGTTTTATTAATAATAAGTTATAAAAATGGATGAATTTGTCATTTCGAATAAAGAAATCAATTGCAGACCCAGAGGTTTCTTTATTCGCCTCTGGGTGATTCAAGGTTTAGAAATAAAAGGCTATAGAAACAGAGGACACAAGGCTTTTATCACCCTCTAAATTTAGGGCTTTGGCTGATAAGGGCTCTGAGTGTTATAACCCAATGCAATTCCACCTACAAAGTGCTAAAGTTAAATTGCCACTTATTCGAGGTCTCTGAGATAGCGTGTTTCATTCTAATTTTGTTTTATTTGATCTACTTCCTGGGAGCAAGCTTGTTGCTACAGGGAAAAATATTAAAGTTGCCTCTATACTCTGATATGAAAACTGTGACCAGCCCTGCTTGGGAAAACAGATCCTACCTAGCAAGTTTTATTGGACAGACATCTGTCCCATGACATTAAGTATTGCTAAAGAAGAAAGCTTCAGTTTAAAATGTGTAAATATAATCTGACAAAAAATTGGGGGCTCTGTCTCACTAGCACCTTAGGAGGAATTATCTTCTGGAGTTAAGATGCTGGTTTCTTGATGGCGGAACGGGAATAGGAAGAAAGATAAAGGCCAACAGAAAGCAACAACTGGCATCCCTCGATGAAGAAAAACCACAGAGGCAAACCAGATTTCTACTAATATTTGCTAGAGTCAGGCCTGCATGCAAGAAACTCGGTTTTAAAAGTTTTTCTTCTGATCCAGATCCATCCTCAGCTACAGCAGACAGAAGATGAAGGTGGGAAAAAGAAGGGAAAAAAAGGAAGTGAGAAGATGCACAGGAAAATCATGAGTACTGAATCTTTAAGATGTGACAAACCAGAAATTGTGTGAGGACCTTCTGAGCTACAGTCTCCCCTCTGATTTTGGAAGGGAGGAGAAGAACAGTTTAGGAGAGACCAGAGGACTTTCTCATTTAAAAATAATGTAGCACCTCCTAACTCTAAGATATTGCTGGGAAAATGATGCTCATTTGCCTTAGAACCAGCCAGAGTGAGGTTGAATATTCCAGCAGTAAGATCCCACACTGCCAACAAGTGTCAGCAAGGATTTGGAGAATAAGAAACCCTCCTACACTGTTGGTGGGAATGTAAATTGGTGCAGCCGCTATGGAAAACAGTATGGAGTTCCTCAAAAAATTAAAAATAGAACTACGATACCATCCAGCAATTCTACTTCTGGGTATTCAACCAAAAAAAAAAAAAAAGAAAACCGTAACTTGAAAACATACATGCATCCCCGAGTTCATTGCAGCATTATTTACAAGAGCCAAGATATATAAACAACCTAAGTGTCCATCAATGGATAAACTGATAAAGAAATTGTGCTATATACATACATTTTTTCCCCAATAGAATATTATTCAGCCATAAAAAATAATGAAGTCTTGCCATTTGTGACAACATAGATGGACCTTGGGGGCATTCTCCTAAGTGAAATAAGTCAGAAACAGAAAGACAAATAATGTAAAATCTCTTATATATATATATATATATATATATATATATAT
>NW_021703785.1:61187998-61300496 GCF_005190385.1 Monodon monoceros | reverse complement strand
ATATATATATATATATATATATATATATATATAAAACCAAGCTCATAGATACAGAGAACAGATTGGTGACTGCCAGAGTTGGGTAGGGCAGCAGGTGGGAAAATGGGTGAAGAGGGTCAAAAGTAAAAATAAAAAAGATTCCCTACTGCTTTAGGTATATTACAGTTCCTATATTTAAAAAATTTTTATTTCACATAGTTTACCACAAATGCAGTTTAACATATTGTTTTCTATTTAGAGCTCACTATTTTTCCGAATCCTCATCAAACAGCAGGGTTGAAGAATTTCTGCAAAGCACCTGCGTTATATAGCAGAAAAACCCTTGATCTTAGAAGCAGAAGAGCTAGGCTTGTGTGATTGCAGCTAATTAGCTTTGTACATTTTTGTAATTCTTATAAACTCACTGGGTCACCCATAATATGGGGAAAATCAGATAATATATGAAAGTATTTTATGAACTGTAAAGCAATAAATAATTTTGTATCCACATAAAGGTTTTTTTTTTAGTTAACATCAAATTGGACCTGGCATTGAACTGAACATTTAATGTTAAATATATGTTATAAAAGTTGGGTTCTACCTAGTTACAATATAGCCTACAACAGAAAGGGGAAATTCAGTCTCTGATTCTGGCTTTAATCTGCGGACACTCCTTCCTAGAGTGGGATGACACAGGCAACATGGTTAATCCAACCTGTTTCCAAGAATAATAGTAATCCCCACTTTCAAAAAACTAACTCTTCAGAATGGAAAATTTCAACACATGGAATCGTGTGTTGGTGTCTTTGAGGGGGCATTTTTACTCCATATCCTGTTCTGAAAAAATTGAGTGATAAAAGGTAAGGCAGGTGGGAAATCAAAGTAGCATCTCTATAACTGAAATGAAGTTGGGAGAACATAGTTTAGTTGGAGAACCTAATATGTCTGCTAGCCAAATCCTGGAATTAGAAACACTTACCCACCCAAATCAAAAGAGTAGGTCACCGGGGTAGCCCTTTTATGTATGCCCAACTTAATTCTTCAAACTTTACTAGTACAACAAATCGCTACACCGCTGCCACCTTGGGGCGAAATGAGTAAAAGGCAGAGAGAGGCCAGGAGTTACACTTAATCGTGTTCCCTTCACAAGAAGGAAACATCAAGAGTAGTGAAAAAATATTCCTCATAACATTTCCCATTTTGATCTCTTAATTCTTTGGGCTTTTCTCTCAATCTCTAGTGGAGAGGGGACCAGCAATCTTTCGAGACATTTCTGTTCTCATCTTTTGGACATTTCCCAAAATAACCACTGTTCCTCCAATAATAAAATTTATAGGTAAAATTCACTAATAAAATCCAACAACATTGATGCATTTGTTTGCTAGGGCTGCTATTCCAAAGTATCACAGATGTAAGCAACAGAAATTCATTTTCTCACAAATGTAGAGGCTAGAAGTCTGAGATCAAAATGTTAGCAGTGTGAATGAAAAATCTTGCCTGCCATGTCAGTAAACAAAAGATGTTGCAGCCATCAAGTCACTGCAGCCACCCCCAACGGTGCACCCTTAGGGGACTCAGGATGGGAACGAACAGGATCCTGGCCCCAGATAGCTGAGGTGCATAACAAAGAAATGATTTCAGTGAGTCCAGACTCTTGCATCTTCCCCTACATAGAAAGTGCTAAATTCATTAACTTGAGATGTCTGGTTCTCTTAATTAATGGTACTCTTTTGATGTTCCAACGACCTGGTCTTCGTTGCAAAAACCCCTATATATCCTGGCTCTTCTGTTACCTCTTTGGAGCCGTCCCTCAGAGCTATCTGAGAAACTGTGCTTGAAGTCCTCAGAAAGCCTGCCAAATAACACATCATTCTCAGCCTTTAGGTCGTGCTTTTTTTTTTTCTTTTCTTTTCTTTTTTTTCCAGTTGCTAGCAGGGTTGGTTTCTGCGGTTTGTTTCTTCTGAGGTCTCTCTCCTTGACTTGCAGATGGCTATCTTCTCCTTGTCTTCACCTGGCTTTCCCTCTGTACCTGCCTGTGTCTTAATCTCTTCTTTTATAAGGACACCAGTCAGATTGGATTAGGGCTCACTACAATGACCTCACAGGTAATTTTTTTTTTTTACATTACCTCTTTAAAGACCCCATATTCAAATGCAGTCACATTCTGAGGTATTGGGAGTCAGGATTCAAGATGTGAATTTTGGGAGAGACACAGTTCAACACATAACAATTTAGGTAGTCCAGATTTTAATATGAACCCCTCTTTCAATTTCAAATTTCTAAGGAGAATTTAATGTTACATTTCATTGCAGTTTGAAGTCCAAAGACTTTAAACTATCTTGCCCTGTGGACTTAGAAGTTTAAAGTCCAAAGTTTAAAGTTCTTGTTAAATTAAACCAAGGACTGTCCTCTCTAATGTGTTCTTTTGCTCAGTCCAGCGTATAAAAGTCTCCATGTCTTGGTAGAGTTAGGGCTTTGTCACCAGCTGCAGCCTGGGCTTTCTCGAACTGGAGTGTGTGTAGTTTCTTCAGGGCCTCGGGAATGATAACATCAAGAGTCTCATCTCCTTCATTTTTTTATAGAGTCCAGGGAATTAATAGGAAATGCAATTTTATAGGATCTCACACCCACCAAATTTAGAAAACATGCCAAACCACAGTCTCTAGAGCAGGAAACAATTATGTTTCCACGACCTAGAACTTAGTTTGGTAGAAGGCCATAGTAGATATTCAACGGTACCTGGGAGATAAAGGATAAACAAATATATCCTGAGTTTCAGCTTTGACAGGATGCCAGTCGATGCCAGTTTTGCAGAATCTACAACTTGTAAAGAAAGTACCTTGGGGAAATTCTCCCAACAAGAGGTTGAACTTGGCCTTACCAATACAGCCTCCACAATGTCCATGCAGACTTATGCCTACATGCCTTTGCTAAGGCTCAGAGCCCCTTTTTAAGACCTAGTGAGCACCTCGATAGAAACTTCTATAATATTGGGTTGGCCAAAAAGTCTGTCTTATGGAAAACCCCGAACGAACTTTTTGGCCAGTCTAATACTTGCCTGGGGACAGTCACCACAAGCTGCAATTAAAAGTCAAACGCCAAAATACTGTGCAGCCTAAACTTAAATCTCTTGTGGGTGAAGAACTTAAATGCCAGCCCAATATAGATTACTACACATCCCCAACATCTGAACTTCCTGCCCACATGTTAAAAAAGCCACACACACTAAAAAAAGCCACAAAGCCCAAAGCCACAGTTCTGGCACCATCAAAAACCTCACCATATGCATACTTTCCCCACAAATTCCCTCAAAAATAAACTCATTCAACATTTATGCAGCTAATATTTTGTAACTTTTAATTTCATATTTACAGAAAAGTTATAAGAATAGTACAAAGAACTCTCATCGAGTGCGTGTATATTAAATATGAGACATATACTATTGATAATGTATATATTAGTGATATGTATGTGACACCACAGACGCACACACACATCACAGATTCACCAGTTGTATTCACTTTGCCCCATTTGTTCTATAATTCTTTGTGTATGTGTATGTATGTATTCTTATCTGAACCAATTTAGAATAAGTGGAAACATCAAGTCCTTTTACCCATAAGTACAGTGTCATTTAAGTTAAGCAATCTAATGTTGATAAAACTTTATTATGTAGTTCGAATCCATATTCAACTTTTATCAACTGCCCCTTTATAGCTTTTATTCCCTTGGTTCAGAATCAAATTTAAGATCATAAATGTTTGTTTAACATTTCTTAATCTTAAAGAATCCCTCAGTTATTCTTTGTCTTTTCGCCTTTGATGTTTCTGAAGAGTACAAACCAACTATTTTGCAGAATATCTCTCAATTTGTGTTTGTCTGATACATTTTTGACAGGAACATGCCCATCATCTTTGCCACATTCTACTCATTCAAAGCACGTCTGTAGGGACAGTCAGCACCCATGAGTAGGAGACCGTGAGAGGGCATGAATTCCAGGAGGCAGGGAATTTTGGAGGCCAACTCAGAAGTCTGTCTATACCCCTCTCTGAAATATTGTTGCTTTATAGCAGTAATAATAGCAGGCTTTCTTGCCTAGCTCCTGATTCTAGCGTTTGGCCATTTGGAGTAATATTTGTAGTGTGTCTTTCCTAAATATAGTGTTTATCCATATAACCTAGAGTTTTTTAATTAAAAATATCTGCTCTGTTCTATTAAATAATATTTTGGTGTCTGTTAATCTAATTATATGCCTTTTCCTTTCACTTTAATGAACTGAATTGCACTGACAGATTTCCTGACAACAAAAAGAATCCTTGCATTCTTGGAATATATTCTAGTTGGTCATAGTGTATTAGTCCTTTGCTACACTGTTGGATTTTATTTGCCAATGTTTTAGTTACAATTTTTACACCTACATTTAGTACAGATGATTGTTTACAGCTTTCTTTTATGTACTATTGCTATAAAATTTTGATATTAAACTTGAGCTGGATTTAAGGAACCATAGAGTGTTCCATCTTTTTCTGGGGTTGAAAATAGTTTAAAAAATGATAGAATCATCTGGTTTTTTAATGATTAGATAAAATTCAGCTGTGAGGCCATCTGGTTCTGGAACCTTTTTAATGAAAGTTCTTTAATCACCTTTTCAATCTCTTCTATGGTAATTGGTCTAATCATGTTTTTTATGTATTAATTTAATTTGGGTATTTTATATTTCATCAGGAAATCTCCTATTTCTTGTACATATTTTCAAATTTGTTGCCTTGGAGTTGCAGGTATTGTTTTATAATTCTTATTTTCGCATGACTATTATTATCATCATCACAAATTAAATGATCACGTTCCTACTTGCTTTTCCACCCCTCCTTTTGCGATCAAAATAGATACCGAAGTCCTTCTGGGAATAAGGTAGGGGATAAATATTCATACATATACATAGAAGCTTAAATGCATTAGTGAATCAACTGCAACACCCTGGTCCATGCCATCCAATTCCTAGCACTTAAGGGAGCACTGATAATTACTGACTGAATGAGTCATCTGCTGTATTAGTGAGCTCAGGATGCCATAAAAAAAATACCACAGACTGGGTGGCTTAAACAAGAATTTATTTCTTACAATTCTGGAGGCTGGGAAGTCCACGATCAAGGTACTGGACAATTCAGTTCCCTGATGAGGGCTCCCTTTCTGGCTTGCAGATGGCTGCCTTCTTGTTGTGTCCTCCCATGGCAAAGAGAGAGAGAGCAAGCTCTCTGGTATTTCTCCTTCTAAGGGCACTAATCCCATCATGATGGCCCCACGCTCCTGATCTCATCTAAACCTAATTACTGTCCAAAGGCCCCATTTCCAACTATCATTACCTTGGGGGTTAGGACTTGACTTGTGAATTTGGGAGGGGGGCACAATTCAGTCCATAGCACCTACTATGGTAGTACCAAATACTCATGTTGTGGGTTTAATTGTGTCCCCCAAATAGATATCTTCAACTTCTAACTCTTGGTACCGGTGAATGTGACCTATTTGGAAATAGGATCTTTACAGATGTAATCAAGTTAAAATGAGGTCATAGTAGATCAAGGTGGTCTCTAACTCCCAGTGACGGGTGACCTTATAAGAAAAGGGAAACTGGGATACAGACGCAGACAGGAAGAGAATACCATGTGTCCATGGAGGCAGATACTGGAGAGATCTCTGTTCTCCTTGACCATGGCCGTTTTACCCCTGAACCCTTCAGCTTAATTCCTACAGATAAATAAACGCTTCTCAAATGTTACTCACATCATGTCACTTTTTTGTTAAAAAAATGACCCCAATGAGATTCCATTTTCTCTCGCTATCACTAAATTCTTGCCTATCTTGTTTTTGAGTTCCCAAACAATCATATACATTTCTTTTCACATTTTTCCTTTTCTAATTGGGTTGAACTCTTTCCTGTCCAGACATACGCCATGTCCTCTTCTGCTTTCAAGGTTTTTCCCTTCTTGCAGTTTCCTCTACCATCCTGCTTTGTAAACGTCATGCTCCCTTTGAGGTCAAAATCAAAGTGGAAATCACACTTTTCATTCATTCTGCCAACACTTCTTATCTCCTCTCCTCTGAATTTATAGAAACGTTGGAATCAATACCTCAAAATTTTGCTCCTTATTATGTATCACTTGTTTTATCTGTGCTTATCTTGACAGCTCCTCTTTGAGGTGAACACCATTTCATACTTCTGAGGCTCCCTCAGGCCTAGAGCAGTGATAAGATATGCAAGAAAGACTTTCTAATTAATTTGTAACCTCCACATGCATACTAATTTCACCCACCACGTGCATAATAAATATTGCATTTCAATATATATGCATCCATCCTGGCCAAAGACGACACTGTTCGACCTACTCCATTCATAGTGCCTCTGACCTAAATTTTTCCCCACTTGAAGAAAACTAAGAGGAAACGAAGCTTCATTTAGTCGACATGCAGAATAAGAGCTGGGACATGAGGATGATCCAGGGGGTCATTTGCAAGTGCTCTGCTTTGAAGAAACATAGAGGTTTTTTTTTTTTCTTTATAAATTATTTTTTCTTTATAAATTTTTTTTTCTTTATAAAATTCTTTATAAATTTTTTATAATTTAACACAATAATCCATTATAGTCAGAAAGCACGATAAGGAAAGAGAAATTCTCTCCTGTCATCCACAGGACTCATTTATTGGTCCCTTTTGTCTTGAGAGCTACCTCATGGGACATCTGAGCTCTCTGCCTGTTCCAGTCTCTGCCTTTGACAATTCTCTAGGGGAGTAATTCAGTATCTGGACTTTCTCTTTGCTTCTCCCCATTGACAGTCCCAATTACTGGCGGTCTCAAGTGAACCCCACGTGCCCACCTATCTTGGTTTGTGCTGCTCTAACAGAAATACCAGAGACTGGGTGGCTTACAGCAGAAATTTATTTCTTACAGTTCTAGAGGTTGGGAAGCCCAGGATAAGGTGCCAGCATATTTGGTTCGTGGTGAGGGCCCTCTTTCTTGTTTACAGATGCCTTCTCACTGTATTCTCACATAATAGAGGTCACCTCTCTTTTCTATTTTTATAAGAGCACTAATCCCCTCGTGAGAGGTCCACTCATGACTTACTTCCCTCCCAGAGGTTCCACCTCCAAACACCCTCACACTGAGATTAGGGCTTCACTATGTGAATCGGGGAAGACACAGACATTCAGACTGTAGCACAGCTCTCATTTAATTTAATTGCTTATACTATGACCTTCTTTCTGATTTATCTCCTAGCTTTCTCCTCTTTGCTCAACCAGCTCTGGCCACACAGTGAATTTGCTGCTCCTCAAAGAAGGCCAGGAACACATGAGTTCTCTCTGTGTAGAATGTTCTTTCTCCAGACGGACTCATGTCTCACTCCTTACTTCATCCAGGTCTCTGCTCAGATGTCACACCCTCTGTTTTAAAATATAGTACATTCATAGACAATGTGAGGTACGGTAAGGCCAACAGATCAGGAAACACTGCCGTGGAAAGGATAGTTTGCTGCTTGCAGTTGTCACGAAGAGGGGGCATGTCATACATGCTGGGCCCCCCGGGGAAACACCAGGGTCAGCCATGATATGGGGAAGGTGCTGTGGGCAAGAGCCTATACTGTGATTTCCACGGAAAAGACAGGAAAAGCAGAGTTAGGACTGGCTAGTGTGAATAATTTCAGTGAACTCTGCAACGTAGGGGCTGTCGTTAGTTGTCTGGTTCCTGGTCCTGGAATGATTAGGGCAGGTGGATAGTGGTCCAGGGTGTGAGAGCCCAGTAAAGGAGGTGATTGGGGTGTGGGCTCTGGACTGGTTGGTTTACATTTGAAACACACTAATGGGAGAGCTGTTTACTATCTCTAGGAATTGGCTAACCGAGAGAGGTAGTCCCTACAGGGTCAGGAAGACCTCCAGATGTCAAATCTTCAGAATACAGAAAATAAAATAAACGGTTACTACGATCCTCAAAGAGGCCTTCCCTGACATCCTTAGGGGGCATCCTACACTCCATCATCGGTCTCTATTCTCTTCGCCTTTATTTGTCTTCATAGCACTTCATAGAATATACCTGACGGGTATTTGTTGTATGTCTTCCTCCACCAGAATATAAACTGTATCAGAACTTATATGCCATAAGGTTACTTACTACTGTATCTCCAGTACATGCAAGGGCTTAGATCTGTTCCCAGCCCACAGTTCACGCTCAACAAATATTTGCTGAATAGATGCATAAATATGATATAAAGAGGTACATACATCTTGGAATATAATTTTCAGGGATAGCACTATATGTGGATTCTGTATCACCAAAGATTACATGGATGTAAAGATGATATACTCTAGAAAAACTGTTGGATAACTGTAAACTGGCTCTAGTAATGACAGAGATTGACATAAAAAGTATATATAATGCATTTGAATAAATTTTTTTCAGGAAATATGAGAATGAAAAAGCAGTATTTCTAAATTAAACAAAACGATGATATATATTATACAATTGTCTCTGAGTTTATAATACATATGAAGCACTATTTAATATGTAATTAGCATGTGTATAACTAAATTAACATACTGAAATTTAACAACTTCATCTACATCTGTAAAACTGTATCTATTCAAGTGGGTCAAAAAATTATCCTTGGGAAAATTACCTTATATTCGGGGTTGCTCTATATTCAGGCCCATAAAGTGTTCTTTCAGTCTACTTAACTTGGGATTGTGTTAATGTCAAGGCAATGTCAAAGAGTGTTTGCTAGAAAGCCATTAAAAAGAAGAGAAGACAATACTGTCCAAAGTAAATTAGTGTCAGTCATGGAAACATAAGAGATATAGAACCAATGCCATGTCTCCTTTTCTGTTCTCATCTTGGAAGAGAAAAAAGATTGGTTCTCCTTCATACAAAGAAGCTACAGCAGAGGGCAGCAGAAGCAGAGATCGCTGGGAGAATGAACTGAAGCTTCTAAGAAGCGAATTAACTTCCTGTCAGTAATAACTATGCAAGTAATTAAAGAGCTCTCCTTGAGGGCTTCCCTGGTGGCGCAGTGGTTGACAGTCCGCCTGCCGATGCAGGGGACACGGGTTCGTGCCCCGGTCTGGGAAGATCCCACATGCCGCGGAGCGGCTGGGCCCGTGAGCCATGGCCGCTGGGCCTGCGCGTCTGGAGCCTGTGCTCCGCAATGGGAGAGGCCATAGCGGTGAGAGGCCCGCATACCGCCAAAAAAAAAAAAAAAAAAAAAATCCTCCTTGAAAGTCCTGGAGGGAAGAAAGAAGGCTGTGGCTGATTGACAAGAACAGTGAGAGAGGACCAGACCCGGGTTTACATCCTTGCTCTGCCACTTCCTGGGTATTGGGACCTTCAACAGGTAATTAACATTTCTGAGACTCACTTCCCTTTTTCGTGTAATATAGGTAACATCTTCTGTCTATAAGACAGATGTGAAAAGATGGAAGTCTACTGAGTTATAGTGTGTCATCAAGTGATTCTATTCTCCCTTCTCTTTTTATATTGAAGTCTTAAAAATGGTTGTTTTTTTAAAACTCATTTGCATAGTTACTGATTTGTAATACATACTTAGCTTTTAAAAAGATATTGACCAAGTACATTCTTCTATACTGATCAAGTTGCATGTTCCATTTGCTGGGTGCTGAAGGGGCAGTGATAGCCATAGTGCTGATTAATGGACACTGTGACCCATGGTACATGTTTAAAGATGGACAGTAATTGCTTGCATAAAACTGGAAAATATGCATAAAATTCCCGATGGACCATGGAACTTATGTTTAAATGTGCATGTATAATATACACCTGTATTAAACACGCAGACACATACATATCCCTGTGGCCTTCATCTACGTCTATGAAGACCCATGTGTCCTTCATTTCCTTAACAAATCTTCATTTCCTTTTATACATCATGGAAATCAAAATTCTCCATCTTCCAAGTTATGTAGACACTTTTGACAGGAGGGTAATACCATCCAAAGCAAGAAACAGATTCTGTGCCTTAAAAAAATAGACCCAATGAATTGAACTAGAGACAAAAATCTGAGACCTTGAAGGTAATTTATGTTAATGATATAGTTTGCAATAGATGAATTAAACATTTAATCTGTATGTTCCCATTTTGAAATGTTTCTATTGACATCACTCCCTTGGCAAACACCCATTTTCTCTCAATAGTTAGAATTTATCAACTACAGCATCAGTAAAAAGAGCCAAACACATGTGGCCATCAAAAACGCCTCCTCACTGTTATTCAACTATAAATAATATCTATAAAATTATATGGTATCATTCAGTAATTGCTATGGGCTGAACTCTTCTGTCCCCCTGCCCAAATTCTTATGTTGAAATTCTAATGTCCAACGTGAGAGTGTTAGGGCCTTTGGAAGGTGTGTATGTCATGAGGATGGAGCCTTCATGAATGGGATTAGTGCCTTTATAAAAGAGATGCCCCAGAGCTCCCTAGTCCCTTCCCCTATGTGAAGACCCAGTGAGAAGATGACCATTTATGACCTGGGGAGCAGGCCTTCACCAGACATAGGCCTGACCACACAAGAACCCTCACTTTAGACTTCCAGCCTCCAGAACAGTGAGAGATAAATTTCTGTTGTTTATAAGCTACCCAGTCTACCGTGTTTTGTTATAATGGCCAGAATGGACTAAAACAGTAACAGTCATAGTCATTATTATTGTGGTTTTTAACTTGACCTCCAGCTCTACAGCTTTTATTTTCACTGTCTTGAGTTCCAAAGAAACACAGCTAGAAACACAGATTCATATAAAATTGATTTACTAAGAGAATGCAACTGAGAGGTGCTTCTTCACAGGTCTCTCATACTTCTGTATGTTTTATGAGCACAGGTACTGTCTGCCTTTGTTCTGAGCTATCTTTTCAAGGTTATTTATATAACAAAGGTTATTTATTTATATTGGAAGCTAGAGATAGTGTCTCCCTCGACAGTAAAAGATTGGTTTGTTTATCATGTAGTAAATTAAAGATAACATCTCCTTCCAGGACAAAGGAACTGATTCCATATACTGATCTTAGAGCTGAACGTATACTTGGTAATGATGCTTTTCATGCTTATACTATGAATGCTCACAAGGGCCCCAGCAGATTCTCCTGATAGCAGAAAACCGCGTGTGGACACATTCCGGTGCATTGGGGACCTCACAACTAATGATGCCCTTGAGCCACAGATCTTTGCAGTTAGTGATTTTGATGATTTGAGTCTCTGGCAAAGGAATGTAGCCTCCACTTGGAGATGACCTTTCGTCTTCTGGACTTGTTGCCTCTCTGACAGAACAGCTAAGTCCACCCCTTTTGAACAGCTATCAGCCTGCTACTGGGATCTTGTCAAAACTGAATGCCGAACCAATGGAGGGCTTGTGATTCTCTGCCTACTCTTCTAATTTGCGGTAAGACAACACGGAACTCAGTGACTGACAAGGTGGAAAGGGTTAAGCAAGTCTCACTTTCAAATGAAAATGCAGAATGCAGCCAGCCTGACGCCAGGAGATCCCTTCAAAGCAAGGACTAGGCTCAATTATTCCATCTGAACTAGGAACCCAAGGCCTGCCAGGAGGCCACTTCATACTGCCAACAACAAATTAAACAACACTTTCTTTCCAGGAGTGCCATCGATGCCCTTAGGATTGTATTTACATGGAAAGTGGATATTAACATTCCTCCCTCCCAGAAAATACAGTGATTTATGTTTATTCGTAAGAGATCTCTAAGTGTTTAGAAGACATCACGAATTGATGGTATGGCCCTCAGAAAAGAAAAGAGATCTTTCTAAATTAAGACTGCCCTTTGTTATTCAGGAGAGCTTTTCAGAGGGAAAACTAAGTCATGATTTATGTGTGCCTGAAAGTGTTATTCGTTCAACAGGAGTCAGCCAGCTAGAAAAGGCAGGACAAAATTTGTCCCTGACTGTAGCTAAAGGGATAGGATTGATGGCATCGCCTTGGTCCTTGGAGTACTGAGATCACTTTTTAAAAGATGCATGAAACATTATCAGTGTTTTTTGGAGAACTATGGGGAAGAGAAGAAATGCTCAAAGCACATGACCACATATGGTTTTAATTTTCCCAGAGAAGAAAGTAGATTATTTTGCTCTTAATAGCAATCTTGAGGAAAATTGTAAAATTAATGTCTTAGAAATAATGATCTGTGAGGCAATCTTCAGAAGAAGAAATGGTGATCACCAAGCCAGCATGTGTTAATTTAAAATGTTGTATAAAATTATTACATTTTCTTTCTCTGAAAGGATTACTAGACCAGCACAACAGAAAGTGATACATATAATGATTCTGGAATTCAGCAAGCCATTTGACATGACATCCAGTGGACATGCTGGGGAAATTGGGGCTGGGTAAGTTTATAACTGAGTATATTCAAAACTGATTTATCAGTGGTTGCTAGGGACTTCCCTGGTGTTCCAGTGGTTAAGACTCCACGCTCCCAATGTAGGGGATGCGGGTTCGATCCCTGGTTGGGGCACTAAGATCCCACATGCCCCATGGTGTGGTCGAAAAAAAAACAGAAGTGGCTGCTAAACATACCGATTGATTTCCTTGGCCTCATCTGGCTCATGATTTTAAGCAATAGGATGCTTATAAAATTGGTGGTGACATGAAGCTGTGAGAGGTGAAATATGTGTTGAGTGACAGAATATGGTCCAAAAAGGATCCCTTAGGCCACACTTTATATTTAGGGTGGATAAATGTAAGGTCAGGAACTTGAATCCAAATATAAAATTGATGAGACCAGGCTTAACAGGAGTATGTGTGAAAAGGGTTTTAAAACTCTTTAGATCAAAGTTGAGAATAAGTTCAAAATGAAGCAGCAGCGCAATGGAACTTTCAGGAAGTCTACTAGGCTATTATCATAAAAGTGTTACAGATCAAAGAGAGAATGGCATTGGTTAGATATATTCGGAATATCAAGTTTATCTCACCCCCAGTAATTTCATAACACCCACTCAAATGGGATATCTCCTCAGAAATTTTAGAAACAAGAGTCTTCACAAATCAATGGAGAACTCCAAAGACAAGAGAAATTCCAAAGTGAAGGAATGTATCTTGGCAATCTCCTTGATAAATGATGATGGTTTGAGGATCTGGAATGTCATCATCAAAGACCAGTTGTTGATATGCTAGGATGAGATCAAATTTCACAAAGACCTGCTCACTCCGCAGCTTCCCCGCCCCCTGCCTGTGAAATCCACAGAAAGTTGCTGACCTGACTGCAAGCAGTGCAAAGGGTAGGGACTGTGTAAGCGCTTCACGGACAGTGCACTTGAACTCATTATGACTTCCTTTTCCATTTGGCACTATTGGCACATACGCAAAAGACTCGAGAACATAGTTATGTTTACTCCTTTGAAAAATTTTCCTTTTTTTTGTTTTTTCCACCTCTCAGAGCGATTATTCTCAAAGCCAGATCCATAGACCATTTGTTCTTCAAGAACATGAAACTGGATCTGTGGTCAAACAAGTGAGCGCACTTAGTTGGAATTTTTTATTTTTAAATTGAAGTTTCACTTGTTATCAAGTAACAGAAACACAATGTTTAAAAATCTGGTGCTTCTACAGGCTAAAACAAAAATAGGCATATCTCCTCTTATTTTTCCTCATACCCAATACCCTTTATATGAGACCCGATTTTTATTATTTTTCACTTCTCTAGAAGCTTTTAGGAACTTTTTGTTCCCTGAACTTCAAAACTTCGTGTTGTTGTGCTAAACTGTGTGTGTGTTCCCAACTAATACACATTCTACTTTACAGCTTCCAGTATTTTGATGCCGTCTCTTGTTTGCTCTTTACTTCTTTCCTATTTCCTGTTTTCTTTATCCTTGTGGCTTCTTTTTTAAAAATCCCTCTAACTGACATTTTATCAGCAGTTAATGACAGAACAGATATAGGTATATGTGTGTTTAATCCACTAGGTTTTCTCAATGTTTTCTTTACTGTAGGACTTCTAAGAACCTAAAATATGCTCAAATTCTTTTTGAATATCTGCGAAGGGGATATCCTGTACAGTATTTTTACATTAGTTGATGTTGCTGCGGTAACAAACAACCCTTGAATTTCAGCAGTTTACAATACAACAAAGATCTATTTTTTATGATACATGTCACTAGCTGCAGGTCATCACGGCTCTGATCCACATGTCTACTCATTCCAGGACTTAGGCTGAAAGAACAGCCCCGACCTAGAACATGTTATTCTTGTAGGAGATATGACAGCAAGAAGGCTGGCGGAAACTTCCAAGGCATCTTAGAACTTCTGCTTGGAAGTTCATATTCCATTGGCCAAAACATGCCACACACTGAGCCCAAAGGCTGTAGGGCAAGGGACATCTATCTCTCCGACAGAAGGCACTGTGCCTCACACGGTGATTGGCAGGGATGCAAGATTCTCTTACAAGGAAGGGGAGAGTAGACAACTGAGAACAAGAGTATCTAGCAATGATCACAAACGTGATCCGCTTTTTTTTAAATAATGGCTGCTAACATTTCATAGCATTCATGTTTCAGGGAACATGATTTGGGAAAATGTTTTCTATGAGCACGAAGTATATTGATAACGAAGTAGAGTGATGTCATGGGAAAAATCTCAGAGTTTGAAAGCCAATCTTCATTCCAAACAATGGGTCTATCGCTTGCTTAATTATGTGGCTTTGGGAAAGTTAATCTCTCTGAGGGTCTTTCCTTATTTGTAAAATGGGCATAATAACACACATTCTTCAGGATTAGATATAATGTATGTAAAGGGTCTATCTAGCATGTCATACTCTGCCATTAATAAATATTTACTGAATGAATGAATGAATAGATGAATGAATTAATAAATCAATAAAAGATATTAAGTAAAATGGTATAATGGCTCAGTTCAGTTGAATTTGGGCTCTTCAATGTATCAGAAGCCTGAAATGGGAGTGCCAGTATTTGGGTCACCTGTAGATGAATCACAGTAATTAGACTATTTCAGTGGTGTGAATGCTTTTAACACAATCTTTTCCCAAGAAAACTTTGCATTGTTCCTCTTGCCAAATTTATATCTTAAATTTATATTTTACATCTTATAAAATTTATATCTTATCTTGAATCTGCAAGCAGAATATAAGTATAGACAGTTTCCTGCATAATCAGAAGGAAGTACGTCTAAACTGATCCAAAGATAATCAGGGGGCAGGCATTTCCTGTGTCACACCATTGGCAAGTGTTCTCAGCTATATGCTGTGGACATTTAGACGCTCTTTCTTCAATTCTGAGCCAATTTGTGAAACATGTTTGCTAAGTTTTGGTTCATTTTTGGGGACAGTTGTAAATAATAAATTTCCTCCATCAAGAGATAGCTTGGGTGGGCTTCCCTGGTGGCGCAGTGGTTGAGGGTCCACCTGCCGATGCAGGGGACACAGGTTCGTGCCCCGGTCCGGGAAGATCCCACATGCCGCGGAGCGGCTGGGCCCGTGAGCCATGGCCACTGAGCCTGCGCGTCCGGAGCCTGTGCTCCGCAACGGGAGAGGCCACAACAGTGAGAGGCCCGCGTACCTCAAAAAAAAAAAAGAGAGATAGCTTTGGAGAAGTTCAGCATGAACTCCAAATACAAAGATATATCCCATAATATCATCTAAAAAGTTCTTTTGCCTCAATAAAAATATCAAATGAGAAGGACAATCCTGTAACTAAATGAAATACAATCTAGGATGAAATAAGAACTAAAACAAAACAAAAAACAAACAAAAAATCACTAAGTACCAGTAAAGAAACAGACCGTTTGGCTGCAGAATACAATTAGAATTGCCTTTCCAAACTCATTGATTCTTTTTATCAGATGTTTGACTCTGAATAATTACCAATCATGTTGGTGAGAAACGTACCTTAATTACTCCAGAAGTCCTTCAAATGCCCCAGTTTTTGGTTTTGTTTTGTTTTTAATTAATTAATTAATTAAATTTTTTTTTTTTTGGCTGCGTTGGGTCTTCGTTGCTGCACATGGGCTTTCTCTAGTTGCCACGAGCGGGGGCTACTCTTTGCTGCGGTGTGTGTGCTTCTCATTGCCGTGGCTCCTCTTGTGGTGGAGCACGGACTCCAGGCACATGGGCTTCAGTAGTTGTGGCACACAGTTTGGTTGCTCCGCAGCATGTGGGATCTTCCCAGACCAGGGCTTGAACCCGTGTCCCCTGCATTGGCAGGCGGATTCTTAACCACTGCACCACCAGGGAAGTCCCAAATGCCCCAGTTTTAAATGATGAACCAATGGTGAGGAATTGTATTGAGGGAAAACTTTGCACTTCACAAATTGTCACCAACACAGCATCTGGTTGAGAACTTTCTATTCTGTTTTCTTCCAGACAGAACGAGAGCCTTTGCTCTGCATGGCTTGCAGAAAGATGACTAACTCCACATTCACCCAGATGCCCTGTGTGGTTATTTACAGTACAAGGTGTGCTAGCGTTCTCTGGAAGAAATCAGATTAATTTGCTAACGAGTAGTTCCCCTCCCAAACTCATTCTTATTATGATTAAGATTTCCTTGGGTTGGGGGGAGGGAAGGGAAGTCACAGAGACAGTAAGTGTTGGATAAAAGTATTGCTTTATTGAGGCAGAATTGTTCTGGCCTAACTTCACAAATCATGGAGGCATGCCGCCCAGAAACTCAAAAGGATTGAGAAATGATAATGTTTAATCACATGTTCCTTAGTTCATGTATATAATAGGTCCTTCCACCTTAAATGATTTGAAATAGAAAAAAACTGTGAATGGGGTTTGCACTTATGAAAGATTTTCAAAGTGCTCTGTATCACTCCATAGGAAAAAAATTGGTAGCCGTGATATGAAAATATCCCCCGAAAATCCAATTCCAAAGCGATCTGTTCTCCCAAATTGCCTCTGAAAGCTCTTCGGTAATGGATGAAAACGATGCAGAGTGATCCACTAAACTTACAGGCAGAAGAACTGGCTTTTTGAAAAAGAATAAGTGAGGGATACTTCGCAGACTTTGAGAACACAGGAAGGTGTTTTTCAGGGCAAGCTATGTGATATTGTAAAATAGAGGTTCCACTGGTGAATTGGGCAGGGATGCGGCAGTTTTCAAAGCTCTGTGAGTACAGTCAATTGAATCTATTAGAATACTCCTTGAAGTCCATTTGGAGACTCCATCCTCCTGTCATTGCCTGACTAATCCTTCATTGCACCTTTTTGTCAAATGGAAAAAATAATCTGAGTTTACATCGAAGCAAAGGGGCTGGAAAGACTTAGGTGGGAAATAATGGTTTGTAGCTTATCCTTCATCAGAGGACCTCAAATGCTTTTCTACATGATCTTTCTTTTTTTTTCATCTTTCCCCGAGTTCTTGCCTGGATTAAGATAATAGGTACTTAATAGTTATGGAACTAGCGGTCCAGGCTTGACCTAGCATCTGATAAGGAGGAAACAGTTAACACACAGTGGAATGAAGATCAAATTACAATGCCTTCTGTAAGAATAGAAACAACCTTTGTTTTATGATAAACCTGTTTCCATTACTGTATTTGGTCTCCCTCTACATTCATGAAAACGATTTATAAGGGCTAAAAATTGCAAGTGTAAATGTTCAGAGGACCTCAATGCCCACTGCTGTTCAGAGTCCTGAAGAGAGATTGTCTTGTGCTTCTTCAGATGCCCATCTAAATGTCTCAGAGAGAAAATTACCCGAAAATTATAAACGTTAAATCTCTCCCCTAATAAAGGAACCCTTTGGATCAGGGGTGATTATCCACCCAAATTTAGGCTTCTGTACAATTTGTTTTTAATATATATCTCAAGCGTCACATCTTTTCTTAAGCCATGTGTCCACAACTTTAACAAAGGAACATTCTTTGGAGGTATGCTTTGGACTTGTGCTTAGTGTAGAATGTAGTACCAGGACCATATTCGCAAAAGCACAGAGTTACATTTGAGAAACCGAATATGCAAATGGACTATGGCTGGGTCATATGTAAAAAAAGAACTCTGACCCAGAACCTGCCCCAGAAACCAGCCCCCTCATCTACAATCAACAGCCCAGGAAGCCAGCCTGCTAGGCGTTAGGAGGCCCGACTGCCATCACCAGTAACAATCCAGGAAGCTGAACAATAACTTCTGTAACATTCAACAACCAAATGGCCAAGACCTAATTAGTAATTGAGTTTTTCTAACTTTTGTTCCCACTTCCAACTTCAGACCAACTAGAGAAAGCCAATATGCACCCCTAGCTAATCACACAGGATGTCCTGCTTCTGTTAACCCGCCTACGGCTTCCCCATGACAACAGCGCCCACTCAGGACATACGTGACCCTTCCTTTTAGTCCACAGTAAAGCTTTTCCACTCCTCTGCCTGCTTTTGAGTATCTGCCAAATGCAAGTCATGATGGCTGACTCCTTTGTAGCAAGCTCTGAATAGATAGGCTTTGCTTTGCTCATTTGGTTGGTCTTTATTTCCACACTTCTAACTTCAAAGAGGCGTATGACCACTTGGTCAAGATGTCTGAGGCTACTGAATGTGGTAAGAATGAGAAAGTCAAAGGAATATTGAAGTGTTTTACTGCAGAAATTACCAAATATTTAGAGCTGACAATGCAAGAACTAAAGAACTGGCACTGCTTTTCCGATGATTTGCTTTTCACTCACAAGCCTGATTGAACCAGGTCAGGATAACAGGGCATTGTCTAGAAGAGACGAAGTTGTTAGATTGAAAACAGCAACACGTGTACACCATGCGAGACAGGCAACTGTAGCTGACAGTTTCCTCCAGGAATGTACAATTAAAAAGAAATCTGTTGCCAGAACAGAACAGCTGGAATATGAACATAAGAGTTTTAAATTTCATCCTTAGGCCTGTGATATTAGTAAACCAGGAAGGTGACAGGCTTCTCTGTCTAGTTTATATTGAACTGCCCAAACAGGATTAAAGAACTGAGGTTATAATAATAAAAAGATAAGACAAATGAAAATCAAAGGATGTTCAAAACAACGATTATATGAGTCTAATAATCTGAATGTATTTCTTTCACCAAGAAGCCTGTGATTAGCTGTTGTATTCTAGGATGAGAGGTCACAGTGAAAAGTCTATCACTGTACAATACTTCAGGGAAGAAAGACATGAGATTATTTTACTTTGGATCGAAATAATTACATTCACTCCCAGTTATTAAGTAGGATGAATTAATTATTGAAATCTGTTTGTCCATTGCCAGTTATAAAGGCCCACTCTGTGCCAGCAATGTGGTGCGAGCTGGAGCTGGAAATGGGCGTGAAAATAAATACTTATAGATACAACACGATATGTACAAGTGTCAATGTGACAACGCTTGTCAGCTCTCAATATGTGGTTGCTCAATGACTGAATGGCTGCAGAACAGAGCGTAAAAGGATGAGAGAGACTTCCCAACTGCACCGGGTCAAGGAATCTTTGTTAGTGAAGTACCATAAGGCTGCATTTGTACTGCTTCCTTTTCATCAAAGTGGCCCCAACCCACCCTTTTTTGGGTGTTCGGGCATATGCTGCTTTGATTTCTGATCCCTACCTTGCAGTTGAAACAAACCCTGATAGCCCATCAACAACTAATTGTACCAGGTACGTGTGCCATGAGCTGAAGCATCCGTATGCCAGTCGGGCACCAGGTAAATGAACCACCTCTGAGCCTCTGTACTCTGTACTCATCTTCTCTTGCTGCCATAATAACTTACCACAGCTTAAGACAACAGCCATTTATTATCTCACAGTTTCGGTAGGGCTTCCTGCATGGATCTCACTGCACTGAAATTAAGATGTCAGCAGGGCCGCATGCCAGGTCCCTGTTTCTTAACTGGCTGTGGGCTGGAGCAACCCCGGCAAGTAGGGCCACCTAATTTCCCAACTTCATGGTCCCTTTCCTCCATGGTCAAAGCCGCCAGCAAACACAGGTCAAGTCCTTCCCCTGCTTCCGCATCTTTTCTCCTTCCTCTTCCTCTGGTGCATCTTTGCCACTTCTGCCTCCCCCTTCCACTTTTAAAAGCCCACGTGATTACATTGGGCCCACCTGATAATCTAGGATAATATATTTTAAGATCTGTAAACTTCATCTCATTTGCAAAGTCCCTTTTGCCCTGTGGGGTAATGTATATGAAATTTCCGGGGATTAGGGCATGGACATCTTTGGGGGACCATTATTCTGCCTACCACCCTCCCCTGAAACCTCCACAATATAGTTGTCCCACACCTGTATATGGCAGCAAACCAACGACATGAAAGCCTTTCTTTTAGATGAACCAAGATAAAGTACTTTCTTAAAGTTCTGGTTGTCATCTAAAAAAGGCAAAGCTGTTTTTCCAGTTTACTGTGAAGCTCCTATATACATTCCATTTAGGGAAGAAATGAAACCTTGGGTGATGTTGGCTTCTATTCACGGTCCTGTATATCTTTGCAAAAGTTCTCCAGTAATTCTGAGCCTATCTGTAATCTAAGCTTATATCTACTTCTAGCAGGCTCAATGGATAGACTGATACAATATAAAAGGTCACATTTGAGCTGTGTCTTAAAAAGAAAGTAGGAAGTTTGGGGGTGGAATAACATTATTGAGGCCCTTTATAGTTAAGAACTGTGATATATATATCCCTTGAACAACACGGATTGAATTGCACAGGTCCACCTACATGTGAATTTTTTTCAATAGTAAATACTACAGTACTACCCCATCATTGGTTGGTTGAATCCGAGGGTACTGTGGATATGCTGGAACTCCGTATACAGAGGGCTGACTATAAGTTATATGCGAATTTTCGAATTCACACATATGATTATGGAAGCCAGCAAGTCCCAAATCTGCAGGGTGTGCCAACAGGCTTGAGACCCAGGGAAGAACGAACGTTGCAGTTCAGATCTGCAAATCAGTTAGCAAAATTCCTTTTGGCCAAGTATTTGGGGACTGTGGCCCAGCCAAGCAGACACATAACATTTTAACCGTATCAGGCAAGTTATCAACTATTTGTATTTCATCAATATCAAGGGTCCCCTCATACTTGTGTTTTGTGATTATTTTTTGATGGGTGTTCGGTGAAGAGGGAGGAGCTCACAATATCCAATTAAACTTCTTCATAGCATTCTGGAAAAAAGAAGTCCATTTTTTTACTCCAAAATTTCCAGGTGAATCTAGCATTAAAATTAAAAAAAAAAAAGCAAAAGAAAAATTATAAAAGTACTATAAGAAAACATGGGTGAATTTTTATATATTATTAACAATGTTATATAATACTTCCTAAGTCCCCAAAGGTTGACAACTCTGACTATATTAAAAAAGAAAAGACAAAAGTTGAGAAAAAACTTTCAATACATATGTCTAACAAAAGTCTAATTTCCTTAATGTCCTAAGAACTATAAACCAGGAAGAAAAAGTCAATAATTACATAGAAAATTGTGCAAAAATCTTGACCAGTCTTCAGCAAACTAAGAAAGCTTCAACTTAAATCCTTCTAAGAAGAGAACATTTTTCGCATAGCAAAGTAACAAAAATCAAAGTTTGATGAGACATTGCATGTGGAGGAAATGTGAAACAGAACGAATGCATTGCTGCTCTGAGTGTATATTGTTACAGCTTTATGGAGGTCAACTTGAAAATATCCAATAAAATGCAAAATGCATATTGCTTTGACTCAGCAGTTCTATTGCTTGGAAGTTATCCTATATATAGTGTCTCACATGTTCACAAAGACATTTGCAGAAGAGTATTTATTACAGCAACTGCTTGCAAGAGCAAAATGTTTAAAAACAATATAATGTACATTAATAAATATTTGTTAAGTCAACTACAGTCCACCCACAAAATAAAATACTAGCAGATGTTTTTAAAAGTCATCTCTATATGTACTAAAATAGGGTCATTTCTAAAATACAGTAACAAGTGAAAAAAGCAAGATATAGAAAAGTACATACAGTATGCTTCTGTGTATGTAAATTAAAGGGGGGATAAAATATACGGTATAGGTCTGTAGAAGGATGCTCAAAAATCTGGATAAAGCAATGAGAAACCAAGGACTGTGGGACAAAATGGGAGGAAAACAACTTCTCACTACTGTATATTATTTCATACCTTTTAAAATTGTGCACCATGTGTATACATCACCTCTTCTAAATAAATTCAAGGTGATTGGAAATTCTATGCGCAGAGAATTTACAAAATCAAATTGTTTACAAAAGAAATGTTATTATAGCAACAGGAGCCACTGATGATAAGATTGTCTATTCTGTTCATAGCATTCTTGGATAGCTAAAGACTGCATATAAGAAGTCTTCATATGCATATATGTGCGTATATATTTGATATAATAAAACTTGAAGAAAGAGGGTCAAGCCAGACATTGCAATTTCTGGACCAAGAAGTATGGGAATGATTTATGATTCATTTTTTCAACAATGAACTGAACACAATTATATGTCAAGTAATAGGAATGATAATATAAAGAAGAAAAAAATCCTTATTTCCTGCACTCAAGCCACTTAAAACTTAATAGACTAATGGGTCCAAGATAACAAGAAAGACAAAAAAATTAATGAGAAGCACGGTTTAAAATAACTTGAGGTGGCTCAACTAACACTAAAATGTTATTGTAGAGAAGTCTTTCAGAAATTAAAATCTTGACCCTCTCTGACTTTCAAGACCTTAGTACTCACTGGTAAAGAACCAACTCTTCCAATTTCAAGTGAAGTTCTCAGCTACGACCAATGGCTCTCGCTACCCATGATCACCCACGTAGTTTCCATTTCCCTTAGCTGGGAATATTCTGTGCTGACTTAGCACATAACATGGATGTGCAGCTGTCAAACAGCCAGCAACTCAGCCCCAGGGGCCAGGAGGTCTTGTCAGGCTGCAGTATGGGGGAATGGATTCTATAAATAGTGCACAAAATGCTTCAGGAAGTACTTTGTAATCACTATCAGGAACATCTCCGCAGCTCCAAAGGATTAAAGAAAGCAACAATTGACTAAAGATATTCTGATATGTCATGCAAATATGGAGAACGTTCCACACATTCTAGTTTATCTTTATGTATAATCCACCCTTTTCCAGGATTTTTAATTTGGTAGAGAAAAAAAAAAAAAGCTCTAAAAACAATGCTTCCAAATGTACATTTTTGGGGGTACCTTCTACATTGACTTACACTTTCCACTGACTTACATATATTCTGTTTACAGTTGACAATTAGTAAAAACTTCAACTTTGGTTTAAAACTGGATTGTAAGAAAGTGCCGTCAACACTTCATTTAAAAGTTGAGGTTCTATTCCAAAAACTCAAAAAAGATTCAAACACAATCATCTCAGATGTGTAGATAAGGGATCAGCAATCTGTTGCTTGTGAGCCAAATCTAGCCCACAGCCTGATTTTGTAAATAAAATTCTTCTGGAACATAGCCACCATCAGTTGCTTACATGTTGCCCGTGGTGGCTTTCACACTGCAACAGCCAAGTGGAGTAGTTGCTTTAGAGACCATATGACCAAAGCCTGAAATATTTACTGTCTGGTCCTTTTCAGAAAAAGTTTGCTGACCCCTGATTGAGACTCATGGAGTTAGAGCCTGAAATAGCCAGAAGAAATTTTGATTCTTGGCTACGGGACTGCATCAGCGATAATTAAGATTCTCACTCTGATAATAGCTAGGACTCTGAAGCTGGAGAGGCTTAGGTTTCAATCCTTGGTCTATCATGCTTTTGCATATTAATCAAGTTACTTGTTCTCTTGGTTCATATTTTCTCATCTGTAATACAAGGGTAATAATACACATGGTGCAAGATTATTGTGAGAATTATAAAGAGATGCCATTTATAATAACCATGGGGCAAGGTAAAGAAGCCAATGGATAAGAATCCAACTATCTCGGACTTCCCTGGTGGTGCAGTGGTTAAGAATCCACCTGCCAATGCAGGAGACACGGGTTCGATCCCAGGTCCGGGAAGATCCCACATGCCACGGAGCAACTAAGGCCATGCACCACAACTACTGAGCCTGCGCTCTACAGCCCAAGAGCCACAACTACTGAAGCCTGTGCGCCGAAAGCCCATGCTCTGCAACAAGAGAAGCCACCGCAATGAGAAGACCACTCACAGCAATGAAGAGTAGCCCCTGCTCACTGCAACTAGAGAAAGCCCGTGTGCAGCAACGAAGACCCAACACAGCCAATAAATAAATATAAAATTTTTAAAATAAATAAATTAATTAATTAAAAAAAAAAGGAATCCAACTATCTCAAAGAATGCACCTTTCTGCGTGTTCAAGAATTTATTGGGGGCTTCCCTGGTGGCGCAGTGGTTGAGAATCCTCCTGCCAATGCAGTGGACACGTGTTTGAGCCCTGGTCCAGGAAGATCCCACATGCCGCGGAGCAACTAAGCCCGTGCGCCACAACTACTGAGCCCGCGTGCCACAACTACTGAAGCTGGTGAGCCTACAGCCAGTGTTCCACAAGAGAAGCCACCGCAATGAGAAGACCATGCACAGCAACGAAGAGTAGCCCCTGCTCACCGCAAATAGAGAAAGCCCGTGTGCAGCAATGAAGACCCAACGTAGCGAATAAATAAATAAATTTATTGAAAAAAATAATTTATTGGGCTTAAGACAACAAGCATTTTATTACATCACAGTTTTGTGGTTAAGAGAGTCAGGAAGAGCTTAGCTGAGTGATTCCATTGTTCCACATGGGATTGACTGGATGGGCTGGTCTGGAGGTTTCAGATAGCTTCACTCCCACGTGACTTGGTAGGGTAGCTAAAAAGGCTGGGCTCAGGTCAGACTGCCTACTGGAAAACTTACATGTGGCCTATCTACCCTGGCAGTCCCAGTGTGGGTGGACTTCTTAGAGGGCAGCTCAGGGCTACAGAGAGTGTGTTCCAGAGACAAAAGCAGAAGCAGCAAGACTTCTTATGACCCAGCCTGGGGAGTCACAGAGTGTCACTCCTCTAAGGCCAGACTTTACTGGGAGGACTCATGGAGAATTTATGGCCATCATTAATCTACCATGCCCTATTTTATATACATAAAATAATTTCACTAAAATCTACCACCAAAGCAACAAGAATTGGATTCAACCAAAGAACTGGGGGATTTAGGGTTGCATGACGCTGGTTTACATTAATTTGCCAATTTTCTACAAATGTTTTGGCAGCATTGAAACACAACTTGTCCATTCTAACAACCAAAAAGGTTGGAATTCTCAATACCCCTATTTTTATTTTCTAGGATTTACCAGATAGCTGAGCTACCGTGTTTTCGTTACACTTATAAAATGAGCAAAAAAAAAGGTGTTTTCCTCTTCCCAAGGAAATAAGTACAGTGTGCCTGAAAATATGAAGGATTTTAGCTATATTTGAGAAGCATTTTGAGCAATTTGAAATGAAAAGTGGTAGCCATCTACTATCTTTTTTCCTTCCTTGAATGTGGAAATGTAATTTGTACTTAATTTTCAAATCCATTTTTATTCCAGATGTATTGGGAAAGGAAAAAACCCGTGATGGTGAGGAATTCAGTAATATATCATTGAGCAGATCCAAGTGGGTGGTTCTTCCAAGAAATGCAGTGAAACTAAATCAGAAAAGTGAAGATCAGTCCATGGGCTGAACAGATGTTAGACCCGCAATAGACACACATGCCCCAGAGCTTAGCTGAGGCAGAAGCTCTGTGGAACCAGGTAACAGTTTTACTTTTGGTGTTTTCTCACAAACTGTGAAAACTTTAAGAAGAGTGATGGGAGGGACGATCTGAAGTTTTATGTGTGAAAAAAGAGTATCATTCTCCAAATGAGAAAAATAACTGAAACCTATTCTGGAAATTCTCCTTTTGCACAAATTTATAGGAAACTGTATTTGTAAAATGTACTTTTCTTCTTAAAATATCACTCTCTGATACATAAAAGAATGAATTTTTAAAATAGTGTTTATTGTATTTATGTCACTTTAGTGGGCATGGCTGAGTAGCTGGATGGGAGAATGGCCAGTAAAATCCTTGGGGTACATTAGGCCTAGAATCACGCTCAGTTATTTTAACCCCTAGTGTTTCACTTGAGAAAAATCAGGTCATCCATGGACATTTTAAGGTCAGAAGCATTGTTTTCATTTCCAAAGAATGCTTCCCAAAAGAACATCCGTTAATCAGATCAGCAATGAACACTTTTCAGTTTAAATAAAACAAGTTCTTCCATTTTTTTTTCTTTAGTAACCTTAAGAAAGAAAGATTAAGAAAACTCACGCACACTAAAATCACTAAAATGTTAACCATTAGTAATTTAATATTATTATTTAAACATTTAAACCATAAAAATTGTTGAGTTTATCATTTAAGACATAATAAAATAAACTGGAAACCACCTTTTGCTTTTTTTAAAAAAAATATAGGCTCTTCAACTAGAAATGTTTTGGTTCTGAGGTTGGCTCTCGGAGGGAAGATCTAAATGTGGCAAACAATGTATATCTTCACGCTGAAAAATGCCATTCATGAAAGCTGAAATACCC
The DNA here is from genome assembly GCF_005190385.1 of Monodon monoceros. Taxonomy (NCBI): domain Eukaryota; kingdom Metazoa; phylum Chordata; class Mammalia; order Artiodactyla; family Monodontidae; genus Monodon; species Monodon monoceros. Next base: position 61,273,993 of record NW_021703785.1, on the reverse strand, counting down.
AGGCACGGGCTGTGGCTTCTTAGAAAGGAACCAGTGTTCAAGAATCCCATCCATTGATAATCACCCCCATATTTATAGTACATAGCAGTTTACAAAATGTTTTCACATAAATTGCCTCATTTGATCCTCACAAGCCTGTGAGGTAGGTTTTACTAGACCCATTCTATCGTTAAAGACTCTGAGACTCTGAAAAAATAAAGCCTTTTTTTTTTCCATTTTCCCCCAAATCCTTGACCAGTCTCAAGCTAAGTCAGGACTCCAAATTACATGCTTTCCGCCACACCCTCCTCCTACCCTCCACCCTGCTCACCAGGATGCCCTATTCTGGTCGCACTAATTTTCCTCCTGTCACCCATGCAACCTGTTATCTCACCAGTTTGCTTGTTTGCTTTGTGTTGTTTGTTTAAATGCTGCTTCTCTTGTCCGAATACCTTTAACCCAGAAAGACTTCCCTAAACACTGTCAGCCCACATCTCTCTTACCCTTTTACAATAACCCCCCATCACTTAGTATCTGTGATGCACCCTGTGGCATTTGCTTGTGTCGTTTCCCCTTCCTTCTCCAATATTTGTAAGTCTTAGGCACATGAACACCTTGAGGGTTGGGGCCATACCACTTATTTACTCTCCTTCCCCCAAGTGTCAAGCACAGTTCTGTCCAGAGTAGGAGAGTACTTATTACTCAAATGAACAATTTGAAAGTCTCTTTTCTTGAGCCAGGTGCCTGGGTCTCATTCCTCCGAAGCCTGAAACGCCCTCTCTGCTTCCACTTTCCTTACTCCGAATTATCCTGCAGATCACATGTCACCCTCTTTGTGAAGCTGTCCTGACTCATCAGGGAAACCTTAGTCACTGTCTCCCAGCATTTGTCACCCTCAAAGGTGATTATTTACATGTCTCTCTCCCAACAAACAACCTGGAACGTACACGCAGCGATCAGTACCAGCCACGGTTTTCAAATACCTCCTGTATGTTTCTGTAATTGTTAATAGAAGGAATTCTTAACCCCAATTTGATTGTAAACTCCTTTAAAGAATATGGCTTGGTAGATATCTGTGGAGTGAATGCAGTCTTTCGAAAAAGTTTAGCTCTAAAGCAGTGAAATCATCTCCAATGAAATGCACTCATTCATTCCTGAAAAGGAATAAAATTACCCCACAAAGCCTTTTTGAAAATCACCCAAACATTTTCAGAGGAAGTTGGTATATTTATCTGAATTTTTTGTCATAAACAAAACATTAGATTCACTACGCACTTGGCGTAATCCTGTTGGAAGAAAATTGATGGCGAGCAAAGGTAGCTGTCACGTAAATCACTTTTACAAAGAAAATATCTGATGCAAATATTTCTCACGACTCGAGGATAAGCATATTTATGTGCTCCATAAAGATTTCATCTAATTTCTAAAATATATGGAATCTGGCTTTCCATAGCATATTTTACAATCCAGATAATGAATAGTAATGAGCTGAATACAGTCTATTATATCAAAGTGAATAGGACGATCATTATTCATTCTGAACATTAGAATCTATTTTCATTACAGCTTAGTGAATTTAGTCTCTTTTAATAATATCTTAGTGAATTGTGTGCTATGAAAATGTATTTCATGAAAATGTAGAGTTCTTGATCAGGAATGGCAATACTACATAATACAAGACTAGCCTTATATAGGAATGAACATAAGAACGAGAGCTCAGACTGCAGTATCAGGATCACCTGGGAAACTTGTTAAATATACAGATGCTCTGGCCTCAGCACCAGAAATCTGCATCAACCTCTGTACTTTTAATAAAAGTGATAGTGATTCACCCCAAAATTTGGAAACAAGTAGACTAGGGGGATAAACTCAGGGATGGGCTGAAATCAGCTCTTACTGGCTTTCTCATCTCTACCCAACTCTGCACTCCCTGGTGACACACTGCTAACTAAGACAGCCAATGGGGGCAGTATTTACACCATGGAAATTGGCAACTACTATGTCGTTAAACATTTACCAGCACTCTACTCAATAAGAAATCAAAGCCTTGGTCTCTCTTTGTAAGAGAACTTTTTGGATAAACTTTGGTCCTGTTGAAATTGTCTGATAAACAATTTTGTTATGGATTGAGGAAGAGGTCTAGTAGAAACTCAAAGTTCCCAAGTTGTTAAATTAGGTATTTTTCCTTAATGAAGTGAAAATTAAAAGGCTCAAGGAAGTGAGTTAACAGTCATTTTAAAAGCAAGGAAAAACTAAAATTTCTTGAGATGGTGAATTTTTTTAAGGATTTATGGCCCAGGTTTTACCCTGCATAAGGTGACAGGGAAGGTGTAAAGTGGGGTGACCTACAAATCTGCATTGCCAATGTTCTCATATTTAATCAGGTTCAACTGCCCTGTTGTTTTCCCACTGCAAGCCAACTCTGACTCAGATATGGGGACTTGATTGGGAGGATTACATAGTGTACACTCTCCCACTTCTCCTGGACAGGTGGTAGGCATTTATGCTCACATGATTGCCTAAAAATAAACCAGAACTTGACAGGGACAATGCTAATTTAATATTTTATCAAATAACACAGGAAACTCAGAGATTTGGCTTTCAGATTTGAATTCTTTCTCCACTCCTGCATCACACATGAATTTTGGAAGGCTTGGGTCAGCAAGGAGTCCCATGACTCTGAAACATATTCATGCTGTAGAGGGTTGTGTGCAATGTCTCAGAGGGGGAAAGCTACAGTTTTGAAGGAGAAAAAAACCTATCTTGCAGCTTCACTCACTGATGTAAATTGAGTGATAAAAGCTTTTTAAAAAATAACTGGCAGAGTGTAAAAGGTCTGGATTCACAAGAGAATTACAAAGGATCAGGTGTTTAAGAATAATAAATATACCAAAAGCTGTCTTCGGGATGAGCCTGCAATCTAAACACTATGTGGCATCACGTATATTGACTGTCTGTGCCAGCTTTCCTGGTACAGTTATGATTTTTGTAAAATTCTAGTTTCTCCAGTAAAAGATTTCCATTACTGACTAACTAAATGGGATTAATGTATAGCTCATAAAGATTAAGTGACTCCACAAATCAAAAAAAAAAAAAATCCTTTAGCCAGATGATATGTCCCAGTTTGAGATTTGGAGAATATTATCACCATGTTTATAGAATTCATGATAAGATAGATTCCTTATAGCTAGATATTTGTCCAGAAGTAGACTCTGTGTTTTGAAATTAAGAGCACACACACAGACACTCCCAGCATCTTAGTTTAAGTAGAAGGCTTATTTCTCGGCCCCTGCCCTCCCCTGAATCAGACCCTCTTACCTCTCTTGAGGCAGGAAGTCTGTTGAATTAGACAAAGGCCAGCAGCTTCAAGTGTCACAAGGAGAGTAATCGATGCTTCTTGGGCTATAGGTGGATATATGGAACTAAATAAGAAAAGGAAAAGACAGAGGTAAATAATAAAATCATTCTGGGAGAATGAGTGTTTTCCTAAATGCTTAACTTACTGCCATTTTCCCCAAATTTGTTCCTCCTTAATAAGAGTCATTCCATGTAGGCGTGGGTCTCTTAGAAGAGGGGATATGGGACCTGAGGACGTATACCTAGGAACAAGCTTATTGTGAGGACTGGAGACTGAACTCTGGGTGGCGCCTGCCTGAACGGTGCAGCTACGTGGTACCTAAATTCACAGGTGCCAGTGAATATCCCACACAGAAATTGCTCCCCTACATCTGATTTTCCCTGAGAAACACTGCACAATGTTTCACTGTTTTCCTCCTGAGATGGCCAAGTAGTGGGTCACCTTAGGCCCCGATAGTCATGAGTCAATCTTGCCCACCCCCAAGGAACATTTTGAGTTATCATGTTTTAAAGGAAATAACATTCCTAACTTAGACATTCAGAAGATGTATCTGGAAAAGGGATAGGAAAAGATCAAGGAATAAAAAGTGGTCTGTATTAACAGTTTCTAAAGTATAATCTATTTTGGGAACATGTGTTTTATACCCTCTAATTTTAAATAATATTGCACTTGGACATAATAAAGGTTCTGAGATATCCTGCAGTTAAAACAAACATTCTTAGATTTGTTTTTCTTTCTTTTTCGTGTTAAAGTAAAATTGTGTTAAAATACACACAGCATAAACTTTACCATTTGTAAACGGACAGTTCAATGGTATTAAATACATTCACATTTCTGTACAGCCTTCACCACCCTCAATCCCCATAACTCTTTTCATCTTGGAAAACTGAAACTCTATACCTATTAAACAATAACTCCCCATTTCCCCCTCCAGCAGCCCCTGGCAACCACCATTCTACTTTCCGTCTTTATGATTTTGACCACCCTAGGTACCTCATATAACTGGACTGGATTATTTCACTTAGCATAATGTCCTTGAGGTTCATCTATATAACACGTGCAAGAACTTCCTTTTTGTGGCTGAATAATATTCCATTGTACATATAGCCCACATTTTATTGTATCCATTCATCAGTCAATGGACACTTGTGTTGCTTCCATGTTTTAGCTATTACGAAAAAAGCTGCTGTGAACATGGGTGCACAAATACCTCTTTAAGACTTTGCTTTCAGTCCTTTTAGGTACATGCCCAGAAGCAGATAGATTTGTTTTTAATTCAACATTTCCCAAGCTTTTCAATTATAGATCCCTGTTTATATGGGACCCCTATTGACCCATGTTCTGTAGCCCATTAGTTGGAATATCAGTCAGATATGGCGCTTTCTTCAGAACAAAACAAAACAAAACAAAACAAAAAAACCTTAAAGAAGCTCCTTCCCTTGTACAGAGCTTCACCCACAAGGGTGCTTCACCAGACCAACCCACTTCTGAACTAAACAGCCACTTAGTGAGAGCTGGGCCCCAGGCAGAGAGCTGGACCCTTGAGGTGACCAGAGCAAAGCATTCCTGCTCAGAAGGGAAGGAAGCCAGGCCTCCACTTCTAGAGCTCAATGGTTTGCACTCCAGGGATGGCACTTCTGCTTAGGTTCCACATGTCACTCTGACAATTCATAATTAAAGTCATCGACCTCCTTTTCTGGGGAGGTTTTACTATCCACCACATGTGCTCTATCTTTAGTGTGCATTTGTTATTGAATTATAATTTATAACTTTTTCTGGCCAAATTATTTCTAAAAAATAAATCCTCAAATCCCTTGCAGTCATACGCACAACGTGTGGATGCCGAGACGCTCAGTAATAAAAGGAAAGCTGCTAATGTAGACGTACCCATATAGTCTAAAGGCGCAGAGGGACCGTAACCTCGATTCTGCAGGCAGTGGGGTGTGCTGACCTCCATGGCTCACTCACCGGGGCTTCTAGAGTCAGATGTTACTTACAGCCAGCAAGCAGATCTCTTTCACTCCTTCTGTATCCTGAGATTCTGATTCTAAGTTCCCTGGTATTTAAGATGAGCTTTTCCCAGTGCCTCTTCTGTGTCTACCCAGCAAATGCCAAGCAAAAGAAACTTAGGAAAGGGGAGGGGTAGAAACTTTGTGTTGCAGCTCAGCAGGGAGCTCTGGGAAGGGGAGCACAGATGTCACAATAGCAAGAACTGGGACTTCCCTGGCAGTCCAGTGGTTAACACTCCACGCTTCCACTGTAGGGGACGCGGGTTCGACCAGGGGAACTAAGATCCCACATCCCTACCTGCCAAGCAGCATGGCCAAAAAACCCCCCAAGAACTGAGCATTGAAGGAAATTCGCATTCCTTGGGGCTGGTCCAAAGGGGATCTGGTGTTCATGAAAAGGGAGCCCTTTGGGAGTTGTCAGGGCTTTAGTGGGAAGGGCGGGCTCCCGCCCACACTGCTGGCATGTCACCCTGTAACTGTACGGGACACAAGGGCCCCCAGCTGGCTAGAGAGGTGGAAGGCAGAGAAACAGCCCTCTCTAAAGCGTGGCTCTCTACCACGACATGCTTCCCTCCAGACAGCCAGGGGCGCGGCCCTGAGTCCCTCTGCTGGAGTGCCCTTCTCCGGCCAACCTCCAGCCACATCTCTCTATGGGGGACAATGTGAGGCACCAAGCCCAGGCCACCCTCCTCTCCTCCACCACACTCCAGGTACCCAGCATCATGAATCCCCCACCCAAGGGCTCCAGCCACTGCCAGGCTGCAGGGAGAGCATCCCTCCTCTGGAGGGCCCATCCTAAGGCCTGCAAGGTGGCCAAGGAGTGCTTATTTGCAGGACAGGAGGGACGTGGGTTTGGACACAGCTTAGGCATGCAGGCTGGGGCGTCACACACGTGCCTGTGTGAGGTACCTCGAAGTGAGGGACAGAGCTGAGACTGGGAACAAAGTGGGAGTGGGCATAAGTTGTATTCTTGCCCCCAAGCCCTGCAGATGACGGAGCTGAACCCACTGAATCCGTCCTTTTAGGCATCACATGACACTGGCCAGCAGACATCACCATACACTAAAAAAAGGCCTCTTGCTTTGCTGGGTACAGTAAATGATCCTCATTACAAAAGCTACCAGCTCTTAATGTGTGCCAGACTCTGTGCTAAGAAGTTTACATGCGTTCTCTCACTTCATTAACCATGCTATATGAGAAATAATATCATTCCCATTTTACAGATGAAGAAGTCGAGGCTGAGGCGTTTAAGTAATTTGTTCAGGTCGACACAGGTCATAAGTGATGGACAGGGGCTCAAACTCTAGATGAGATCTCCAACCTGAGGAGGGGGCCGAGAAGGCTGAAGCCATGCAGGTGGGAGTTTGGTTCTTGAGGTGGAGAGAGAGAGCCGTGGACACCTAGGAAGGGGGCGGGAAAGAAGCAGAAACACTCCTAGAAAATGGAATGGCTTTAGAAAGAGGAGAAGTGAGTCAGAGGCCAAGGACAAAGTGTTGCCAAGAGCTGGAGGCCTTGTGGGTGCTGGAGGAAAATTCCAGCTTCTCCTCTGAAGAGAGCTCAGCTCCATTCGCGAGTTGTCTTAAAGCAAGTCGTGCAGGTAATCACGCAGCACACCTCTCAACCAGCTGCACCCAAACCAATTCAATTCGAGAGAAGATTTACATTTTAGACAAAAGTGAATAGCTGGCTCTCGATGTTTGTAGTTCAAAGGAGGAGTTGCCTTTTTTTTTTTTTAAACTGAAACATAGCTGGAAAATCTATGAAAGGCCCTTGTCGTGGGCTCCTTCACATAGTTTCAACAGCTACAGTGTTTTTTGCTCGTTGTCTAGAAACCTGGGAGGATCTGTAGGGCTGAGTTTCTGAAAGAGAACTTATAGAAACCAGGTCAGTTAGAATCAAGGCCACTAGGCCTACAAGTCCTGGCTGTGAATTATTCAATTAAAAAAAATTTATCGTGAAGGTCCATTTAAAGTCAGCTTGTTGAGTTTGGGGAGAAATGAAAAGTAATAAAGAACAGTGACCCCATTAATTTAAATGTCTGCTACCTCTTCTTTCATAATTACAGAAGAGGTTTATGAAATATCTGTATATAAGTGAATAAAGAGCACTTCCTCATTTCCCAAAAACATAAATTTTAGGACAAAGAAATAACAGAAGAAAAATAGGTAGTATCAGGGTTGTGATAATAAAATAAAACACAAAGTACATCACAGTCTCTCAGTACTTTGCAGTTTTGTTCTTGATGCTGTGTCCCTGCCAGCTCTCTATGAAGGTGTCTATCAAAAACTCTTCCAGGGCTTCCCTGGTGGCGCAGTGGTTGAGAGTCTGCCTGCCGATGCAGGGGACACGGGTTCGTGCCCCGGTCCGGGAAGAACCCACATGCCGCGGAGCGGCTGGGCCCGTGAGCCATGGCCGCTGAGCCTGCGCGTCCGAAGCCTGTGCTCCGCGACGGGAGAGGCCACAACAGTGAGAGGCCCGAGTACCGCAAAAAACAAACAAAAAACTCTTCCTTCTCTGACTACACAGTCTGATGCTTCCCCTCCTTCTGGTTGCCAAAAATGAAAGTAACAATCCATGTCTGCAAGAGAAAACAAGTATTTTTTTTTTTCAGAATAAGAAAAGAATGCAGCAGGAATGAAGGAACATTAAACGAGCCTTCCAGCGAGCCTGGTGGTGCCCGCCCCACTGATGATAAAATTCTAGATCTGTCTTTTGGAACACTGTTAGGCTCACTAGAGGCACTTAATATATGTTAGTATTTTGTAAACTTCACGGCACTTCACTTGGATTACCACCCCCCTTGTACAGTGAAGGGAATATATATTGGTTAATGAATTTTTACCTCATTTAAACTTTTCCTTCATTTTCTTAAACTTACATTGAGTCAAAAGTGGATAGTCAAGGTGTAAAACTAGGGATGAAAGTAAAAACATTAATACTCCAACTCCGAATAACTTCATAATAAAGAATAGTGAAAAGGTCCCCCAGTGTCAATATAGAATTTGACTCTGCGTGTGTTGGGATAGGGAATCTATAAAGATTTTTTCACAAGCATCCAGGGAATGACAAATATTCGAAAACTGAATTTTGTTGGATTGTCTTTTTGTTTAACCTGAGTCCTAAGTATGTTTTCTTTTGAGAACCCTTGTCATACTATGACATAAGCCACAGATGCTCTTGCATTATTTTGCAAATAAAGAAAAATTGCTTTTATGATAAACCAACTGAGTTTCTCCAGAACTTTCCAGGGCAAAGCTGTTGTTCTTGCTGCTACAAGTGGCAGAGTCTAATGGGTAAGGACACAGGCTTTGAAAACTAGATGGCCTGGGTATAAATCTTGGCTGTGCCACTTCCTCATTTTGTAACTTTGGGCAAATTACTTTGGACAAAATGTCTCTTTGCCACCCTCTCCTTCATGTGTAAAGTGGTGGTAATAATAGCATATACTCTTAAATATTTGTTGTGAGGGTGAGATGCATGTACATAGCTGAGCACAGTCCCTGAGAAATAGCAAGCACTCAATGAGCACCAGCAGTGATTAAAGACAAAGAAAGTCTAAAACTGTAGAGGGCTATCTCGGCGTCACACTCTTCATGTAGACACGGGTACAAACGATAGTAATCTCAAACTCAGAGAAACAGCTCGATAAGAGATCGGCAGAGCTTTCAACAAATGGAGCCATGGATACTGCATATTATAAACAGCACACCAGGAGGAAGGGCCATGACTAATTCATGTGCTGCTGGCATAGACTTCACAACTGGCTGAAGATGTAAGTTGAATAATATGAGATCTGTCTGGTCTTTGTACCAGGTTCCTAGGATGGAGCTTCTGAACCCTTGAAATTTCCTCAGTGATAAGAGTGTTTTTGTTTTTCATGATGGGTCCCGTGATGGGTCCCTAGATAGTTTCAGGATGCGGGCCAGCCACGTGTGAAAGAACTGCTGTGTAACTAGTGGGCTGGTAGTGTGAGCCACGTGATATTAGATGTCTCTCCTAGGAGGAGAGGGATGCTGACGATTGAGCTCAATCACGTGGCTAATGATTCAATCAATCATGCCTATGGGGTGAAATCGCGATAAGAACTCTGAACGTTGAAGCTTGGCCGAACTTCTGGTATGAATACATTTATATGTCAAGAGGGTGGTGCATCCTGATTTCACAGGGAGAGGACAGGGGAACTCTGTAGTCAGGACTGTCCCAGTCCTTGCCCTATGTGCTGTTCTTTTGGCTGGTCCTGATTTGTAACCTTTATAATAAAACTGTAATCACAAGTACAGAGCTTTCCAGAGCTCTGTGAGTCATTATAGCAAATTATGAAATCTGAGGGGGTCTTGGGAACTCCTGAACTTACAGCCAATTGGCCAGAAGTCTAGATGTCCTAGGGACTCCTGAACTTGCAGCTGGCATCTGAAGTGGACAGTCTTGTTGGGAACTCTGCCCTTGACCTATGCAGTGTGCACGAACTCTGGGTCATTAGTGTCAGAATTGAATTGCAGTACTGTGTTGCATGAACTGGCCCTTAGCATATGTGCACTATGTGTATGGAGTAGATGGGCATGTAGATGCTTGGACATATTCGACGCGGAAACCACGATTTGGAAAAGGAAAAATAGTCTTCAGTTAAGGATTCTTTTATGAGCCATGGGGTAGACTGGAAAAAAACGTGTTGACATGAACACCGACAAAGCGTGAGCTAAAGTCTCAGCAAGGAAAGGTCTCTGCCAGTATCCACTGAGCACTTCACATAGGGACGGCAGCTGTCAGTCAACAAATGACTCCTCCTCTGAATTCCATGGTTGTGGTGAGAAGGACAATTGTGATGCAATCAAATTAAGCCTAGGGAATAAATGTATTGTCAGCCTACTGTGCGAATAAATTAGCAGTGTAAGCCTATTTTTTCCACTCTGAAATTCCCCTACTCTCAAAGGAGAAGATGCTCGTGTCAGCCTTTGAAGTTAAAGTTATGATAAAGCCAGATCATCACAACACTTATAAGGCCACTAAAAACCATTTGTATGATTCCATGAAGCTTATTCAAGTGTCATAGCTCAACAATATATCAAGAATCCTGAAGAGCCTAAACCTCTCACTTCAGAGGTGACATTTCAAGACATCACTGCTAAAGATATGATATCAGAAATTTATAAGAAAGTCAAGATAGGATAGAATGATTGCTGAGAGTTTAGTTCCCTCCAGAAAGTATGTGAACTACTTCACTCAACAGAGGAATTAGTGAACTTCATATTAGTTGGTATTTTAAAACCACCTTCAAATGATGCAATGGAAAGGGAAAAAAAAATTACTTTCCAAGGCGTAGATTAAGAAACCATAAGCTGCTTTATCCCAGGCTGAAACACTCATAAATCTGTCGCGTTTACACCTGACAGAGTGCCAGAGGTCATCTTCAGCGAGAGATCACTCCTGGAATTCTGAATTCTTGCCTTGCCGTGAAAAATAGTTAACAAAGTCACAGATCATTTGCTTTCTTTTTGACTTAGCAGTTCTAATTGAGTAAAAAATAAAGAAGGAAAGAATGCTGAAACTCACTGCTGGCTAGTGTTATCTACCATCAAGCTGGATACAGTAACTTGGGAAATATTATCCATTTAACTAATATGGAGTTATCATTTTAAAAATTACTTTCATTAACAAGAGCAATGACACTTATTTTACATTTATGTAAAACTGACAGTCACTTTCCTGGATGCCTATTAACTGAGCCTCAAAATTTTAAAATAGGTCTGATAGGAAACGGGACTCTTGGAATGGTGTGAATATCTAGATGGGGATCCAGGTGAATTCTCTCTAAAACAGAACACCATTTAACTTGGTGAAAGTTATAAAAATAGAAACAGAAAAAACAACCATTTAAAATCTCTGGAAATTGCCCTAAGGATGTACAGCAGTTGGAGAGGTATTTACTCAAATTATGTTAATCTTGATAAAAAGAGAAAGTTTTTAGCATTTGAGTTAAGACCTGCTCCCATCACCCTGCCCACACTCTGTGTGACGGTAGAACTACTCCTTGTGGACACGGGCAAAAAGATGGGGTCTCCTGCTTCCCTTAGCTTCTACTCTATATCTTACTGTAGTTTATTTAGTATAAATCTGAAGGTGATTGTGATAAAATATGGTGCATATTGTACGCTCTAGAGCAATCACTAAAAAAATAACTGAAAAATGTATAGTTAAAAATCAATAAAGGAACAGCAATGAGATACCACTACACACCTACTAGAATGGCTAAAATACAAAAATCTGACAATACCAATTGCTGGCAAGGATACAGAGCAACAGGAATGCTCATTCATTGACTGAAGGAGTACAGTCAATGGTGCAGCCATTGTTTGCTTGCGTGGTCCAGTCACTGTGGAAGAAAACCTGGCAGTTTCCTTACAAAGGTAAGCATAGTCTTACCCTATGATCCAGCAATCATGCTCCTAGGTACTTAATCCACGGATTTGTATTCTTATGTTCACACAAAATCAGGAAGCAATTATTTATTGATTTACGACTGCCAAAAACTGGAAACAATTAATATGTCCTTTAATGGGTGAATGAATAAACAAACTGCTACAGCCATATAAAGGGATAACATTCAGTAATAAAAAGGAATGAGCAACAAGCCATACAGGAATAAATCTCAAATATGTATTGCAAAGTGAAAGAAGCCAATCTGGAAAGGCTACATAGTATATAATTCCATTTATATGACATTCTGGGAAAGGTAAAACTATAAAGACAGTAAAAATACAGTGGCTGTTAGGGGATGGGGTGGGGAGGGAGGATTGAAAGGGTGAAACACAAGGAATTTTTTTAGGGCAGTGCAATAATTCTGTATGTTATGTTGGTGGATATATGACACTAGGCATTAACCAATACCCATAGAACTTTATAGCACAAATAGTAGACTTTGTTTTTTTAATGTGCTCTTTAGCCATGCCATCACTATAGGAGATTGGTTTTCCCTTCAATATTCTTCTCAAAATATGAACTGCTAATTTCCTATTAGTCCAGGAAGGGCTTTCCCTTTTAGTGAGGTGTCAGAGCTCAGACTGGCTCAAATCTGATCCCACCACACTTTGCTTCCAGGATTCTTGTCCTTCCGAAGCCAAGGAATGTTAAGTTTCCTTTTATAAGAAGAAGCTTTTTCTAACTGAAGATAATGAATCCTTCCCCCTTATTGTGAAGAAAAAGTGTGCAAACCACTTCCTGTGTTACAGAAAAAATTTGTACTCAGAGGCTACCATTTTTAAAAATTTATTTATTTTATTTTTGGTTGCATTGGGTCTTCATTGCAGCGTGGGCTTTCTCTAGTTGCGGCAAGCAGGGGCTACTCTTCGCTGCGGTGCACAGGCTTCTCACTGCAGTGGCTTCTCTTGTTGCGGAGCACAGGTTCTAGGTGCTCGGGCTTCAGTAGATGTGGCACGCGGGCTCAGTAGTTGTGGCTCGCAAGCTCTAGAGCTCAGGCTCAGTAGTTGTGGTGCACGGGCTTAGTTGCTCCACGGCATGTGGGATCTTCCTGGACCAGGGCTCGAACCCGTGTCCCCTGAATTGACAGGCTGATTGTTAACCACTGCGCCACCAGGGAAGCCCGAGGCTACCATTTTTTATCAGGTAATGCAGCTAGAAATAATGATGTGTTTTGAATAAATAACGTGTCCTAGGTAGGGAATTACAAGCTCCATAGACATTATTTCTTATAATACTTTCAAATAGCCTTCAAGGTAAATAAAAACACATGTTCTTTTCATAACACAAGGTAGGAGGACTTCATTCCCACTATACTGTACGCTAAATTTGCACTGATTCTTATGTATTTTATTAGTAGGAGAACCATATGTTCTGTTAATGCATGTATGAAAAATTTTAAAAGCATCATTTAGGAAGTCAGGGGAATCCCCGGATGGAATGAAGAATGTGAAAAAATAATCTAAATGAAAAAAAAAGAATTAAAGGGAAAGATAGACTATTTTTAGACTATTCAACAATAATAGTTGGGGACTTCAGTATCCCACTTAGTGGAACTAGGCAGAACATCAGTAAGGATATAGAAAATCTGTACAATTCTAACCCAACTAGACCTAACAGACATCTACAGAACACTTCATCCAACCACAGCAGAACGCACAGTTTCCTCTAGTACACAGGGAACATTGTCTGGACCATATGCTAGACCATAAAAACTGGCCTATAGGTTAATAATCTAAGTTCTTGGGCATAATGGACAAGATCCGGGTTTTATTCATGAAATTCAACAAATTTTATCGAACGTCTATTAAATGACAAGCACTGATCCGGAGGTTGGCGTAGCAATTACTGTCAAGAAAATTACAATCAAGGAAGGCAGACACACAAACAAATAATCAGCAAGATAATTCTAGAGTGTTTTATTAGTCTGGAGGAAATAAACAAAGTGATAGGGTAGTACTTGGGCAGTGAGGGGTGGCCACGTAAACGAGATCACTCTACTTGAACGGAAATCCAAAAGCTAGGAAGGTGTTGGTCATTCAAATATATAAAAGCCCAAAATCTAGCAGAGGGAACAGCAAATACGAAGGCCCTGAAGATAAAGCAAAAAAAGTGAGAGTGGCTGGAGAATGTAGAAAAAATGAGTTAGAAGGGCAAGCAAGAAGCAAACCCCATCTGCCAAACCCCAAGGGATTTGGTTTTATTCAGAGGTGATAAAAGGCCAAAGGTCCAAGTTAGGGAAGTAGCATAATCAGATTTGTATTTGTATAAAAAGATAATTCTTACAAAAATACGAGAGAGTTGAGAGGCATGGATTAGAGTAATAATCAAGGTGGCCATGGAGAAAAATAGGCAGATTTCGGATTTGTTTTGGATGTGGGCTCGGATGTGAAAGTCAAGGATGAAGGATGACTTTTTAATTTTCAGCTTCAGTAACTGTGGGTATGGTCGCCATTGACAGAGATGAATAAAATTGGAGCAGAAAATAAGTAGAAGAGGGAAAATCAGGGTTCTGTTTTGGACACGTGTAGCTTGCATGCTGTCAGATATCTTCACAGAGAGAGGTAGGTGGCTCTAGGGCTCATTGAGGGGAGAATTCAGGACTGGATATACAAACGTGGCTGTCACCAGCAGTTAAGTGGCAGATGGGGTCCTCGTCCCACTCACTAGCTTCATTCTACTCTGACCCCACCCTCCTGACAGGAAGGGTCACCTCCATTTCCTCACTGTACCCAGCTAACCTTTGCCCCCACGGTCTTGCCTATCTACTCTCGTTTCCTGGAAGCCCTCTCTCACCACATCCAACTGCTGAGAAAGAATTTGCAAGTACTATCCACTATATATGTTACTAACAACGTTGCAAGCTACTATAATCCCACTCTACACCTAATCTTTCCTTACCTAAAAATTCTCAGAAAACAACAACAACAAAACTTATAGAAATTAAGCATGATATGTACTAAACTGAACCAAACGTGGGTCCGAAGGCTCTAAATGCAAAACCAAGGCCAAAATGAATGTATATATATGCATCACTGAATCACTTTGCTGTACAGCAGAAATTAACACAACATTGTAAATCAACTATACTTCAATGGAAAAAAACCACAAAAACTGAGGCCAGTCTGTTAAGCATTGTTGCTAAGCATTCAATCCGAGATTTTGCTAAACAGCTTATTCTGCCTAAAAAGTCTATCCTAAGATTCTTGAGGAGTCTATTTCTTTAATGACTCCCGTGTGTGTGCGCACGTGTGTGTGTATATACGTGTACACATGACAATAATAAGGTCTGACAAATGCTCAATTCGGTAGCTGATTTTTCTTTAACATGAACAAAACTCAAGTGACAGCTCCTCTATATAGCTTTCCATCAATGGCAAGATAAAATAACTGCTTCCTACTATATTCCTAACTGGATCCTTTACAAACTTCTATAATTGTAGCTCCACGTATTAACATGTCTGTCTCCCCATTCGACTGCTTCTTGAGGGTTGGACCTTTTGTTTGTAGCGTATTCTCTCATTTATAGACATAGCTCTCATCACTTAAAAATGTAAGCTAGGGAGGGAGGGAGGGAGGGAGAAAACTGTATGCAGCGTGTTTCAAAAACAGTACAGTTCTTAATACTTTATTTAATAGGAATTCATAATTTACATTCTCTGATTTCCTAGAAAACTTGACAGCCCCAATTTAAAAAAATATATATGCACCTAGCTATAACCAGAGATCATTAAAATGCAACATTGTATTCAATTGTTTAACTAGGTCAAAACAATTCTTTCTTCCATCTCATTTCTTGCCAAACTGCCTAACATCTTTCTTTACTAATTGAATAGCTCAAAACCACTTGCCAGAGGCAGAAAAAAAAAAAAATCTAGTGAGTGAAAATGTCTGCATCAGCGACCTGACACTCAGCAAAGCTCATGGGAATCGTTCCTTGAGAGCCTAATCGTGTCCAGAAGCAGCCCCTGATCCGTGGGAAAGCCTGCTGACAATCTCCAGTCGCAGAGGAGGGCGGGACACGGAGAGAAATTCCCAAGATTCTGAGCTCAGGAGAGAAGGAAGTACTCATCTTGGCTACCAGCTCTGGGGTCCTGCAGCTTGGGCTGAATGTGTCTTATTGGCGTTTGTGAAAGTTTCAGGTGGTGTAACTAACACTCAGGTTTTTCTATTTCCTGCACAGTGCCTGTGGTACATCTTTTCAACGCTCCTCCCATTGGCAGAGCTCTTCCTCCAGCACCTGACTGGACACACATAGGTCTGAACAGTTGCACGGGCAGATGTAATTTAAAGCCAACACCACATCCAATCAGACGAGTGTTGTGAACTTTTATTAAAAATATCAGTCCGTGAAAGAGCTGTGGGGAGTCCTTCTTCGTGAGGTGACAGTCTGACCAAATAGATCTTCAGGGCCTGTGACAGCCCAGGTTTAGAGGTTTTATATATATTATCCAAGGAAGCTAATTGTCAGAGAACGCTAGAGCCATTGGGGACAGAAAATTTCCAATTCAGAGTCAGATGCAGACTCTTAACATTATGTAAAAGATGTTCTTACTGATTCCTTAATACATAACCAAGCACCAGACTTCAAAATGTGAAAATATTGAGTGAAAATAAAAATCACATTTACTGAGCACTTGCTTTTTGCTAGGCATTATGTTGAGGGTTTCTCATTAGGTAAGTATTATTATCACCTCCAGTTAACAGATGAGGAAACAGAGGTTTAGAGATTACCATTCTTGTCCAGCTAGTAAGTGGCAAAAATGGGTCTCCAACTCAAGACTGTTTTACAGTGACACATTCTGTTACTAGTCCATGGCTTTAAACTCCAAGCGTAGCTAGGGATTAAGACCAAAAAACAGAATGATTTAATCCAGAAATGAACCAAAGAAGCAAAACCATGAAACAGGAAATGTCAGAGCCCTCTTTTCCAGGACCCCGAGAGTTGGCTGGTAGGATTCCAGCCAACTTAGAACTTAACCGTTCAAAGATGAATGGTCTGGAGAAAACTGCCCAGTCTGCCCTGGTCTGGTGTCTATCTAGACCCCTGGAGGAAAAAATACAATTGGTAACAGCTGGCGTATGCTCAGGAAGGAAGATCGAAGGCACTGTGGAAGACACACAGAATTCTGTATCATCATTTTTACCTTGAGACTAAAACTGTCCTAATGAAATCAGAATTATATTCTCAAATCCTTCTGGTATAACTCTTATCTCTCAGAAATCAATTATGGAGAGACTGAAAGTTTCCAATACGTAAAGGAACTACTAGCCACCCCTACTGGACACCTATTTATCTGGTACTATTTACTACTCACTCCCGTTCTTCTCAGCCTAGATTCCTACCAAAAAGTCAATCCTCTATGTTTCTAATTCATAACCCTTTACTAAATTGTGTGGCAGCTCTTTTCGAGAATCATCAACTGAGCCACTTTGGGTTCTTTTTATTTGAAAATAGATTTACACGTGTATCTTTCTTTGGAAACAAGGTGTGTTCCTGTTTTAAGTCAGAATACTGTAGTTCCATTCACGTATTAAATGTATTAGAGGAGCGTGTATGCCATTTAAATTAGTACCCATCATTATATGTTGTGGAAATGTAAATTTTCTTTTCTACTAAAAAGAAATGAGGAAGCCACACCTATGTTAGTAAATATTGCTGAAAAGACAATGCAGACCACTCCTTGAAGAAGAATAAGAAAATACCTGTTTTCTATTCTTTCATTTGTAATAATATTCACTTCCATTTCAAACTCAAGGTGCCTCATTTCCTCAGTAGGACATGCCTGATACTCTCCAAAGTCAATAACCTTGACAGTGGTGAGGATGGTACCAGGATGGGACTCTCCACAACAGATAAAAGTAGTGAACCAGAGGTATATGTATGAATAGGGTTAATATGGGTGCTTGCTGTATCCTTCCTTATGGCTTTCTCTTTTAGTGTCATAACTTATTTTTCAAATGCAAATGAATAGCTCCTAGACATACCTCCTGAATAATAATCTCTGACAGCAGACCCAAGCACCTGCCCTTTTAATGAGCAGTATAGTAGGGGAAAAGTTGAGTGATCATTTTAATGCCTAGGAAGTTATTGGTGAGCTTTTAATGCATAAGTTATCTCTTGCATTGCCTCCAAGACACCACAGAGTGCCATAAAAGAAACCCAATCCTTGCAATATAAACAAATAGATTTCTAATCTGTGTTTACTTGACCAGAGCAGACCCATGGATTTTGTACTTGGTAGAATTTCTCCATATGGAGTTAATTCACAGCACAGTCTCCAAACTAGTTTGCCGGGAAACTTCCTTTGACTCCCATTTTAAGGACTTTTGCACCCCACCTTTGACCCCTGCTGTGCTTTCTGTAGAAGACCCCGAGGAAAAGTTCTGGAGAAACTCCTTCCAGATGTAGTGTGCAATTATTTGCGCTTACTCTTATCTTAAATGTTTTCTTCTTAAAGACCCTTAGGAGCCATCAGATAAGGAGGATTTAGGGTTTAGATTTCAAAGGATATCCGATTTATATCTTACCCATATATCTAGCTTGGGTAATTAATGTGTCACATCATTTTCCAAGGGATCACTGAAAAGTCTACACCAACTGATATTCTTAGACACAACTACAAACAAACCCATGTGCCAACAGAAAGCCTGTAGCTGAAGTTCCTCAGAAACAATATAGCTATTAAATTCATTCAGTCGTGCAGCCAATATTTATTGAACACTAACAATGAGACAAAGGCAGTGCTAAGTAAGAAGGACAAAAACATTGTCCCTGTAACGACAAGTCAAATGGTACACATTAGGCGATTAATTAATTGCCACTTTGGTAATAGGAGGGTCTACAGAGAAGCTCACCTCATCTGAGGCAGGAGGAATCAGCAGTGGTTCTCTTTATGGGTGGCCTCAATTATGCATAGGGTTTAGCTAGGCTGAGAGAGGTCCAGAACGATGTTCTAGGCAGGCAGGACAGGAGGGCAAATGCTACAAGGCATTTGATGTCTTGCCTCGTTACAGAAACCAACAGGAAGACAATGCAGTCCAGCACAATAGATGAAAGGAGAAGAATTACAAGAGACAGGGTGGTTAGAGACATACAGACTAGGTAAAACAAGAGGCAGGGGAATGACTGGATCTGTGGTTTTACACATCGATTATTTCACCAGGCAGGAAAATGGGTTTAGAAGAGAGCAAGTGAGGACATGGGAAGATACCTTCAGAGTGTGCGGATAAGAAGGGGTATATTTGTCTGCAACGTATTAATCTCCTAATGTCTAATAAATATTGGCTGCAACATATTTTTTAAATGTGATATATAAATATACCTATATGTATGTACATAGGTATGTATGTTATATAATAGTATAATGTGTAACAACATGCAAATATACGTAGTTCTTTTAAATCTCTACCCTAGAGGTGACTACTTAACATGCAATCCACCCTCATTAGACATCCATTCACCAGAGGCAGCAGCAACCAATATCTTCAAATATTACTATTCAACCTTCACCAGAGAGTCGGGTCATTGGCAGAGGAATGCCAGAAAGAAGATTTCACTGGTGAAAGGCGTGACATTCAAAATTTTTAAATTGACTTTGGTCAACTATACAATCACTTCTACCTTGGCATGAACAGTGTTCTGAGAGTCTCAGGAGCCCAGCAGGCTCTCTCACCCTTAGGAGCGGTAACCTAGGTCTTGGTAACCAGACACTTGGTTGTCTGTCCCACTACTTAGCAGAGGGCTCTGCTCCAAAAGAAGGTGAGAATTCTCTGCTACTAGAATATTGTCACATCTGCTCAAGTGAACGTTTCATGCTGGGTACTTTTCAAAGTGCCTTATGTACAAATCAGTGGAACAGATTGTATGATGGTTTTTGTGCTTACTTGCAAACAAATGTTTGTATACGGGGCAGAATCTCATCGTAGTCTTGCTTTAATCGTAACATCCCATCTGGTGGTAAATTTGAGGAAGAGATACTTACAACTCTCATAATCTCCAAACCTCCTAAGCTAGCGATGTTTACAACAAGAACCTGAATGTGGGATTGGCTAAATTGGCTGAGATCCGTTCACAATAACTGGATTAAGACAGTATCAGTGGAAATGGGGAAGAGTGGAACTACCTAAGGGGTACAATTGATGTGGAAAAGGGAGAGGAAGGTATCTAGGATGACTGAGGTTTCTGACATGAGCAACTTGGCTCATGGGCATGTGATGCACAAAGAACCCTGGGGACAAAGCTGGTCTAGGAGGAAGATTACAAATTCAGTTTTGGACAGTGGCTTTGACATATCTGTGGGTTTGCTAAATGGAGATGTTGCACATGCAGCTGGGTATAAGATGTTTGGGGCTGACTATATCCCCTTGGGAGCCTTTGGGAAATGGATGTAATTGAAGCCACGGGGATAAGAGATTGCCCAGGAAGGTAATGGTGGAGAAGGGGAGAAGGCCCTGAAGAGCTCCACCACTGAAAGTCTGCGAACCGGAGCACATGAGTCAATAATGATTTTGTTACTCTAGCAAATATATGGCATTTTTACATAGTTTTGGAACTGATAGAAAAATTCCCTTTCAAGTGAGAATTGCCTTAATTTGAAAAAATACTTTTTTGAGCCAAGTGAAGAAGAGAGCCCTGGAGTATGCTTCAGTAGTTCACAGTGAAATAGGAACACAGAAGCACTATGCAGCAGAGAAAAAGAATTTAGTTTGCTCTTTAAGGAAAAGAAGAGGCCAGAGGAGGCAGCCCACTGAAGAGGCCAGGTTGGTGTGTTTATTGGAACTTCACAGTGAGAGGCATCTAAAGGCAGGTAGTCTGCTGTTCCACTGATAGCTGTTTGCAATGTGGCATTGTAAATCCCTCTTCCAGCCTCACCTGCCAAATCCTCAGTAAAACCTAAAAAACTCATAAACGCGTACTGTGAGCAATTTTCTTTTATAGAAACCGAAGAAAAACCTGAGTTTTATGCCAGGGGCAAAGAAATAAAGGACAAAGGCGGCATATGGGTATATAAAAGAGGTAGCCTCTAAAAACATCCCCCCCAGGGATTTGCAGAAATGTGGGGGCTGGCTTTGAACTCTAATAGGCTATGGAATTGAAGAGCTTATTTTCCATATATTTTGATGGATAGGCATATCTGTCCTCTCATGGCTGGGTTATATATTTTTAAATAATCTCTTTGTATTATTTTAAAATTATTTTTGAATAGGTAATATAGTCATAAGTTTAACAATACGAAGGGCACTTAAAGTAAGTCTCCCTCCCATCCCTGTATCTTATCCAGAGGCAACTATCATGGTCTGTTTCTTACTTATCTTTCTAGAGATATTTCACTGGTATAAAGCAAATACACGTATATTCTTTAAAAATGTTCGCAGACATTTTTTTTTTTTTTCTTTTTTGCAGTACGCGGGCCTCTCACTGCTGCGGCCTCTCCCGTTACGGAGCACAGGCTCCAGGCGCACAGGCTCAGCGGCCATGGCTCACGGGCCCAGCCACTCCGCAGCATGTGGGATCTTCCCGGACCAGGGCACGAACCCGCGTCCCCTGCATTGGCAGGCGGACTCTCAACCACTGCGCCACCAGGGAAGCCCTGTTCACAGAAATTTAACATATTGTATAAATTCTTCTGCATCTTGCTCTTGTCTCTTAGTAGACACTGAAGATATCTCTGTATCAGTACAGAAATGCTGCCTTTTAAATGGCCGTATAGCTTTCTACCTATGGATGTACCATCATTTATTTAGGGAATTCCCTACTGATGGTCATCTAAGTTGTCTCCAGACTTTTGCTATTTCTGAAAATGCCTCAATGAAAAGCTTGTCCATACACCGTTTTGCACGTACTACAGACTGAAATAATTCTTCTTGCCAGAGGAGTTGAAAGCTCACTGCTCATCACGACCAAGGGCAGGACCTGGTGGAGGCAGGTGCCAAAGAGAACACAGGTAAAGGTTCAGAAGGCTCAGCTTAGAACCTCAGGCAACTGCAGCAGCAAAATCAAAGCCAGCATGTTTCAGGGCAATTGGAGGAAAGTAAAACATTGTAGGGAGATAAACTCGTAAAGACTTAGGACTAGAGAAAACTCGTAAAGACTTAGGACTAGAGATCTGAGTTTTGGAAGGAGGCATTCTAGAGCATATCCGACCTCACAGGACAAAGCAATGTGGATCACAAAGAAGACAAACCGAAGTAGCAAGAACAATTCCTTTGAGCTTCCGTGGAAAACCGTGATCAAGAGGCCTTCCATGGAGTATCTTGAGTTATCCTCATAAAACTCTATTAAGAAGGTAAGATTATTATCCAGATTCTGCAAATGGGAAACTCAGGGTAAGAAACTTGCCCAAGTTCACACGAAGAAGACATGATGGAATCAAGATTCAAACTTGGGCACTCAGAGCTGGAAGGTCTTAATCACTGATGTATGCATGAAGCTTTAGCCAAACAATGTAATGTAAATCCATTGCTGATAACTAGCCCTAATTCATCCATCTTTCTCTGTTAGCTTTTCCCTTAATCCCAAGCCTTCCTTAAAGACCTGGTGTTTGTCAGTAAAGTGGCTTGGAAACTAACAACTAAAAATTCGCCTCAAGCAAATAATAATTCATTCCAGGTAAGTGCAGAAAAACAGACAGCCCGTATAAAAAGTGTCTCCCACTGAAGCTTATTTCTATGTGTGCTACAAGTTAAGCATTCATTTAAAAAAATTATTATGATTGATATTATAGGCTAATATATGCTAATAGAACTGTAACAAAGAGTACTCGTTTTAAGGGTCACAGTAAAAGATAAAATACGTCAACGGTAGAGCTCTCACAGTGTATGACGCATATTAACTGATCAGGAAACACTTTTTAAATGAATAAATAATTAAAAGAAAAATACCAGGATATCAAAAGCCCTAAGAAAACGTCGTGGGCGAGCCAAACTAAACATCTCAGAGTACCCTATGTATTAATAGGAGACACAGCATAATTTTCAAAATATGACAAGCAACAGCTCCTCCCCATATCCCAGAGAAATGGCAATCGTGAAAATTGTTAAGAAAATAAATAGAAGGAGAGTTTCCAGATCCAACTGCTGGTGGGAGTAATTTAGCCTCAGCATTGCCATAGATGGTTTCATAGCATGACATTCTCTCCCTGCTCTCGTTCACGTTAGAAAGCTTCTCATTTTTCATCACTGCCATTTATTTTCAGATCTGAACCTTTACTTTAATGATCACTTGAGTGCACAAAACTAGAATAGAGAATATTGTCCTTTTTCCACAACAGGTGAACTCCTCCAGGGAAAAATCAATTATTTTCTCATTGACCCCCATTGGTAGGTGTTAGTGCAGTGACCCAGATCGTGGCAACCTCTTGCTCTGCTCTGGGGAATTAGTCCAATTCTGTTCCCTCAGAAATTGCTCTTGAGGTGACAGCCAGTTTCTTCTTGATCCTGTGGGCTTGCTGGAAGCTGGTAGAACAATCCAGTGGTCTCATTTCCAAGAAGGCTCTCTGGGGAGACCCTCTCCACGTTATGAGAGAAAGCCTGAATCAAAGAGGGGTACCTGCACATTTGATGTTCTGACAAATTCACTCTATCCCCAAGGGCTGCAAAAACATTTTTTTTCTTTTAATTAATTAATTTTTTGGTTGAAGTACAGTTGATTTACAATATTGTGTCGGTTTCAGGTGTACAGCATAGCGATTCAGTTATACATATATATATATTCTTTTTCAGATCCTTTTCCCTTATATGTTATTACAAAAAATTGAGTATAGTTCCCTGTGCTATTCAGTAGGTCTTTGTCGATTATCTATTTTATATTGGGTTGGCCAAAAAATTCGTTTGGGTTTTTTCCATAAGATATTATGGAAAAACCTGAACAAACTTTTTGGCCAACCCAATATACAGTACTGTGTATATGTTAATCCCAACTTCCGAATTTATCCCTCCTCCCACCTGCAAAAACAGTTTTTGTAAAGAGCACTTTGGTATTAACAAAAATGCTGAATGAATTTTGTCTTCCACCTTCCCTTCACAGCTAGCCTTCTTCTTGTTTTTGTAACTTTGTAATAAGGCATGAATGATACACAAAAACCTGACCATGTTTAATGTATATAATTTGATGAGTTTGGACATATGTATACATCCATGATACCGTCACCACAATCAAGGTAATAAACATATCCATCACCTTCAAATGCTTCCTTATGTCTCTTTCTTTGTGTGTGTGTGCTAAGAACACTCAACATGAGATCTACAATATGAACAAAATGTTATTACCTTTTTTAATAAATTTACTTATTCATTTATTTTTGGCTGCACTCGGTCTTCGTTTCTGTGCGCAGGCTTTCTTTAGTTGTGGCGAGCGGAGGCTACTCTTCGTTGCAACGCGCAGGCTTCTCATTGTGGTGGCTTCTCTTGTTGCGGGGCATGGGCTCTAGGCGCGAGGGCTTCAGGAGTTGTGGCACGCAGCCTCAGTAGTTGTGGCTCGCAGGCTCAGTAGTTGTGGCACATGGGATTAGCTGCTCCGCGGCATGTGGGATCTTCCTGGACCAGGGCTCGAACCTGTGTCCCCTGCACTGGCAGGTAGATTCTTAACCACTGTGCCACCAGGGAAGTCCCTAAACAAATTTTAAGTGCACAGTACCTTATTGTTGACTCATCTTGTATAGCTGTGACTTTATACCCATTGAACAGAAATACCCCATTTTCTACCCACACCCACAGCTAAGTTTCTTGAAAGAGCATAATTTTCTTCTTCTTTATCTCTTACTCAGTCTTCTACACCTAACAATTTAAGTTCCACCCCACCACTCCACTACAGCTGCTCTTTTCTGTGGTCATTATTAAACTTCTCATTATTTATTTATTTACGTTTTGCGGTACGTGGGCCTCTCACTGTTGTGGCCTCTCCCGTTGCGGAGCACAGGCTCCGGACGCGCAGGCTCAGCGGCCATGGCTCACGGGCCCAGCCACTCCGCGGCATGTGGGATCTTCCCGGACCGGGGCACGAACCCGCGTCCCCTGCATCGGCAGGCGGACTCTCAACCACTGCGCCACCAGGGAAGCCCCTAAACTTCTCCTTATTAAGTTAAATAAATATGCCTTGGCTCTCCCAAAGTATTTGCCATAAACACTATTGAGAACTCCTCCCTCCCTCTTGAAGTTCTCTTCTCTTTCACGGGTATCTGTAACAATATCTTCTTTTGAATTTTCTCCTACCTCTGACTGCTCCTTCAACAGGGATCCTGATTTCAGGATCAGGATCTACTGACTCTATCCCCCTGTCCTTTCTAATCTGCCCCATCCTCTCCACCTCCACTAACTTTGCCTACCTAGGTTGGGGCCCTAACACTTCTCGCCTGGATGACATTACCCTATTTGTTTGTCTCCTTTACCAGGCACTTAGACCACTGCAGGTGTTCAACAACTCTTTGTTGGTGGGATGAATACATTGTGACAATTCCTCTCCCCACTTCTGCCACTCAGTGACTCACCATGCTTGCTACAGGCACCTTTCTAAAACACATAGGTAGTCATGCTGCATCTCCCCCTATGCCAAATCCTTCCACTGCCTCCAGGATAAATTTTGATCCTCTTAGCATGGCACAAAAAGCACTTCTTGCCCTTTTCGTGCCTCATCTCCTACCATCCCCCAATGCACACTCAGTGCAGGCCTGTGAGATAACCCACAGCACCAGTACTCTTTAAGAACCTTCCCCACCCCCTGTCTCTTTTTATTAAAGTACAATTAACATACAATAAGCATACAATGAAGTGCATGTATCGATCGATTCTGGCAAGTGTATACATCCATGTAACCACCACCCTCATCAATATACAAAACATTCCCATCATCTCAGGAAGTTCCCTATGTCCTCACCAGTTAATCACCTCAGATAAATCACTGTCCTGATATCTGTCACCATATATTAGTTTTGCCTCTGTGTCTGGCTTCTTTAGTTCAGCATAATGTCTGTGAGATGCATCGATGTTGTCATGTATACTAGAAATGCATTCTTTTTCACTGACGAGTAGTATTCCACTGTTTAAATATATCATAATTCCTTTATGTATTGGTGGGCATTTGAGGCGTTCTCAGTGTCGGATTATTATGAACTCCAAACATTTTAATGCCATTTTTTGTGGACATAGATTTTTTTCTTTTTTTGCATGAATACCTAGGAGAGGAATTCCTATGGTTAACTTAAGAAAAACTGCCTAAATGTTTCCAACCACACATCTCCATACTTGGCAACATTTGGTGTCGTAATTTTTTTTTTTATTTTAGTCATTCTAGCGTATGTTAAGTGGTGTTTCACTGTGGCTCCGAGTCTCACATTCTTCTTGACTACTGATGTTGAGCACCTTTTCAATGTGATTATTGGCATTTGTGTATCTTCTTTTGTAAAATATTCCATTTATTTGAACCATTCAAAAAACTGAGTTGTCTTTTTATTATTTCTTTGAAAGAGTTACTCAGAATATAAGTTCTTTGCCAGATATGTAACTTTTCGAGTCTTTGGCTTACCTTTTTGTTTTCTTAATGATGTCTCTGAAGCGCAGAAAATCATCATTTATCATCTTTCTTTTCCTTATGCCCTTTAACTTTATCTTTAATAAATAAATTAAGGTAAAGGATTCCAGTTTACCTGGGAGAGGCTTCCTCCTTATCTTTGAGAGTCAGTTGACATAACGGGACGTGTAATCACTGATGTTCTTCTTTGTTTTCCCCCATAAGCTTAGGAGCAACTTGAGAGCAGGGGTTGTACTTTATGGAGTGCTTTATATATAGTAGCAGAATGCCCAGCAAGTAGCGGAAGCTCAAGAACTATTTGTTACCCAAGTATGTTGAAAACTGGAAGAGTCAATTCAGTTTCATCAATTAACTACTTTACACATCATCTTCTCTTCCTAAAAACAAGGAAAACTCCCCACTTACCTCAAAAGCATGTACAAGCAATGAAAGCTTTATGAGGTTGTGAATGGAGCTTTTTCGGTCCCTTACGTGTACATCAGTAAGCAGCCTGTGAATATATACTTTTCATAGATTTTATATTATTGTTATTATATTATTTCATGAATCCTGATTTTCACTTGAAAAGCTGTATATGTAATTCTTTATTTTTTAGTGTAACTCTTAATACATCAGATGTTCCTCATCAAATGCTGGGACATCTTGAACCAAAGAAAACTATGACTAGTCAGACTAGAGACACAAGGGTTTGCCAGTCGACTTGATCATGTCAGAGTGATCAGCTTTTTATCACTAATGTCTAAAACCCTAAGGATTACATCAAAATGACAATGTTATCGTTCAATCTGTCCAAGAAATTAGACCTTAATGAATTCCATTGAGAACTCCAACTTGATAATGAGCTAAGAAGTCGTAACAGTATTCTGACAGGAAGGTACAGTTAAAGAAATTTGAAAAGCACCAGCAATACATGAAAATGACGGGCTAATGGAGGGAGCAAAGTGCAATCTTCTCCTCCTGGCAGGAAGCCACAGAATGGAGAAGCCCCTGCTCAGTGAACAATGAGAAACAATCAAACGGCATTCAGTGCATGATGAATTAAGCATCTGAGAGCAGAGTGACTTTTTCCATAGCAACAAAGACTCAGAAAGCCCAGAATATTATTGGCCAGAGTCTTGTATTGTTCTTCCGGGGCTACATCAATCCTCACCCTGGATGATTAAAAGTGCCAGAAGCAAGTGTGATATTCGGATATTCAAGTTAAATGATAAATGTGCATAGAATGAATAGAAAATAGAGTTACATGTGTAAATAGCCAGAATGTTCAATTTCCAAATATGAAAAGTATATAATTTAGAAACTCATTGAAATGGAAGTTTGAAGGATTTGATGCTTACTCAGCATCGCCTAATAAAAGAATGTATCCGTTATCCAATCTTTGCTTTTGAAAGAGTTGGTTCTGTTAGGGGGTTGTGAAAGGGTCCAGATCTTTCTCTCTAGTCAAGGCTTTATGCTGGTAGCAGGAGTGTGAAAGAATCTTTCTCAATGGCCAAGATCCCTGAAAGAACAGAGGTATGAAACTGCCCCTGGCACAGAAGCACCGAAGAAATGCAGCGCCTTGTAGAAAGTGGAGAAGCAGCACGTCACTGTCAGCTTGTGACCACTCTGTCATCATCCATGGAGACTGAACCATGACCTGGTTTTCGTTGCCTTCAACCACTTCTAAATGTTGTCCATATTCTCAAACTTCATCCAAAATAGACTTGAAATTCTTCTCTCATAAGGATTAGATCATGATTGAAGTGCAATGAACAGGCAGTTAGAATTCTGGTTGCAAAGAATTTAAGTTGAAAGCAGGAATTATGTCTTACCTGTAATACCTTGTGTGCCGAGAATAACTCCTGGTTGGATGACTAGCGGGTGAATGAATAGGAGGCCTAAAAATGAAATGGAAAATTTACAGGACAGTTGGAGTTGAAAGGCTACATTTAGGAAATTAAAGAAGCAAACCCCATAACTGAATTAACACTCTATGACACATTGAGCTACTGATCAAAGAGAGAATTTATTCACAGAGCTTTTCAAATACAAACAAAATAGCACGTTTTTATTTTTTACAAAATGAATATTGGAATAAATGTGGTACAGCACAGTAGAATAATGGATGAAAGAAAACAAGATCTAGTGACTAGAAATGTCTCTCATTACTCTCACATCTTCAACTGAATTCTCTCCTACAGTGGACAGAAAGTTGCCCCTTTACTTCGTAAGAATACCATAGCAGAAGCCACTCAGACAAATATTGCATATTTTTTGAATAACATTGAAATACAAAGGCTTAATTCTAAAGATCTGCATAAACACTGAAAACACGTTGAGGGCATAAAGAGTTTATGCAGAGTATACAAAATACTGATAAGAGTGGCTTATTGGTCCATTTATTAGGTTTAATGTATACTTTATAAAGTGATAATATGGTATTTTAAATGTGTATTAAAAAGAAAACAGAGGAGTAATGCACTGCTAAACCTCTCATACAGACTGTGCAACAATTTAAATGTCTGTGTATGCGCACGTGTGTGGATGCGTACATCTGTATGTGCTCGTGTGCTTTCAGAAGTGCCATGACTTACTGGGAACGTCTGTGCGTTACCCTGCTTCCCAACCTAATACTGTTTCTACTAGCCCTTTTGATTCTCTGAGTCATCATCCATAAAAAAAAAACAAAAAACACCTTGTTTGCTGCATATATAGATTTGTTTTGTGTATGTGTGTGTTCTACATCAACAATACTCTGTGGAATAGAAACACCCAACACCCTGCAATATTTTTAGCCTTTGGTCCATTTTTCTCTATCATTCCATGCTCTACATTTCTTTCACAAATCTTGCACAACCCTTCCATATGGTATAATGTTTTTAATTCCACTGGGTTTCATTTCATTAGTGTTGTATGGTTTAGAACCACTATTCCACCTTTTGAGAATAGCTGGATGCTTCAGTCCCTCCCAGCCCCTTCAGCCCATCTTCTCCTCTGTTTGCTCTTGGTGGCTCCATCTCAGTATGGGTACTGTTTCTGTTTCTTGCCTGAGAAGCAAGCCAGCCATGTGCATAGCAGCATGGCGGTGGCAGCACCTGCTCCCGTGCAGTAGTAGGCCCAACCGATTTCACACTTACCTAGGGACACAAGAGAAGGAGAGAAAGCAGGCACAGATCAGGATGATTTTACAGGAGGTTCTGTCATTTCTCCCAGGGTCTGTGTTCCTGGTGTACCACAGTGAAACTGAAATACTCATTAGAAATGTGACATTCATTCAAATGGAATGATAACAAGGGATGAAACTTATCCCATGATGGAAGAAAGCTGGAATAGTTGTGTGCATTTCAGAAGGACCTCAAGGCCTATGTCTCCTGCTAGCTAGTGACAGAAACCTTTTCTCCCCAACTGCGATGCTCACTCCCGTGGCTGAAGAAAAGGAGGAATAACAGCAATCAGGATAGGAGAGATGAAGGTATTAGTTCTGATTTAAATCACCCAAACTCATATGCGTAATGAGGTACCTTAGAAAAAAATTCAAAATATAGGTAAGTCCTAAATATAGATACAGTTTCTGCAAAAGGGCCACTCTAAGGAGGAGATCCCTTTGAAGAATAATGCTAAAGTGAAAGAATCTACCAAAAAACTCCTGGAACTACTAAGTGACAACAGAAATGTTGCAGGATACAAGGGTAATATATAAAATTCAATTGCTTCCTATATACCAGTAATGAACAAGTGGAATTTGAAATTAAAAACACAATACTATTTATATTAGCATCCCGCAAAATGAAATAAGTAAAAATCTGACAAAATAGTACAAGGTCTTTATGAGGAAAACTATAAAACTGATGAATGAAATCAAAGAACTAAATAAATGAAGAGACATTCCATCTTCATGGATAGGAAGGCTCAATATTGTCAAGACGTCAGTTCCTCCCAATTTGATCTACAGAGTCAATGTAATTCTAATCAAAATTCCAGAAAGTTGTTTTGTGGATATCAGCAAACTTATTCTAAAGTTTATATGGAGAAACAAAAGACCCAGAATAACCAACACAATATTGAAGGAGAAGAACAAAGTTAGAGGACTGACACTACCTGAATTCAGGACTTACTATAAATCTCCAGTAGTCAAGACGGTGTGATATTGGTGAAGAAACAGACAAATAGACTAATGCAACAGAATAGACAGCCCAGAAGCAGACCCACATAAATATAGTTAACTGATCTTTAACAAAGGAACAAAGGCACTACAATGAAGCAAAGACAGTATTTTCAATAAATGGTGCTGGAACAACTGGACATCCACACGCAAAAAAAGGAAATTGGACACAGACCTTACACCCTTCACGAAAATCAACTTAAAATGGAGCACAGGCTGAAATGTAAAACGTAAAACTATGAAAATCCTAGAAGATAACATAAGAGAAAATCCAGATGCCCTTGGGTATGGTAATGACTCTAGATATAACACAATCCATGAAAGAACTAACTGATAAGCTGAACTTTATTAAAATTTAAAAAAACTTCTGCTCTGTGACAATGTCAAGAGAATGAAAAAACAAACTGCAGACTGAGAGAAAAATGTGCAAAAGACACCATCTGATAAAGGACTGTTATCCAAAATATAAAAACACTTAAAACTCAACAATAAGAAAACAGACCTGATTAAAAAATGGACCAAACACCTCAGACCACAGACACCTTACCAAAGAAGATATACAGATGGCAGATAAGCATATGAAAAGACACTCCACATCATGTCATCAGGGAAATGCAAATTAAAATGACAATGATATGCCACTACATACCTATTAGAATGGCCAAAATCTGGAACACGGACACCACCAAATGTTGGCGAGGATGTGGAGCAACAGGAACTCTCACACATTGGAGGTAAGAATGTGCAATGTTACAACCATTTTAGAAGACAGTATGGTGGTTTCTTAGAAAACTAAACATACTCTTACCATACAATCCAGCAGTTGCATTCCTTGGTGTTTACCTAAAGGAGCTGAAAACCTGTGTCCACACAAACATCTGCACCTGGATATTTATAGCAGCTTTATCCATAACTGCCAAAACTTTGAAGCAACGGAGGTGCCTTTCAGAGTCAGGACTCAAATCTGGGTACCAGGTTCTAAGAATAAGAACTCACTGACCCAAAACATCCTACTTGAATTAGTGGGATAGGTTTCCGCATTAATACTTTTTTTAAAACAAAATTCAAGTTATTCTTTTTGCATGTACAGTAAGGAAGTCCTCTATATCTCTCATTCAACATTGTCTTTTCTGCCCTAATTGAATCCCCTTTTTAGTCAGTCTTAAGAAAATCAGAAATCAGACAATGCTCCAACAACAACCATTTTCTCCCTTTTCTTTTGTTTTTGTTTATCCATTACATTAGCTAAAACACATACAACCAGATGCTTGGATTTCACAGTCATTGAACATACAAACCATAGTTTGAAAATCATATCTTTTTTTACATGTCAGTCATTTTTACCTTGTTCATTAATAACTTCTCTATTGAAAACTACAAAGACTGTTAGGTGTAGCATGCAATTTGACTTCCTATCTTCACTGAAGTCTACTGAAGCGGTAGTTAGCATGTGCCCCATTTACAGATAAGAAGGTGAGGTGAGGCAAAGCTTGAGTCATTGGCTTGTAGTCACCATAAGTCAATAGCAACAAAATTAGACCAAGAGCCTCCACACCTTAAAAGTACTCTAGGGCACTACCTATGTACCAGACAATAGGATATGTTCAGCCTGCAACTTTGATTTCTCCCTCTCCATATCCAATAATAAATAATAACAATTAAGAAATAGAAAACACAGATTGATTACTATTTGCTCTGAATTGTAGAAGAGCTTTCGTGGAGTAAACATTAAATACATTTAATCCTCATAAGAACACGATGTGGTAGGTATCTGAGTATCATCCCCACCATTCGTATGGGGACACCAAGGCCAAGGAAAGTTCAGTAACCCGTCCAAGGACTCACCTGTATAGTAAGTGACGAGTCCTTTGTGTCTCTCTCCACAATTTATTCTGTGTGCCTCCACTCCTCAAGTGCCTACAGCAACCCCCGGCAGTCTTACCTGATGTCATTGCTTTCCTGTCTCCCTGCTTTTATTTATAGTATCATCAACAGCAAAGAGGGCAGCTATCTTTTCAAAAATCAATCATGTTAAGTCACTCTCTTACTTAAAATCCTTTAATGATTTCTCAAACATGCAATCTCCTTCCAAAGGCCTGTGAGCCCCTGAATGAGCTGGCATCTGCCTACTTCTCAGACCTCATGACCACCTTCCCTCTTGTCTTCTTTCTGGCCATACTGGCTGTCTTCTCTGGACCACATCAGGCTTATATTGGCTCCAGTACTCCTCACTCATTATTCCTTACACCCCAAAAATTCTACTTCCAGATCATTAGAGAGCTGGAGCTTTCTCAGATGGAATCTACCTGCCCCCCCCAACTTGTCTCATCAAAGTCACTCTATTCCTTTACCTCACTTTATTGCCTTTGTAGCACTTGCCATGGTTTGTAAATATTGTGTGTGCGTGTGTTTAACTTCAGTCTATCCCACTAGAATGAAAGTTTCGATTTGGGGAGACCTTTGTATATTTTGTTCCCTACTGTACCCCTACAGCAGTGCCTGGCTCACAGTAGGCACTCAGTAAATAAATGCTGAATGAAAGACAAGGTAAAAGAAAGAGAGAAAGAAAGGAAACAAAGTAGGTAGACAGTTAGTCTTTCAATAATAAAGTATGGGATTTTAAGAGTAACTCCAGTCTTATTTGACACAGAATTTCTGGAGAGAAGTTCCCAAACCAACTGTGCATTTATAGCTTTGTACAGAGTGTGTTCAATTTAAAAGGACAATAGACCCTGAAAGAGCACATCTCCACCCCAGGCTGGGTCTCACTGGCACAACGACCTCCATTAATACTGACAGATAGAATCAGTCTTTTCAAGGGTAACAGTGTCTCCTTCATGGACCAGATTTTCTGATAACCATAGGCTAATGTGGCTGTGAGTCTTGGGAATAATCTCCATTTTGAATTATTCTTTAGCTGGACTAAACAATCTAGGAGGGAGAATTAATAGGTAGCTAAGAGATGGCAGGTGGTTTAGAACCAAAAAGTCAGCAAAATCTGTGGTCAGTCCATTCAGTATAAGGCTCATAACACAGAACACAATCAGTTGTTCATTAATAATAAGGTGTTGATCTTCCATGACCTAACATGAAAAGTGGAGTACATAATTCTTTATTAATTATTGGACACTCACTCAAGAAAAAGTAGTTGGTGAGGCTATTTAATAGTAGTGTATGTGGGCTTCCCTGGTGGCGCAGTGGTTGAGAATCCGCCTGCCAATGCAGGGGACATGGGTTCGAGCCCTGGTCTGGGAAGATCCCACATGCCGCCGAGCAACTAGGCCCGTGAGCCACAACTACTGAGCCAGCGCGTCTGGAGCTTGTGCTCCGCAACAAGAGAGGCCGCGATAGTGAGAGGCCCGCGCACCGCGATGAAGAGTGGCCCCCGCTCGCCGCAACTAGAGAAAGCCCATGCACAGAAATGAAGACCCAACATAGCAAAAATAAATAAATTAATTAATAAACTCCTACCCCCAACATCTTCTTTAAAAATAATAATAATAATAATAGTGTATGTAACAGTAGTCACGTGTGTTAAATAAAGATTAAAAAAAAAAAGCTACTAAAGCATTGACTATCAGAGAACCCAGGAAAGACAGTATAACTTTTTCTCTCCTCTAGAAAAGTCAATAAAATAGCGTAAGTTTAAATCTTAGGGGCTCTGAACTGGCAGGGTTGCTGTAGCAGATGGTGTAGATGCTCCACCCAATTCCTTTGGATCCCTTTGCTGGTTCTGGGCTCTCATCCATCAGCTACTGACTGTACTTTGCTCCTAACAGCTTATACTTGCAACCCTCTTCAGAGGACCCGTGAGCTGGGGGGCCACTTTGCTCCAACTCTCAGAAAGTTGAAGTACCCCTGGCGGGACTGGTAGCCACTGATGGGCTGGTGCAGGAGTCCGAAAGCCCTCCTTCTTGCCT
Organism: Monodon monoceros; assembly: GCF_005190385.1. Classification (NCBI taxonomy): domain Eukaryota; kingdom Metazoa; phylum Chordata; class Mammalia; order Artiodactyla; family Monodontidae; genus Monodon; species Monodon monoceros. Next base: position 61,239,585 of record NW_021703785.1, on the reverse strand, counting down.
CCAGGTGGGACAAACTCTGCTGTGGCAGGAATGTTCCAGAGCTCGTAAGAGTCCAGACTGAGGCTGGGACCTCACCTGGAATTGCACCCTCGCTTCGTGTCTACGCTTTCACTATCTTGCTTTCCCACTTCCTACTGGTTTCTCCTCGGCTCATTTCCTTGATCCCTTGGACAGGAATCCTCATCTCAGGGTCTCAGCTCTGGGGAACCCAATTTCAGAGAAGAGCAAATGAACACAGTCTTTCTTGTTTTTCTTTACCATGATAAGGGTTTGTGAAGTTTCTTCAGTTGTTAGAGGCTTAACCCACCCACCTACCCACCCAAGCCCTGCCATCCCCTGAAACACCCAGAGCCAGAATAGACCCTTCAGCACATCCTTGCTATGCTATCATCTTCCCGGGGTCAATCCAACTCCTTGCGTTGATAAGTGTGTATGTGCCATTTCTAATAACTGTTATGTTTCTGGAGCCTTTCTTGTTTGTGTCATAAAACATGCAGTCAACTCAGCAGACCAACCGTCCATCATACGAAAATGGAAAGGTAGGACACCAAATAAAGGTACTTAAAAAGTGTACTATCACAGAAAATGTTTGAGGATGTTACACAATCTTGCTACTAATTAAACACACGTGCTAGTTTATGTATGTGATTTATACATTTTGTGGTTTAAATTTAGAAACTGGCTAAGATCCAAAATGAGCAACTAATGGTCAGTGTGATTTAAAAGAAAATTATTCCTCTATTTCAGATATGAAGACGTTGGTTTGCTAAGTAATTGATAAAATAAATCATTATTAAATCAATAAGGATTTATTCTGGTATTTTGGATTGTATAGAAATACGGCCACCTCATCAATCTAACTTCAAAAAAATATACAAAAGCATATACCACACACACACATATCTTCAGAGAAACAAAAAATGGTCAAGGTCAGTGTAGTAAGATCAAGATGTGTCAATAAAATTTAGGCAAATCTAAAGAAACACTGAGTCATCCATCCCCTGATTCTTGAGCCCCTTCTTCCCACCCTCTCTCCCTCCCTCAATTATTTCATAAATTCAACAAATTAAAAAAAATTTATTGGAGTATAGTTGATTTACAATGTTGTGTTAGTTTCAGGTGTACAGCAAAGTGAATCAGTTATACATATATCCACTCTTTTTTTTTTTTTAGGATTCTTTTCCCATGTAGGCCATTACAGAGTACTGAGTTCCCTGTGCTATACAGCAGGTTATTATTAGTTATCTATTTTATATAAAGTAGTGCATATATGTCAGTCCCAATCTCCCACAACAAATATTTTTTAACCGCCCACTCCAACTAGGAATCACTGGATGCTAGGGATCTACTTTGGAAAAAGATAAATACAGCCCCTGCTATCAAGGAGCCATCGTCTAGTCAAGGGTGTATTAAACAATAATTACTTAGATATTTATATAATGATAATTGCGATATGTGCTTTGAAGAAAAAACATCCAGGATGCTAAGACAGCAAATCACAAGGACTTTTATACAGTGAGGTCTGTGAAGGAGAGCCTTAAATTAGAAGTGAAATTTAAGCTGAGACCTGGCAGATGGGCAGGGGCTAGCCAAGCCCGAATGTGGGAGGACAGGGAAGAGTGTATTTGCACCAGGGGCATGGGAAATGTAATGGAGAAACGTAAGCAGATTTGGGTCTCGTTCAAGTATCATTCAAATAAGAGATGGATGCCACTGTGCATGTAAGCAAGAGATGGGGTTGGGTGTGACCACCTCCAGAGTTTGAGAGCTGGAAGCCTGAAGACTTCCTCTTCAAACGTTCATCTACACTGGCGTATAGACATGTGAGATAGTCAACATCCATCGGTAAGTCCTGAGCACCTACTCTTTGTGTTGCAATATTACAGGAGACCAATGAGGGGACAAGACAGATAGCATCTTTGGTTTTACAAAGCTTATGTTCTAGTAAGGCTGATTCTTGAGTATCACTCACATGAGTTGCGTTATTTTGAAGCCACTCCTTGCATATTTTACACATGTCTGTTAGAAATTCAGTTAACAAAATTAACTAGATATAAAAGGGAGTTTTTTTCATGAAACTATAAATGTAAATGTACCTCGAATTTCTTCAAAGGAGAAGAAAGATTCTTCTTCCTGAGCATGATTCCTTCCATTGTTAAAACCCACACGCTCAATAATAAGAAATTAGCACTGTGTTTTACAGTAATAGGAGAAAAAGTCTTTCTTAGGCTATTAGGAAAGAGTAGATGTTTAAGTTAATATGTTTTAAACCTTACTGCAGTCCATGAGTAGTAACGGAACCAAAGGAAACCAGGGAATACGGGACCATTCTTCCCTGGCCTCTCACTTCCCCTGTCGTGGCAAAAGATTCTTGTTATTTTAATGCAAACCGAAAGCATTTTGCTAGAGGGCAAGTTTTGTCTGGGATCCTTTCAGGAAATTAGAGAAGCAAATCTGTTAAACTTTCTCTTTTGCTCTCTGTAATGCTCCATCAAACAGGACTCCAAGCACACTGGGTTGGCAAACTGCTGCTTTCAACGACACAGAATGCCACTCTTGACAGATAAAATAGAGGTTAATGGGACAGAAAGCAGCAAACCACAGCCACCTGCAAAATCAATGGGAAAAGGTTCTGTGGCTGCATTCCAGGGCAGCCCCAGGGAGAAGATGGCTGGGAGAGGTGTGGCTGATTCTTTAGGGTGCCTCAAATTAGTTTTTAGCGCATCTCCTGTTAGTAACAGAGACAGAAGAAAAGGTACAAAGAACCCAGCTTTACTACAAATAACAATGAAATTCCAGTGATCAGTTTTATTTGATTACTCTTTCAGAGCCTACCATGTGACTGCCTATCTCATTCCTGTATCCCAAAGCTCAGTACAATGATGCCTGGACCACAGCAGACAATTGATACATATTTGTGGTGTGAATGAATGGCTATCAGACACTATACCTGTGCTGAGAACAGAGATCTGAAATTAATAATTATATAATAGCTGTCATGGACAGCCTGTGGGCCAGGTGCTAAACAGTTTAGAAGTGGCATCTGATTTAACCATTTTTGCCTATGATGCTTTCAAGAAATTAGAGAAGCAAATCTGTTTATACTTTCCCAACATCATTCCCATTTTTAAGATGAAGACACTGAGTTAACATGCAAGATAAGTCACTGGCCCAGTATCTCAAATAAATGATGAAGCTTGAACTTGAACTTGAGTCAGTTCCAAAACTTTTTCGTGTGCTCAGATATGTTTTAGGAAGATCTGTATCACATTGTCCCCATTTGTCTTTGCTAGAACTTACATGCCACAAAGAAATAAGATATATTTTGAGTGAAGTAAGTCAGAAAGAGAAAAACAAATATCGTATATTAATGCATATATGTGGAACCTAGAAAAAAAATGGTACAGATGAACCGGTCTGCAGGGCAGAAATAGAGACACAGATGTAGAGAACAAACGTATGGACACCAAGGGGGGAAACTGATGGGGGGTGGTGGTGGTGGGATGAATTGGGAGATTGGGATTGACATATATACACTAATATGTATAAAACAGATAACTAATAAAACCTGCTGTATAAAAAGTAAATTAAATTTAAAAATTTTTAAAAAAAGATATATTTTGCATCTTTGAATTTACCAGTCTCCTTAGAAGACTCCATGCACCCGTGTCTACCTTGCACAATTCTAGTTATTAAAGGCCTGCATCTTGCAGACTTGGCTCTCCCAACTTCAGGGCCAACGAAACCAAACTGGCACTCTCTTGGCAATCCCATCCCCCTAGAGGATGTGAGGCAGTGGGGTCCAATAAGCTTGCTTGATCAAATTCAGATAATTGATTTTTCCTGGGTGATAAGTGGCTACGGGCACGCTCTCAAACTGGATGTTTCTGACCTGCCCCCGTCGGAGCAGAGCTGAGAAAGGGCTCTAGGCCCTGGGCACCCTCCAACTCCCCTCTGCCTGTAAACCCCTGGCCATCGCGCCATCCTCATACCCAGAGACTTTGCCACAGTGCCTCCTGCTGTCCCAGTGCTCATTTAAGCACAAAACAGGTAGTCCTGCTCCCTGACTGATGCTGTCCAACGCAAACCTCCCTGTGTCTTCGACCTTCCCCATGCTCTGCATTTGAACCTGAGCCCTGCCCGTTCCCAGCTCACTTCTTTCCTCACTGGGTCACTGCTGAGTTCCCAGCCTTGTGGCCAAAGGTGCCTGAGTCCAGATATAAGCTGACTGCCTTCACTTATCAGGCAGAATATCTTTCATCTGTGATATTTAAAGTTTTTCAGCATGTAAAGATATCAATGCAAAGTTTGTGTAGAGAAGAAGCAGGCATGTCAGATTTCATCCCTTTTGCTGTACAAATAAGGAAGACAGGAAGGTGGAGGGATCTGTAGAGAAAAAAACTCTTGTATTCTTTTTTTTTTTCTTTTGCAGTACGCGGGCCTCTCACTGCCGTGGCCTCCCCCGTTGCGGAGCACAGGCTCCGGACACGCAGGCTCAGCGGCCATGGCTCATGGGCCTAGCCGCTCCGCGGCATGTGGGATCTTCCCGGACCGGGGCACGAACCCGTGTCCCCCGCATCGGCAGGCGGACTCTCAACCACTGCGCCACCAGGGAAGCCCAACTTTTGTATTCTTAAATACCATGGGTGGAAGTCTCTCCTCTTGAGTAAATTCCTTCCTACCTCTTCATATTCAGACCATCTTGTCTGCCCTGTGCATTAAAAGCAAGAACAAATGAATCTGTAGTGGGACCAATTCCTTTTGTTCTTTTGGGAAGTTACTGAACAGAGGTGTTGCTAGTGAAAAACAACAACAACACGTTTTAAACATTTGACCTAAAACACACAAAAGCTTTAATTCAAACTTTTAATGGAACAAGGAGTTAAAATGACACCTGTGTCTGAAAAGAGAAGAGTGGAACTCAAACTTGATCACTGGGCAAAAAATGTAGAAGTAAAAAGGCTGAGGGAAGATAGTTTGTGAGATGCGGCTCATTTTAACACTCTTTGCTTGTTTCTGTCTGTTTAGGACGAGAAGCATAAACTCACATTGCTGACCAGGGTCGTCCTGGACACAACTTCAGGGCACCGTTTACACTGTACTCCCTGAGATGTACTCTAGGAGGTACTGTCCACAAGCAGATCTCAGTAATGGTATCTCAGCACCCCATGGGCGCTTCCCAAGAGTAGACAGTATGGAGGGACGTGCAATGGTAGAACCCCCCAAAGACTGAGCACTGAGTCTGTACAGAGTGCCCCAGGCAGTGGAGGCCACCTTCATGCCTCCTGTTTCCAGGGTGCGGCACAGTGGACAGACCCAGCATTTCTCCTCAAGAACTTCCGCTCTTGACTCTCATGAGTGAGGCTGACTATATCTTCTACCTCTCCTGCCCCTTCGTTCCCAGGTTTAGGGGACTGGACAGTTGGATTTGAACTCTCCTGGGAGTTGAACGGTAACTTTTTCCCCCAAACACATAGTACATCTCAGTGTATAAGGGTCTAGCTTGGAGCACTGGACCCACTTCTACAAACAGACTCTTAAAAGACTCTCCACCTTCTTTGTCTGCCCTACTTTCTCCACGGAGGTATCCAGGAATGTAAAGAGTTAGCATATAACGCATATGTGTCCATTGGTAAGAGCTGGCACACTCAAGCTATGGCATTTGTAAGTACGCTCCATAACCTGCACGTCCAAGGGAGCAGGGATTTACTCTCTGGAAAAGATGTTTCTGCAAAGCGCTCATAACAGCACTGCGTCTAAGGAGATATGTTACAGTCAATTTTGATAGGGCTGGCCAGACGAGTACGTGACGGGAAATGACTGCTGTGCAAGCCCTGTACTCAAATATGAGTTCATGTTACATGGGTCTCAGGTTTCAGGGGAAAAAACCTTCTGAATTACACATTAATTCTATTCTATTCAATGGCATAAATTTCTCTTCTGGATTCCCACAAAGATTTTGTTAAAGAGCCATAATTTTAATTTGCTCTGTTGTGTCTCTCTTGTCCCTATAGACGTGTTTTTGGCTCCACCTTTAGGGTGAGGACCTGAGAAATAAAGAAAAAAAGAGTTCTCCCAGGTACTATTTACCGTCTCCCATGGAAACAGCGCTAGCCATCATCAACATAGGGATTTACTAGAAAGTGGCTATCTGAGGTCCCACACTTACACAGCTGCTCTAATTCACGAAAAGAACAGCAGCTGGACTTGATATAAGGTTCAGTCGTTCTGACCCCAAACTACACATCAGGGGAGAAAAGACATTATGATTTGTTATTATCACTTTTATTTTTATTATGAATACTTTCTGGAATCTTAAGTTCTAATATCAGAGTGTAGATTTGGACAGCAAGCTTTTTAAAAAACCTTTTTGAGCATCTGGAGATTTAAAATACTACTTTATGTTTGTTCTTTTCTGAAAATGGAAAACCATGAAGTAGAAATAAAGTTCAGAACAAACAATACCCGTTATGAGAAAAATAAATTCCATCTCTCTCACGTGTAATTTTAGAATCACATTTATCAATCTGTAGATTAAAGTATTGTATCAACGTTAATTTCCTAATTTTGATAATTTTACTACTACATAAAGGAATGTTATTTTAAGGAATTATTCACTTAAGTATCTAGGCATGGGGCATCCTGTCTGAGGGAGAGACAATGGAGCAAGACAGAGGGGGAGAAGGACAAAGCAAATATGATGACGATACTTAACATGAAGGGAATCTGGGTGCAGAGTATATGAGAAGTTTTTGTACTATTTTTGCAACTTTTCTATAAATCTGAAATCATTTCAAAACCAAAATGAAATAAATATAAAACTTATATGTAGATGTGGACACAAATATATATGTGCACGCACACATATACATATATATACATATACAGATGGTCCCTGACTTACGATGGTTTGACTTACAATATTTTGACTTTGTGACAGTATGAAAGCAATACACATGCAGTAGAAACCGTACTTTGAATTTTGAATTCGGTCTTTGCCAGGGGCTAGTGATGTGTAGTCTGATCCCCTTTCTTGATGCTGGGCAGTGAGCACAGCTGCCAATCAGCCAGGCGAGCACGAGGGTGAACAACCGATATACTTACAACCGCTCTGTTTTTCACTATCAGTACAGTATTCAATAAACTGCAAGAGATATTCAACACTTTATTATAAAAAAGTGTTTTATGTTAGATGATTTTCCCCAACTGTAGGCTAATGTAAGTGTTCTGAGCATGTTAAAGTAGGCTAGGCTAAGCTCTGATGGTAGGTAGGTTAGGTGCAGTAAATCCATTTTCAACTCAGGGTATTTTCAACTTACGATGGGTCTATTGGGATGTAATCCCTTCATAGGTTGAGGATCTGCATATAATACCAGTGGGAGGGAAGTTCCCTGGCGGTCCAGTGGTTAGGACTCCGCACTTCACTGCTGTGGGCCCGGGGTTCAATCCCTGGTTGGGGAACTAAGATCCTGCAAGCTGTGTTGCATGGCCAAAAATAAATAAATAAATAAATTAATTAAAATAAAACCAGTGGGAGAATTTTATACTTGTAAGTATAGAGAGCAAGAACTCAATACGTTGGTAAAATATGGCATGCAACATGAGAAATCTGCATAATGACAATTTTTGTTGTGTAATTAAAACATGACAGCCAAGGAAACAAACAGCCTGTGGATTTAATCCACCTAAATAAGGAGGACATTTTAGCATGGATCATGAAATGCTGTGAAACGGCAACTGGGAGGGATATGTCTGCAGGACACCCAGGAAACTGAGCATGGGGCTCTGTCTTCTCCAGGATGTCCCCTGGGGGAGAACAGAGCAGCACGTGGGCACAGAGGACCGATTTTCCTCCACAAAATTCCTTGGGCCTGGGAAGATGTAGAGGTTATATACACTCTTTCCTTCCTACCGAAGGAAAAGGGTTTTCCAACTCATATATAGAAGGATTTCACACAAGCTAAGCATGTGCTCCAGAAGGGAAAGACCATAGGGATTTTTTTTTTTTTTTTTTTTTTTGCGGTACACGGGCCTCTCACTGTCGTGGCCTCTCCCGTTACGGAGCACAGGCTCCGGACGCGCAGGCTCAGCGGCCATGGCTCACGGGCCCAGCCGCTCCGTGGCATGTGGGATCTTCCCGGACCGGGGCACGAACCCGCGTCCCCTGCATCGGCAGGCGGACTCTCAACCACTGCGCCACCAGGGAAGACCCATAGGGATTTTTATGTGCGATCAAAGTCGTCCCCAGGCAGCTCCAGCCGTGGGTGCTTGAGGCAAGACAGGAAGGCGGGAGGAATGAGGACTACAGTAAAGGGATTAAACCTGAACAGGACAGAGGCATTTTTACATTCAAGCCTCGTCAAGAGCCAGTGCATCAACCTCCATTTCTGTGTCCTTTTGACTTTATTCTTTCTTCACTCCTTCTGCCACCTAGCACATCATCACAGATTTTAGAGTCAAAGGGATACTGGAAAAGGACCATCTAGATCAAGGGTTGGCAACCTTTTTCTCAAAAGGGCCAGAGAGCAAATATTTTAGGTCAAAAGCAGTCACAGACACAGAGTAAACACACGAGCATAAATGTGTTCCAATAAAACTTTATTTAAAAAACAGGCAGAACAGATTTGTCTCATAGTTTGTGGATTCTCGATCTAGGTCATCTGTATTTCACTGATGAGGACCCTGTGGCCCGGGAGACTGAAGTGACCTTCCCAGATCTTTTGAACGTGTTCTCTTCAGTAGGAGAATCTTTCTCTTTGTTTCTAATGGAACATTTCCCAGGTCCCAATCTAAAGCGGGGTGCTGACGCTGGGTTATTCTTAACCAAAAATCTAGTCCTATTTGGGTAATAAGTCTCTGCACTACGCAATTACCTGCTTGCACATTTAAAGTTAATTTCACATAGCTAAAGCAATCATTACAAAGTTGTGAGGGGAAAGAAAGCAAAGCAACAACCTCTTTTAACAGCAAACCAGTACATTTAGGCGTATGGACTTCGTGTCCATTTAAGTAAATCACTACTAGTGTGAAAACAGCTCTAGATACAAATGAGCAGGGTTAGATGTATGGATAAACAAAACGTGGTCCGTCCACAGTGGAATGTTATTTAGCCTTAAAAAGGGGTGAATGCTACAAGACGGATGAACCTTGAAGACATTATGCTACGTGCAAGAAGCCAGACACAAAAGGACAGATATTGTATGATTCTACTTACATGAGGTACCTAGAAGAGGCAAATTCATAGAGGCAGAAAGCAGCAGAGTGGTTACCAGGGGCTGGAGGTAGGAGACAATGGAGAGTTACTATTTAATGGGTATAGATGCTATCTGGGATGATGAAGAAGCTCTGGAAACAGTGCGGATGGTTGCACAACACTGTGAATGTACTTAATGCCATTGAATTGTATACTTTAAAGTGGTACATGTTATGCTATATATATTTTATCACAATTTCACAGACAGGGGGCAGTGTTAATGCCATTGAATTGTATACTTTAAAGTGGTACATGTTATGCTATATATATTTTATCACAATTTCACAGACAGGGAGCAGTGTTAATGCCATTGAATTGTATACTTTAAAGTGGTACATGTTATGCTATATATATTTTATCACAATTTCACAGACAGGGAGCAGTGTTATGTGGGATTGAGAACAGGGCCGAGATGGGCCCATCAGAGAAACTGGAAGCTCTGAGAAGTAGAACTCCAGGTGACTTTGCTGGGCGTGGCTGCCTGGGAACCGATGCTTTTTCACTTCCACTCACACCTGGGCTCCCAGGGGTTTCCCCTGTGTACCACACCAAGCTTGCTCATTGCTTTCTTTCATGTCAGAGCCATCCAGGGTCCTTCTTCCTAAACTCTACACTAAATCAGGGCGCTGCGTTATCTTATCCTGAAACCCGTCAGAATCACATAACCACGAAAATGGCGGCAGAGATGCCTTGCCTACACAGCATTCCCACAAAACAGAGGAATAGCAAGAGAAATAAAAATACCCCGGTGCCTTCAGAAAAGTGATTAAATTTCAGTTGAAGTTCAGAAAAGCAGGGTGGGTGCAGTAGCATCTGAATTCTTATGATCACACCAAACAAATGGACCTCTGTTCCATGGCCCGGTGGATAGTTTTCTTACTATACATTTGCACGGTTTACCCATAAAGACGGTTTACGTTTTGTCCAGTCTGGCCAGCTGAGTCTCTGCCGGCGCGGTTGTTTATTAGTCCTTGCCCCTTAGCACCGGATCCACCCTAAAAGTTTCACTAGAGATAATGCCGTTGTTCAGATGATAAGGCACACACGTTGGCTCCATACACAGAATGCGTACCACTGGCCTTTGTGCTCATGCTGTGAACTGACACAGAATCCCAACTCCATGTGGAGGTGGCTGAGATAACCAGCGGTGCCTTATTCAGTGCCTGGCGATAAAGATTATCCTTTGGTTTCTTTCTATAGCTGCCATTTGTAAAGGCTGAAACTACCTGAAATTCAGCCCCTTTGACTCATGGACGGCCCCAAAGAGAGTGTGAAAGGACCCAGGCTGTCTCTAATTGCTGCTTCCCAGTGTGGCCTGTGCCTGCCGCCAATCTTCCAACAATCCCACGTGAAGAGGTGCCGGTTTCCAGCCGGATGGCATTTTATCTACCCTTCCGTTTGCACCTGTCACGCTTTCATCGGCCACCGAGCAGCCTCTGAATATAGTCTCTGTATCCAGTGAAATGGAAATGTGTGGCCGCAAGGGCTGCTTTGATCTTGGGTAGCTGCCCTCGGTCCAGAAGGTTCCCTTGATGATCGCTCCTTGCTTGTAAGGTAGCTCTTGGGAACGGACTTAATCCAGTTTGGTCAAGCACAGCCTTGAGACTCTGGTAAATTACAACACCCACTGAAGATGCAAGAGGGATGGTGAGGCGTAGCTACTCTCCAACAACCTCATTTCCAAGTTATAATGAAAGCGAGTCTCAGACCACATCCTGCTCCACATACCGACACTTGTTAAACAAACACTTATCAAACAGCAGGCACAAGTCAGCTCAGCAACCTGTTCTGACAGCTAGCTACATCCTAGCTGCCTATCGTTTTAAGTGACTGAGCTACCGTCTTGCATGAAAGACACACTGGAGGCAAATGAAGCAAGGTCCCGGGAAGAATTCTGTTCCTTCTGGCAACAAATAACCCCAAATCCTCTGAGCCAAAGACTAGAAACGGAGTCCTTAGGGATGATCAAGCTCTGACTGCCATTCCTAAGGACAGAATGGGCACAGCTGGAGTGCTGTAGTAAAGCTGTTCTCATTGTTCAAAATACGAAAATATGTATCACCGTACTGGTGCATACACAGCCACTGCGCCAAGTTCTCCACATGCCCCACTGGCCCCTCACTCCTCTGACCTAGGGAACCCTAGGGAATCCTATGTCCCAGGAGTCAAAAAGCTAGTGCTTGGCCGAGCAGGGCCCCTTGGGAGTCTGCTCCAGCATTTGTTTTCGTTTGGATTAGTCAGGGCCCATGACACACTCATTGTTAAATATTTTAAATATCTTTCAGACTTACAATAATGGCTATATGCCTGGATGGCTGTTTAAATCCTTTCCTGTAAGTACAGGGAGTATCTCTAGCTCTTTAAGCCAATCCATAATCTTGAATATCTTTAATTTCACCGATGACAGTCCATTTTTAACATTTATCATGCTAATAAGTAAAACACCAATTCCACCATTAAAATCCAATTCCACCATCAAAACACCAGTTTTAATAATAAAACACCAATTCCACAATTAAAATCCATTTCTGACCATGGCTATACTAATAGTGAGGCTTCTGGTGTTGGTCGAGATATGGGTAATAGTAGCCTTGAGTTTCCACTCTGGATCTGAACCTGAGCTGTGACTTCCTATAACTCACACACACATCTCAGTATGTCTATTCGAAAGTATTTTTAAATGAATGACAGGCATCGTAACAGTGGTCTTAAGAACTTTGAAGAATCTGAGATTTTATTCTACTTGTAAGCTAACAAGTGAGCCCGCCCCACTTTCATGGATGCTGGCAAAAGCTAGGAGGCTTCTGGATCGGAGATGGGGGACTGGATTATTACCCTCAGCACAGCAACCAGCATGAGCTTCACATCTGGTGAAGAATCCGTCCCACAGGGGCTGACGCAGTAAACTCAGTAAGTTTGTGTCACCGTTAAGGAATCCTAAGCTTACGGATCCCCACTTTTTTTTATAACAGGCTGCAAGCAAATCCACCCACACTTTGCCCCAGAGGGAGACATTATTATAGGAAACAATAAATAAAACCTGTCCTCTGCTCCAGCAGGAGTCACTGTCTTCCAAGGCAGCTCACTATACAAACATCTTTGAAAAGACAGTTCAGAACAACGTGCTCCCCAGGCATGGTGGAGGACTGCCCACTAAAGAACCTGGTTAGGATTCTAAGTGGAAGCGTCTTCCATTCCTTAGGAAGGTTGAACGCTCATTTTCACGGGTACGATTTCAAATTAGAATTGGTGTATGGGAGTATTTATTTGCAATAATGCCTATTGCAAGTAGAGATGTTTCTCCCTATAACCTCCCTCTGACAAACACTTTGGTAGATAATGAAATCAAGTCAAAGGAACCCAATGGCTTTCCAGCTTCCTGGGGAGATTTGAGGATTGTTGGGAGACTAGGTCTAGAATTCAGGTTTCAAAGCTTTCCAGTGTCAGACTTCCAAATGCTGCTTACCACAGGCTCTGAGTCTTCATGTGCCAGGAATCCACTTGAATAATAAATAAAAACTATGAATACTCTTTCCAGAAGAAAGCACATATGTGCAAGTATATAAACTTTGCACAGTTTTCAGTGGGGTAACAAATTCCCTGAAGCCTGTTGATGGATGGACTTTGGGTTTCTTGAACGGTCTGGAGACCTCAAGTTAAAACTCATCCCTAGAACAAGGGTTACTGTAACATTGAACTCAATTACCAGTGTCATCAAAACACCCAGTTGCTAACCCACGCAGCTTACGTACTAAGATATCACGTAGCAGCTATCCAAAGCGTGATCCCATATCAAGAGGTTGAAAAACAACTCTGTCCAGAATATACAAAAATCAGTGCCTCAAAGATGCACAGTGCACAGAAACAGAGCTGAACTGTTTTTTTTTAAAGCATGCTTCTAAGATGACGTATGATGACTTGAGAAAGGACACAGATTAGAAGTGAAGGAACAGGAGAGAAAGGGGTAATTAATAACTGCAATGAATAATCGCTGACAGGGCGACATAAAACTGTTGCAAAACAACTACAAAAAAAGCAGAAAGAACTCAAAGTTTTTTTTCACTCTTGGTTATTTAGTAAAAGGGCAAATCACTCAACAAATGTCCATGGCTCTTGGGGATGACTTCGTATGACAGCATAGCCGCTAACGATTTTTTGTTTTTTAAGTCTTGTTTATCTTTTATATATTCTGGCTAAAGCGATGGAAAAGTACATGAAACATCCTCAAACTTTTTCAACATGATTAAAGCAGGAAATGCGCTGGTGTTTAAGGCAGCAAGGAGGAACTGATATTTATTTGTACGTCTTCATGTGCAAAAGCATCTTCCACTACCCCCTTCAATCCTTTTAACAGGCAGGTGAAGCAGGTACTGTTATCTTCTTTTAGAGACCGAAGAACTGAAGTTCTGAGAGCTCAAATAACTTGCCCAGAATCAAACAGCTCTCGGGGAGTGAAACTGAGATTCAAATCCAGTCCATGTTTTTTCCTTTAAGAGGAAAGTTCATTTATCTGGAATAACTCATTTGTACAGAATTTTCTGAAGAGATCTGATAAATGCGTTTTACTCTACAAATTCTCTATACTAATTAGTTGTTGTCAACATTCTACCAGGTGAAAAATCAGGTGAAAAGTCAGATCAGCCCTTTGATTACTTTGTTACGTTTTTGGTTTTATTCTAAAACCACTTTTGATGGGTTATTAATCAGTAATGCTTACCAACGACCCTTTCCTCACAGGAGGCCTGTGAAGAGGTCTGTCTTCTATTTCTATTACAGAACAAAGACAAAAACCCACAGGAAGGTCACTAACAGAGGAGTTAACACAGTAATGCGAATTCTCAATTCTGGGGCAGAAATATTTCTCCCAAGATTAGGAGCCACAATACAAAGATCTGAAAGAACTCTCCTCTAATGCTCATACAGACACATCTCCCAGGAACATTAGTGAAACGTCGTTCCTCAGTGTTACCATTCGGAACAAATAGATAATTAGATAAGAGGATGGTCTAAGACAAATCTGTGCGAAATCTCTCAACTGTAATCTCCTTGAGGGCAGGGAGCTGGCAGGAGATTTCCCAAAGGGGTTGTATTACATGATCCGAAGGAACTGTCAGCTTGGGATGCTGGGGGTGGGCAGTAGATTCCTCTTTTTAATTAACAGATTTATCCCTAAATCCTTACCTATCAGAAACACTTAATAAATCTACATATTTATTCAAGATGATGTTCATGTAGCCAATTTGTCTTAATTGCTGCTTCTCATAGTCATTGTTAACATAATCGATTAAACAAGGTTCACTCCTGAGAGAGGATCTAAAACATCAAAACCCGTTAGATTTAGTGTTAGTGCATTTCTACCCCCAGATTAATATTCAAACGAAGCATACTAGGAAATAGTAAAGAGCACACAATACAAAAGAATAACGAGAATGAACCAGTTCAATCTCCTAAACTTCCTTCCGTAAACTGAGTCTAAAATGGCACACCACTCAGGTATATCATCTTTTGTTTTTAGAAAAGGATAACATTGAAAAAAAATGAAGAAGCATCTTTAAAAGACAGACTAACATATTCTTCCCAATAGTTTGGTGGCCATATCTTAATAGTTCTTAATATCTCAATATTAAGATATGGCCACCAAACTACTGGGAAGAATCATATTTCTCATTTCCTGCAGGTTTTCTAAGCACATTTCCTTTTTTCCACTAGCGCTGAATTCCACTGCTGCAAATCACTGCAAGCCACTTTAGGTTTTTAAAAGGCACTGATACAACAATGGGCAAGATTCTGCTCTAGAATAACCAGACCAAAAAAGACTTTAGGAAGGAAAGATTTAAAGCAATTTCTTCTTTCATCTACCAGGGCTTTTGGTTTTTTAAACTATGACCCTGAACTTGATTACTTTCTAGGAGATGGTTAAGCCATTAGTCCCTTAGAGAGTAATGTCATGATTCTCACCAGGATACCAGTGGCCAAGTAGATACAGAAACATGATGGCAGCTGCCTTTTTAGTGGTCAAAAATGAGCCATAGGGTTTCTTCCTTTTTATCTTCTCTCTTCCTTCCTTTTCTCTCTCAGCCTCCCTCTCTCCCTTCTTTTAATCATTTAGTAGACAGCAGATATGTGATGTGCAGGTAAGAATCATATCTATCTAATTCATAATTTTATTCTAAGTATCTGGTACAATTTTTGGAACCTAGAATGTGCTTAATAAATATGTCTATTAAATACTGCTATGAGCCAAACACTGCAATAGGCACCAAAGCTGCAAAAATCCTGTCCCATAGGAACCTGCAAAGATGTGTTTAGGGAAGCAGATAGAATTGGATCTATGATTATACAGAATGGGGTGCTTTTTCCTAAAGCAGGATCAGAGACATTTACTCAGCTATAACTTAAAGTGGAAATGTTCATGCTCTAATGTTATTGTCATGGTCCCAGGAATGGGAGGGTTGAATTTACGCCCCTGAAATGAATTGATTTTTCTCCCTAATTTCTGAAATGAACACAGAAAATCCTTCATCTCCTGAAAATGAGGCCCCTAGGAAAGCTGAGTGACCGGCAAAGCTGATTGTTTTTTCCTTGGAGATGCCCAGACACTTGGCTCCGTCACTTCATCACCAGCCAAGTTGGACTTCCTCTGCCTGGGGCAGTTTCCCAGCATCCTTTCCAGCATCACCTTCCAGAATGTTCTCATGGGTCCCCCCAGGCCTACCAGTTTAGGTCTTGGTTTAACTCACAGCAGCTGCCCGGCTTCCCTCTGTCACCCTCCTGCACTAGAGCTGAGTGAAGGAATATAGGCTCATGCTGGACCTTCTAAGTGATTTCCAGTGACTAGCACTTAAGTGTCAAAAGTTTGGAACCGTTCCAGATAATAGCCATGGAGGAGGTGGGAAGTCATCACTGCTTTAAAGACTTTACCTTTGGCTAAATCTCAATGCATATTCAACACCTTACCTCTAACCAGTCTTCCAAATCGCAGTCTCATCATAGTATCATCAATTACCTTTAAGCAATGACCAGAAACGCATCAAGTGTTAGGGGTCTCTTCCCAAACCGAGCAACAGATGCTGCCTTCTGCTCTCTGGGAGCAGCTAGCAGGCCAGCCCGGCTCCCGCACAGCTCAGACGGCTGCAGCCCCTGGGCAAAGCCTCCGCTCGGTCTGCATGAAGCAGCCTCAAGAGTCCACGTAAGTCACAGGAGTCTTCTCACTTCTGACCAAAGGGATGCTCGTTTTATTCAATATCACAGAAGCTGAGAGCAGCTTCTCCTGTTATTGGCTGCAAAAATAGAAGCTTCTCTGTGGACATCAGGAAAACTGGGTCACTCAGCTTCAGAAACACTCACTAACGCCAAGCTTGAGAAAGCTCAAAAAAGAAATTTTCTACTTTCGCTCCCATTTTGGCCCACTGACACCCCCCCCCCCCATAGCTTGCCAATCATTTTTTTTTCAAGTGCAGTTTGATTCGAGAAGAGAGAAAACACGAGTCAGGAGTCAAAGAGCTCAAGGAGACGTGTCCAAAGAGATGTGCAATGGTCATTGCTCAAATCAGAGGAGAAGAGATTTCTTCACTGGCATGAACATTTGGAAGAAACAGACTCTCATCTTTTCTGACACTGAGAGGTTCTGAGTTTTCCGAGTTTATGGTACTGTTCTTGAGAAGCCAAGAGCATAATTTCAAGGACAGGAAACATGATGGCTTCTCAATCAAATTAAATAGCAAAGTGAAATCAATAATTACTCAAATTTACTTGGCAAATTAGCAAGACAAATTAATTGAAACTCTACTTTTGATCATAAGGATATAGTTAGAAAAGTCTTTGGTGGATGAAAATATCTCTGAGGCATGAATTAAATCAACCAGACAACCTGATGATAAAGCCCTTATGCTTAATGTACAAATCCAACTTGCTGGCATGGAATATAAAGGAAGAATAGAGATTATCAGCAAATATTCATTAAAAGTGGTCCTGTACAAACAATGTGAATAATAATAGTAAACATCTACTGGGCTTTTATTCCGTGAAGATGCTATGCTACACTATGTATTATTCTTATCACTGGTACTGTTTTGTTCTCTTAAAAATTAATAAAGAGAACCATTATGGTTACCACTTGCACAGCATAAACCATTACTGGCCCTTTGTCCACAACCATGGACTTCATGACAGAAGGAGCACAGAGCACCAAAGTCTGACAAAAAAATAGAGACTGAGATGCCTTTTCTCCTCTCAGCCTCATCTTCCACTTACAAATGTCACTACTTCTCAGTAACTCTGGTTCTGTAAAACTCTGAACACATCCATGCTGGGCCACAAGAAGCCAGTCCGTACATGGTATTGCCTGACAGCAATTCATTCAAGATGGGCACGTGACAAATTGGTCCAACTAGACCGAGGAGAGAGACTTTTATTCCATTACGGGGGGAGAAGCTCGCCCTCGCCTATTTGACATGAACAAGGATGCTTAGCGCCACAAGTGCCAAATGCAGTCCTCTTCCGACCAAGGGGAGAACTAGCCTCAGGATGAAGGACTTTGAGATGGACAACATCTCTGAGCCCCTGGCTCAGTCAAGTCTAAAATTCACCTACAGGCTCTGGCCTGTAATAAGGGATCTTAAATGTCTTCTTTGTTTAAGCCAGTTGGCATCAGATTTTCATAACCTAAAGTTAAAGCCTCCTAATTTATATAAAACAAAATGAATGAATGTTTGTTAAACTAAATTCCAGCAAGATACAAAAAATTAATTTTTCTATATAAATTAAGGCTTTTTAAAAAAAGTATGGTCGCTGACCACTTATACCTGAATCACCGGGGATCCTTGTTTGAAACACAAATGACAGAAGCATAATATCCGAGGCATAGAAACTAAAAATCTATCCTCTCAACCAGCCTACCTCTGATTCCAATGCTCAAGGCTGAGAACGACTGTCAAGGCAAGCTATATACCATTTCAGTGGGGGAATTTAGAAATTCATTACGCAGCATGCTTTAAATTCTTGTTTCCCTGTTTTGAAAATGTGTGTATTCAAACCTGCTCCTGGCTTCCTCATAAATAAGTGTGATCTAAAGGTAAGCAGAGTAACAGTCTTTGATTTGTGAAAGTGGTTATTTTTGCAAAATTCTTCAAGGCTCGGGACTTGATAAGATATGAAAATGCTTGAGAAATAATCAATAGCCTGATAAAACTGGTTTTGATGAATGTAAAACAAATTCTCCCCCAAGTGCCTTTCTAAGGAAAGCAGGCATTTAAAAAAGTAGATTCTATTAGGCTCCCGCCATGTTATGTTACAACCACAAATGTAAGCTTTTTACGTGGTCCCTTCCTTGCCTAAACAGTGCTCATATTTTTGGACTCAGTTTAAATGCTCTTTCCCTGGGAGGCCCTTTCTGGCCCCTCAAGGATTCCTACCCGCTCTGGTGCGTAATCAGGCTCCTTCCCGGCTCTTCTCCCTAACCTGCCTGCAACCTACCTCCCTGTCACCCTAAAACACGCCCACGTTCACTCTTTACCTACCGAAATCCTCTACAGCCTTGAGGGCTCAGCTAAAAATAATACCTCCTTAAGAAGCACCCAGGTGAGGTCAGGGCCCCCCGAATGGTAAAATAGCAACTAAATGAAATACCAATCGGGCTGCTTTGGGCTGCAAGTAAGAGAAGGCCTGCCTCAATCTTTACCCTGTAAGGAAATGAATTACTGTGTGTCAGCAAGGCTGGAAATTCTAGGGATGCCTGCCCACAGGCTGGTTTCTCTGCCCGCCCCTGCCCTGCGGCCTGCTCCTTCCTGCTATTCCACTTTGTCAGGGGTGGCTGCCAGAGAGAGGGAGACCATGGCTTCTGATGCCTCTTCCTTAGGCATGTGATTCCATCTTTCTCAGAAGCCTCTGGAAACATCTCCATTCTCACTCGCCCAAATGAGCTTAAGCTTTCCATGCTAGTGCTAAGAGGTGCGATGACCAAGCTTAATGAATGGTGCTTTTCACACCTTATGTCACAACATGACACAACAAGAAAATGGTAGTATTTACAAAGGATCCTAGGATAACTGGATGGGGCTGCTCGGTGCAAAGTCTTGGACTGTCCTATATCCTGACCGGCTGAAGGAATAGATAAATGAGCACAAATGGAATGAAGACATTTCTGGCACATCAGGGGGACGGCTTTGCTTGAGGTCAGGGGTCTCAAGCTACAGCTCCACTACCCGTTTGTGTAAATAAAGTTTTATTGGGACACAGCCACACCCATTCATATAGGAACTGTCTTACCATGTACTTGGCCATATGGCTTGCACAGCTGAAAATATTCATGATCTGACTCTGGCTCTTTATAGAAACATTTGCCAAACTTTGGCTTAGACTGACCAACTAGAGTGGAATAGTATTGGCAAGACAACCACGGTGCCCATTACAGTTCCTGACCCTTTATAACACACTCTCCATATATATATGTGTGTGTGTGTATATACACACACATACACACACACACATATATTTATATATTTAAGTATATGTGCCTTTCCTGTTAGTTTTTAAGTTACATGAGGGGAATAAACAGTGTCTTTTAATTTATTTATTTATTTTTGGCTGTGTTGGGTCTTTGTTTCTGTGCGAAGGCTTTCTCTAGTTGTGGCGAGCGGGGGCCACTCTTCATCGCGGTGCACGGGCCTCTCACTATGGCGGCCTCTCTTGTTGCAGAGCACAGGCTCCAGACAAGCAGGCTCAGTAGTTGTGGCTCACGGGCCCAGCTCCTCCACAATAGTGTCTTTTTAAATTCGTTCCTGATGCCATGTCCCCAGCACCTTGCACAAGGCCTGGCACATCGAAAGCACCCTATAAATATTCCTTTGCTGAATAATTGAATGAATGCACTCCTTACATAATCTGCCAAAGTGGGAACAAAAGCAAAAATGATTTCTTTTGGGATATGCTCTAAAGCAGCGGTCCCCAACCTTTTTGGCACCAGGGGCTGGTTTCCTGAAAATTTTTCCTCGGATGGGGGCCGGGGAATGGTTCAGACGGTAATGTGAGCAACAGGGAGCATTGGAGAGCGGCAGATGAAGCTTCAGTCACTGGCCCGCCGCCCACCTCCTGCTGTGCGGCCCGGTTCCTCACAGGCTGGGGACCCCTGCTCTAAAGACAGCAATCACAGCTCAGTAACGGCACGCCAAGAAGTTGACCCACATTCCACTATAAGGAGGCCGTGAACCTTAATAACATTAACACTGCCCAACCCTCGGGAGGAAAGATTCATTCACACGCAGAGAGGAGAGGCGCAGAAACAAGCTCAGATTCTCAGAACTGGCAGAGACGGTACGGCCACGGCTAGCAGCACGTACGCCACTAACACCGGGCTACAGAGTCATCCTTGCAGAGAACGCTCACCCTCCCACGCACAGGGCGGCTCCCAACCCAGCCCTAGGCTCTTCAAGTTTGCTCCGTAATCTCTGAGTTCACTCACTCCCTGAAGTTCAGCTCTCATCAGTGTTCCAGAGAACAGTAATACTTTAGTAAAGACAGAAAACACAGCAAGTTCGGTGGGAAAGGTGTGGTGACATCTCTGTGCCACGGTTTCCCTTTAGGTCTTCTTTAGGGAGAAAAGATCACAGAGTCTGAAAAATTAATAGTAACCTGGAGAAATGGAACTCGATAAAGCCAAAATACTTCTTCAGGGGACCCAGAACTCATTTTATCTGTAGATAATGCCAGTTTTGATTTTTTTTTCTCATCATCCAATCTAAGAGAAATTTAAAACTGAAAAGGCCAAAATTAAAACAACGCTGTAATTTTAAGGTTGCTAAAACGGCTTTAGTGAGTTTATAACATAAGAAAATTATCATCACTAGCAAAGAAAGAGGCAAGTGTTTTGTTTTTAACGTTAATTTTGACATTCAAACTTTTAATCCTCAATGATGAGAAGCTGTAAAATCCTGGGGTGCAGTAGCGAAAACAGGATCTGAGTTTCATTATAACCTGCTAATTAATATGGCAAAACTCAACAGCAAGACACCTGCAAGAACAGGATTCTAACCAAGTTGAGGCCTGTGTGAAACAGCAGAGAATCCCTCAAATACCAGAGAAAGAAAAATGCCAAACACTGTATTGCAGTATCTCCCCTGGACACGGTTTGCTTTCCAATAAAAAAAAGGATAGGCTAGCGGTTAACTTTATGCCAGTATTTTCCCCTTCTCTGCATTTACAACAATCACAAACTAAACCAGCCTTAGGACAGCTTCGCCTTCAATGAGGGAAGAATGGGCAGAGGGAAATCTCTTATTTTTTATCCATGGAAATTGGGTGGTATTTCAGGCACCATCTCCTCTACCCAAAGAGCCAATAGTATTTTGAGGGAAGCAGGTGTTTGTCAGCCATTGAGTCAAACAAAAATTGCTTCATTTTCAAATTCACAGACTTTTTATATGATATCACATCTGCCCATTTTTCTCAGTATCCAACAGAATTTTTTTCTTATAAGTTCTTTTATTTATTTATTTTTTGCTGCATCATGCAGCATGCAGGATATTAGTTCCCCGACCAGGGATGAACCCACGCCCCCTGCAGTGGGAGCACGGAGTCTTAATCGCTGGACTGCCAGAGAAGGGCCTTTTTTTTTTTTTTTGATAAGTTCTAACAAAAATTTTTTAAATGAATTGGGATATAGTAATACTGCCGTTAGACCAGTTCCCTCAAAATTTTTCTACTTAGAGAGAAATATTTAATGTGAAAAGCAGACAGATGTTCAAGTTAGTAACTCACTATGTGCTCATTGTCAAAAACTTAATCTGTCTATCCATATATTAGGGAAAAATATGTTGGCTATCATTTGGCAATAAGTGTTTTATGGGCTCATAATCTTCGGTCTAGTTAACACCAATTCTAGCAAAACATCCTAAGAAAATGATTCAGTCAAGAGAAGACTTATATTCATTAAACTACTCCTTACGATATGTTTACGTAACACCAACAGAGTAGGCAAAATACCCAACTAGAAAGAAATAAGCAAGTGGTTAAGTAAATGTAGGTTTCTCAACCAACGGAAATATTAGCTAACCATTACAAATTATAATGGTGCAAACCATGTCGTACTATGCAAAACATTTTTATAGGCTGCCAAGTAAGTAGAATACATTCTCTGCACAAGTGAGAAATAGCTCAAATTTTCTGATTAGGACGCAGAAAAAATCATGAGCCCTTCATCAAGGTGTGAGCTGTGGCCTACTTGATCACAGACCCTGTTTCCTGGGTCTCTATGGTCCCCTGACGAGCTTTCTTCATCCCTCCCCTGTGCTTTGCTGAACTGAAATCCTTGCCTGCCAGATGATCCACAGGGTCACTTTAAGACCCAGCTCCATCCCCATCTCTTTCACAAAGCTGTGTATTACCCTGGAGTGAAACTGCTTCAGATTCCTTAGCACTGACACTCATCTCCTTGATCATAGTATTTGATTCATCTTCTCCAATAGACAGTGAATTCCACAGAGAGAGTTACTTTTAGTGCATGAAATGACTCAAATATATGATTTTTGAATGAATGAATGAATGAATGAATATTAACACCTCATAGCAAGGACCATTTCTTTTCTTTGTATCTACAGTACTTCCCACAGTACAGGCCAACAGTAGATTATACATAGCTCTTCACTAAACAGTTGAATAAATGAATGTATGTGTATTGTCACACGTGACTGCTGGCTCCAATCCTGGGATGGGTTTTTCTTCTCCATCCCTTTTCCACCTTCTCCTTCTATGAAAGATCAGAGAAGGTTCTCTTCTAAAAGGAGTACTGTGCATGAAGAGAACTTACCCAGGTCAAACTGGCCAGAAATGTAGCCACAAGTCTGCCGGACCTCCTCACTGTCCCAGCCCAGGGGGTACAGGGCACAGCCAGCACCGATCAACAGGCCTGCAAAGAGAAAAGACAACGGGACTTTAGCAATGCCCCTCTGCAGCCCTAGATAAAGGTACAAGGGAGAAGAAATCAGTATAGGCAATGTGACAACGGAACATGGGGTCTGCTTTTGGGAAAGCACCAGCCAAGCTCCCTTTAGTGACCTAAGTTCAGTTTAATTCCAAGAACAATTCCAAGTCTGCTTAAAAGGGGGTGGGAGGTGAGAAGAACAACCTTGACAGACACCTCAGTTTGGTTCCAACTTCCCCTTTTAAAGCATTAAAAGCCTTGCAAATCCTGTTTAGGGAGTACAATCCAGAAGCCCTTTTAATCACTCTTGTAAAAAGCCAACCCATTCCACCCTCAATCCATGTAAACAAGTAATTCGAGAGCCAGCAAAAGGGCCTCATTGGTTATGCACCATCATTCATTAGATTGCTTTTTCCAATTTAAGAATCAAAATAGAATGTTTCAGCATCATCAAATTTTTTTTTTTCCCCCGGTATGCGGGCCTCTCACTGTTGTGGCCTCTCCCGTTGCGGAGCACAGGCTCCGGACGCGCAGGCTCAGCGGCCATGGCTCACAGGCCCAGCCGCTCCGCGGCATGTGGGATCTTCCCGGACCAGGGCACGAACCCGCGTCCCCTGCATCGGCAGGCGGACTCTCAACCACTGCACCACCAGGGAAGCCCACATCATCAAATTTTACCAGGGGCAGAGAGAGCATAAAGATTTTCATGAACCACTTGAGCACATTGACTGAACTCGTGGACCATGCTACGGTTACCATGCTCCCTTGAGAAGTTGAGAATCACCAAGTGTCCACACATCTTGGAAATACTCAAGAACACAGACGCTTACTGTGACTTCAATTCTTCTTGCAGTGAAGACCAAAAGGTTTGATGAGTGAACTAAAGCAAGTGACAGTTTTACTTTAAGTCAAGGTATCATGGCAGCTCACCCTGAGCGGACAGCTTTCGATTGGTGAGTCTTTAGTTTTACATCAAAACCTATCAATAATATGGTTTTATGAGAAGCTGAATGAGACTGAAGCACTGACCAATCAAATCTGAGGGCTCATCTGAAAGTATCATCTTGTCACATCAGTCAGCGAGTATTAACATCACCCATAAATCCACAAGTATGCTGAGTCAGTGGGACCAATGCATACACAGTCTGACTGTATGCAGGATTGTGGGTTAAAAGGTGCTAAATAACGGAGGCCCCTAAATTAGAAAACCTGTTAATGTGGTAATGTATAGGCCGAACAACAGTGTCCCCAAAGGCATCTAAGGGAGATCTTCAGTATTTCTGGATTGAGTCTATCCTGTCCCCCTTTTGCTTCTCCCTTGCCCCTGGTGGATGACTTGAGTAGTTGTAACCTGTACAAATTGTCTGTTTCCTCACAGGCATCTAAGGAGGAGCTGCTTTCCACCCCACTCCCCCAACCTCTATGCCAGCTGTGTGGAGAGACATCCCCCAGAAACTGACACGTTTTCCACCCTGTTGCCCCTCCCTCTGATCCATCCCTTAGACCCCAGTAAAACGAGCATCTAATGCAGAAGGGCTGTGATCCGAGGGAATTGCCTGCAAAGAATCACTGCAGCTGCAAATCACAAATTCCAGGATACCTGTATGCAACTGTGTAAATATGAATTGTGTTGAGGCTGAAGAATAATTCGAAAAGCAATGATACGAGGTTTGCTGACTAAGCAAATATCCCAGTGACCAGTTTCCTTAGGCTTTTTGCCTTAGGATAAAAGTTATAGCATTCTGAAGACAATTCCAAACTAGCGTTATCCACCATCAGGTAAAGAGAGAATTAATGAGGATGCCAGAGTTTGTGTAAACTGAATTCCATGAATGTTGAATAAATAATGTGGCATCATTTCCATGCTACTCAGTTCTTAAATTAATAAGTAACACCACTTTTTGAGATCTGGTGAGCAATTTTTAAATGATGACACACGCAGAAAGGCCGTTAGGTATAAACTGTTCAAGGGTAAGTAAAATGAAAAACAGTAGAATTTAAAGCATCAGTATTCCCTTTATCTGATAGGCAAACAAATGATAAAGTCTCAATTGCTAATGTTCTTACAGTATGGCAGAAAAATGTGTCATGTGTTCATGAAAGAAGCTGCTTTTTTTGGTTTTGTTTTCTGTTTTGTTTTTATCAGAATTTATTCTTAACTTCTGAAAAGAATTGCTTTTATTTACAGTTATCCAATGCCAGTTGTTGTGTCTATATGAATTTCTTTTTAAATTTTATTTATTTATTTAATACAGCAGGTTCTTATTAGTTATCTATTTTATACATATTAGTGTATATATGTCAATCCCAATCTCCCAATGCATTCCCCTCCCCGCCCAAGAAGCCACTTTCGTCCAGTATAAGGATCCCAGCATTTTGCGAGACTAAACAGAGAGGAACTTTTAAGTGCCTATTATGGAGCAAACAGGCCTGTGATTCTCTAAGTGGTACAACGCTTGGTAGTCAGGGTTCTTCTGTGTAATAGAATATTGGGCTGTCTTTGTAACAGTACGAAATATGGAGTCAACCATATAAATTAGAAATAATTTCATACATAGGAAATCTGTGTTAGGTGTAAGAATTAAAAAAAGAAAAATACCACGAGCATATGTTCACATTAAAAAAGTATTCAGTGGAGGGCAACTAGCTCATCTGGATTTTAGTATTCGTATTTATGTAGCCGTTGTTTTGTCATCTGCTAATGTTTGCTAACAGTAAAGATACTGCAGATTCTGAAGATGTGGGCAACATTTCTGGGAGAAAAGTGCATGTTGCAAACTCCTCAGGCTAAGTGATTGTTGCAGTGATTAGGTTCTGTAGGTAAATATCTGGCCTCCCCACTACCTCGCTACTATTATACATTAAGGTGAAAGCAAGTCTCGGGCCGAATTCAGCCAACTACGAAACAACTGTTTACTAGCAGGCTGGCACAAAAAGCGATCAGATGACCAATACCTTAAACTCAGTGAAACCCTCCCCCAACTCCATCAGACGTCACTCTAACAAATACCTTCAGAACACAATAAATACAACAATTATTCAGACAGCAGGATCAGGGACACTTCAGGTCAGATGAGACAGTATCTTCCAGTTGATGGAATGGGAGAGGGTGCAGGAGTCGAATTCTAGACCTGCCCTGCCCCACGCAGTAGCCACGAGCTACACGTAGCTATTTAAGTTTAAATTTAAGTTAGGGATTTCCCTGCCGCTCCAAGTGGTTAAGACTGGTGCTTTCACTGCCAGGGCCTGGGTTTGATCCCTGGTTGGGGAACTAAGATGCTGTAAGCCATGCGGTGCAGCAAAAAAAAAAGAAAATTAAGTTAATTAAAATTAAATAAAATTCAGTTCTTCAATTGCACTAGCCACATTTCAAATGCCTAGTAACCACAGGGCGCTAGACAGTGCAAATACAGACCATTTTCATAATCACAGAAAGTGCTGTTGGAGAGGGCTGCTCTAGACCTAAGACACCACTTCAAAAGGATGGGAAAAAACCTGCCACTCTAAAATGTCCCTTTGGAATGTGGATTATTTCTAACTAAAAGCAATCAAGGCCCAAAAGATTCAGGAAGAAAGTTTGACCTTCCCCTTAACTGCCTAAAAGAATGTAGACAGAGGGCCTGTTCCAGGAATAGAGCTATCACCAGAGATATTTGCAAAGAATACGGGCAAGTGTGGTGGAGGAAACTCTACACAGGGATTAAAGATCAGAGTTCACTCTATGTCCCACTGTCTCTGCCCAGCCCAGTAAACATTTATTTACCAAACACTTGCTTCTCCATCTCCATGTAAATTGCCTTCCTCCCCTCTGAAGCCCCAAAGGACTAACCCCCAACATTCTCTTTGTCTTAGCTGAAGATGGTATTTCAAGTCAGTGACGGTTTTGCCATTTCAGGGAATCAATCACTCAGTTTTTCCTGAGTCTCTCCCCATGTACACATGTTATTAAACGTTTGTTTGATTTTCCTCCTCTTAATCTATCTCATGTCAAGTCAATTTAATTCTTAGGCCAGCCAGAAGAACCTAGAAGGGTAATGGAAAATTTCTCCCCTCCCCCCCCCCCCCCCGACACTGGGCTGGCCAGATTCTTACACCTATGCCTGACACTGCCTGTTACCAATCAAAATCATCCTTACTCTTTTAGATTCTCCCTTTGTGGGTGGGGGTGATGGGTGGCTAGAAGCCAGGAAACTACATTTCAAAATCTCTCCTGCGAGCAGAAGTTCTGGCTCATAGTCTGTCAATGAACAGGTAAAAGGGAGGAATAAACCATATTCCCCATTGGCAGCTGCAGCCAGATGACATGCTCTTCTGCAGACAGTAGACATGATATTTGGGGTGTGGTTTCCTGGCATCCCTCTCGGCCTCAACTCTCTGAGGGCAGATCATCAGCTGTCCTCTCCTTTTTTTTTTTTGGATAATTTTTGATTTTTTTTAAAAAAATTATTTTATTTATTTTTGGTTGTGTTGGGTCTTCGTTGCTGCGCACGGGCTTTCTCTAGTTGCGGTGAGTGCGGGCTACGTTTTGTTGTGGTGGCTTCTCTTGTTGCACAACACAGGATCTAGGAACGCGGGCTTCAGTAGTTCTGGCACGCGGGCTCAGTAGTTGTGGCTCACGGGTTCTAGAGTGCAGGGTCAGTAGTTGTGGTGCACAGGCTCCGGGCATGTGGGATCTTCTCGGACCAGAGCTCAAACCCATGTCCCCTGCAATGTCAGGTGGATTCCTAACCACTGCCCCACCAGGGAAGTCCTGCCCTCACTTTTGATCTCTGCACTTCCTGAGCTCCTGAATTCTTCAAAGCAGCTTCTCTGACCTCCACTTCCCCAGACCTCCTAGTAGGTCTGTGAAACTTTAAATCCCTGGGTTACATTCCCTGCTGCTTGAAATACCTAGAGTGGTTTCTTTTATTGGCCAATTCCTGGCTGGTACGTGCCCTACTTGTCCAAGGGCAGAGGGGCTGATAACGAATCTTTCTATCTGTCCATTACTTAAACATCCATTTTCTCAATTAAAAATGATCTCAAATACAATTTATGCCAATTACTAAACCTTGGGGTAAGTATAGTGATATTAAAAGGCTTTGCGTTAACTGCCTCTGTGGTGTGACCTCTGGTTAGGGAACTTATGCTAATTAACTTCTAGAGTGTGGATTTCAAAAGAGGATACATCAAACGTTAACTAACTGCCTTTATATTGGCATCAACTAGAATTGTATCGTCTATACTGAGTTACTAATATTGTAAAGTTAGAGAAAATTAGGATTGGCATATATGCACCACCATGTGTAAAACAGACAGCTAGCGGTAACCTACTGTATAGCCCAGGGAGCTCAGCCGGGTGCTCTGTGGTGAGCTAGGTGGGTGGGATGGGGGTGGAGGTGGTGGGGAGAGGGAGGTCCAAGAGGGAGGGGATATATGTGTACACATAGCTGATTCACTTCTTTGTACAGCAGAAACTAACACAACATTGTAAAGCAATTATACTCCAAAAAAAAAAAACCATAAAAATGAGAACATCATTTTAATGGAAGAAATCTGCCATTGTTCAGTTTTAGCAGTGTTAAGTCTTAGACCATGTTGTGGAAATCAATGTTTGATAGAAACATAGTTTGAAAATCCCTGAATTAGATACCACTTAGATATGATACTGTGTGCTGAAACGAGGCTCAGAAAATATTCAGGAATGTGAAGTGGTTGCCCAAATGAAATCTTCAGGAATTAATGAGTTTTTATGGCTCTAGCTGACTAATTTGTTCCTGGGGAGTAAACGGTTCAATTAAAATCTCTGGCTCACAAACTTTTATATTATCTACGTGGATTTTCTCTGTTACATTTATAAACCCTGTGGTTACCTCATGGGGCTTAATTATGTGGTATTTTAACCAAATTCCCATTTCACTGCCATTACAGACATCATGAAAAAAAGTCACACTCTGTGAAAATCTGTGCATATAGGAATGGAAGTGAGGCAAGATGCTGTGAATCGGAGGAAACAACCTGAGGAAGGTGGTAACAGAGGTGGGTGGTTGGAGGAGATGTGAACTCATTGGCAGGCTCATTTGCAATTAAGAAGAAGTCTATTCTTGCGATCCTAAAGACTATGCAACTTTTAAAGGGTCATGAGTCAATCATAAATTAGAGTAAATTAGTTCAGTCTTTAGTTTTCACAGGGCACCTCGCTGGAATCAGTTATAGGACATCATAGACTATTGGAAAGGTCACTGTGTAGGAGGTCTTGGGGATTTATCCACTTTAACCTGAGTCCTCTAGGGTTTTGGCCTCACCCTGTTCAAGATAACTAAAATGTCTGAAGAGCCAGGTCAGTAGAATGACCTCGAAGGAGAAGCCAGTGTTCATGGAGAAGAAAGAGTCCGGATAAATGCAGAAAGGTGGATGCTGGGAGCTGCGCTGTGATGCTGTATTATCAAAGCGGTCTGCCTTTAGCCCCATATGGGCTCCTGGGCCTAAATCTTAGGACACACTCTGCCTGCCCGTAAACTGCCTTGGGGAGAGAGAGGGTCCTCGTGGAAACTCTATTCATTTTCGCACCACGCTGGAGATATCTGCCACGATACTAATTATTGTTTTGAATTTGAGTGTTAAGTCTGAAGTTTGTAAAGAGCTCCGTGGTCAAAGTAAGAACCCGAGGCTGGGAATTTTCCCTTCTGCAAACCATTTTCTATTCAGTCAGTACTTCACACTCAGCCAACGGAATATTAACATAACAATTCAGCTCCTGCCAAGAAGGCAAAACCGAACTCCAGTTAGCCAATGCCAATTGCTCCCCACAGGTGGTAAGAATAGAGTCCTCGTGTTAAACTCATAAAGTCTTATTTTTTTTCCAGGCCACTCTTGAAAGATTTTATGTGACCTCACTTTTTTTCCATGACTATCGCTCCAATCGTTTCCACGGTTTATTATTTTTTTAAATAGCCTGACTTTCCCCACCTATTGCCCCTGGAGTGGTCACACAAGCCTTTCCCATCAATTCATCTTTTATGTTTTTTGGATACTTTTATCCATCCTCCAGTTCCTTTATCTTCCTTTCTGCGGCAGGCGCCGAGGGAAATTGTTTTCTTTACTTTTCTCATGAAAGCTGCTCGGTCTTGTAGCCCGTTATCTGGACTTTTCTTTGGAAGAGGCTGGCGTATCTCCAAGTCACCACATGTTAATTTATGTACATGATATTCATCCATTTTCAGCCCTCGATAACCGTCCTTTTACAAAATGGAACAGCAAAATAAAGCCAGTAGTGGGGAGGGCACAAGGGCAAGGGCCAGTATTACAACTCTTCGGACTTTGAATGCACAACAAGAAGGAAACTACTGAAGTATTCTAGAAGAAGGAGGCTTGCTTAGGCTCTTGGAAGCCGTGCCTCCTTTCACAGCGCTTTCTGAAAACTCAGGCACTGAGGATGCAGGAGGCCTGTCCAAGGACACAGAGCCCAAATCAACCCCAGGGCCCCCAGGGCCCAGCCCACGGCTCTTTTCCACCTATCATGATCCCAATGCTTGGACATAAGTCCACTCCAAGCTCACACACTCTCTGCCCACAACTTGAGTTCAGGCCACACGTGTTGGATTTGAAGAACATGGTGTTTTCCTACGTCAGATTTTTCACCGGCAAGTCCAGATTTCTTGACTCTTGAATAACTGAAAGATATGCCCATCCTGGGCCTACATCCAGCTGGCTAAAGCCAGGTCATGGCGGTCCCATTAAATGCCTCAGGCACCCTGGCCAGTTCCCCAAGGCATATCTGACCGGGGACCACTGGTTCTCTGAATATGTCTCAAACGACCTCATCTCTGAAAGTTGAATCGCTCCTCTCTAACTGAGACACTTTCATTCCTTACTTACCTACACTCAGACTCCACGAACATACTAGCTGTTAAGGTCTAGAAGCCTCGGCAGGCAGCTTGCCCTGGCCACCCCAGCAGTGAGCTACAGGTTTCACTCCCTCCTGTGAGCTCCTACTGGGATGCGCTCTGTACCATTTATTTGGGGTTTACCACCTTGCACTGTAGTTATTTAAGTATCACGTTTCCTGAAAGGCCAGAAACTCTACTGTATGCTTATTTGCATCCAACTCACTGGTTCATGATATTGGTTAAATACTAAACAGCAGTGATACTATTTATTCAGTATTTACAAAAGCTTCAAAATAATTATATAATAGTTATCTAATAGATAACAGACAATATTAAATTGTAGTGATACTATTTTTTTCTTTTTTTTTTTTGTGGTACGCAGGCCTCTCATTGTTGTGGCCTCTCCCGTTGCGGAGCACAGGCTCTGGACGCGCAGGCCCAGCGGCCATGGCTCACGGGCCCAGCCGCTCCGTGGCATGTGGGATCTTCCCGGACTGGGGCATGAACCCGTGTCCCCTGCATCGGCAGGTGGACTCCCAACCACTGCACCACCAGGGAAGCCCAGTAGTGATACTATTTATTCAGTATTTACAAAAGCTTCAAAATAATTATACAATAGCTATCTAATAGATAATTGCCTTTATTTAGCAGAGGAGGAAATTAAAGCTTCGAGAAGCAGGTTCTTACTCATGCAGCTACGAAACGGTAGATCCAGGCACTTAAGGCCAGTCTGAGCTAATTCTCCTCACCACTACCTTCTAATGACGCCCAGACCCCAAAGTGTTTGTGGTCCCGGCTCTGACCTCACCTCCCGTGTTCACATGTGTATTGAAGCCTGCGTATAAATGGAGAAGTAGGGATGGGGTAAACGATCAGGAGAGATTTCAAGTCACCAGTTCTCTACGACTGACTCTGCTTTAGCGACAGGGAGCATTTCTGCTGCTGCCCGCTACCGAAGACAAGGGACAGGCTCCTGCGAACCCTACAGATCCCGCCTTCCCTGGGTGCTGGTGAGGGAGAACCCATATGTGAGTTTCAGCACACAACGAGCTCTGTCCACAAAGAGCACGTTGAGGCATCAAGATGAGAAATGGGTTCTCCCTCGTGAGAAGTTTAGCCAAGGAAAGCATATCTCATCGTAAGGCTAAAACATAATAAAGAAACATGACCACTTCTGAACTATCAAAAATACTTTTACAAATCACAATACAACTATTTCTTTGCTAAAAACATCCTGCAGAAGAGAATATACTTCAGGTTCTCTTAAAATATTTTCCAAAATGGCTCCTTGATTCTCATGTCTTCCCCTTTTCCAGTTCATGTAGCAGAAGACGCAAAAGACATCAGGCGCCAGAACACCTGCTCCTTAGCTCAGGGTGAAAAATCACAAGCCGATTTCAGCCAGGAGTGACTTGTCCTCTCTGCTCTCTCTAGGGTCCTAAGCAATCATTGGTAGAAAAATTAAAGTTGCTTAAAACAGGGCAACGTGGGGGAGATTTTGTAATTCCTATGTGCCAGTTTTCTGGTAAATTACATCTGCTCGAAAGCAACATCCCTCTAACCCTAGTAATTAAGAGCACCTCATTTCCACTGTTTCACCTCTTTAGGTCTCCACTTTTCTTACCTGTAAAATGGGGGTGGGAGGGACCTCCTTCTCAGGGTTATTGCAAGGATCAAATGAGATAGTGTATGTAAAGAGATGGGCACAGTACTCACAGTAAGAGTTCAATGAATGGTCTCTACCGCTAAGCTTTGGACTTTGAGCTGATGTAGGGGAGGGTGGTGGATCTGGTTCAAGCCAATGTGTGCTTGTACTTCTCTCAGAGAAGGTCCTCTTCTTAGAACGCAGAGAGGGTTCCAGCAAGGATGTTCGTGGAACCGAGTCAGGAACACTTGCTCCGGCAGTCCTATCAGCCGTGCAAACCTCAGTAACATGACCCTCACGCTTGGGCAAAGGATCCGCACACGACTCTAAG
The DNA here is from genome assembly GCF_005190385.1 of Monodon monoceros. Taxonomy (NCBI): domain Eukaryota; kingdom Metazoa; phylum Chordata; class Mammalia; order Artiodactyla; family Monodontidae; genus Monodon; species Monodon monoceros. The sequence goes on along the minus strand of NW_021703785.1, from coordinate 61,206,573 downwards.
GAGAATAATACTTTCATCTGTTGTGGTTTTTGGTTTTTTCTTTTTACCTTTAAAGGCACTGTGACCTTTCTGTGAGGCAGACAGAGCCAGAACTGATGTCCCCACTTGGTTAGGATGGAGTCACAGACGAAAGCGGAGATGTGAGGGTCCCCAGGGGGATCATCAGAGGCGTTGTAAACTCAGGGCCCCGGACTCCTGCTTCCATGCTTTGGTTCACTGCCTCCACTCTGAGGCTGCTGGGAAGGGAGCTGGCAAGGCTGAGTGCTGCAGTTCCAGCTCTGAAACAAAAGAAACTCTAAGTTTCACTGACCCTAAGGTGTCCCGTGTTACACCAGAGGAAAAGAAAGACACAGTCCCACATTTCCAGAGGAGTGTGGTTTCGGACCGTGCTTCTCAGACTTGACCTGTACACAGAACAGCTGGGGGGCTTGTTAAAGTGCAGATTCTGGTTCTGCAGTGTGAGGGCAGGGCTGGGTCTCCTGCATTTTGAACCAGCTCCTGGCAAGACCCAGGCTGCTGTCTCCGCCACACTTTGAGGGTCCAGTGGGAATAGTGCAGGCTTTGAGGGTGATCACGTCAGGTTTGAATCCTGACACCACCTTACCAGCTGTGTGACCTCGAACAGCATGCTTTTGACTTCCCTGAACCCAGATTTTCATCTATAAAAGAGACCTAATGGTGCCCATATCTTTAGCATTGTTATTAGAAATAAATAAAAGGCTTAATAAAGGTGCCCAGTTCAGGGCTTGGCATAAGACAAGAGCTCAGTAAATGGTATCAATAGTTGTGTATCAGTATTAATAATAATATTGCATCACGGGAGTTGCAAACATTTCATTCTGTTTTACCTGCTGATTTCCAATTCTTCGTTACCAGCTCCAGATAATTACCGGTTTAAAACAAACCCCAAAACAAAAACTGCCTAAGAAAAGCAGAGGGCTCTGCCTTACTGCTTGCTTACATCTTCTGAATAAATATATTTTCTAGGACCACAAAATAAATATATTTTCTAAGAACTAAGACCACAGCTCTACAGCGAAGGATTATGACATTTCTTCTTTGTTCCCTCCAACATTATATTATGAAAAATTTCAAACTTATGGCGAAGTTGGAAGAATTGTTATCGTGAGCGCCCAGATACCCACCGTCTAGGTTTTATGTTTAACACGTTTCTAAAATTAGCTTTATCACCTATCTTTCCATTTTTCCATTCCTCTATCGATCCATCAAGGCATCTTTTTTGGGGGAGGGGGATTAGGGAGATGCTTGTCACAGTTTTTCAGCATCAGGACATATGAAGTTTCTTTTCATTATTCATGCTCCACCCTCTTTATTTCCCCTTGGCCCAATGGTCTGCACAGACCTATGAGGTACACGCAAAAGTTAGACCCCAGGGAGGGAGGGAGACGCAAGAGGGAAGAGATATGGGAACATATGTATATGTATAACTGATTCACTTTGTTATAAAGCAGAAACTAACACACCATTGTAAAGCAATTATACTCCAATAAAGATGTAAAAAAAATAAAATAAAATTGCAAATCTCCCCCCCCAAAAATAAATACTTGCTTATTAATTTCTACAAAAAAACAAAACAAAAAACAAAAGTTAGACCCCAAACCCACAACTGTCACAACATTGTATCCCTAAGCTAAGGCCTGATGGCACTAAGTGGGGACCCATCAACCTAGAAGTAACTTATATACAAAGCTAAAGCAAGGAATACCTCTAAGCTTTCCACATTTCTCAAATAACCACCCTATGACCTAAAATGGGATCAGCGTGCTTCTGCTGTCTGGCCCAGAAATACCAGTAAGACCTTCAAGAGACATTTCACCAAACCCAGAATGACAACAACATAAAGAGTTCCAGTCCAGCCCAGCCACGCAGCTCAGTTTCCAGTGGACACATTTTCTCTCAAGGATGACTGCTGTTTTGTACAAAATGAATCGCTCCCAATACTCCTTAAATAAGAAAGAAAGGAGGCACAGAATCATCACGCTGCAACATAAAAGCTTTCTAGGAACAAGGCTAGGCTCCAACAACATCCTGTTAGAAAAGTCTGACCAAATCATGAAAACAAAAACCAGACAAACAAAAACACCCAGGTGTAAGTAAATTTATACTGCGAGCCTGAACACATTCCACCCCTGACTTGGACATGCAACGTCAATCCCAAAGCAGACTCTGGTCTGGTCAGTGCATGCTGTTTAACTGTGGTTACTTACCCTCACTCAGCTAGATATTCAAGAGCTGCTCTGCTAGGAACAAGGCCTTTGGAGTCCGAGAGTCCTGTATTCAAATACTGAGTGTGCTACTTAATAGATACTGATGGAGGAGGTCTCTTAAATTTGAGCCCCAAGAATTTCATCTCAAAATGTACGTACCAGTTTTTCTTTACAGAGCCGTTGAGGGGATTACACAAAATGTCCCAGCAGAGTGCAGAGCATATAGAAGTAGTTGTTTTTTTGTTTTTTGTTTGTTTGTTTTTTTGCAGACGCGGGCCTCTCACTGTTGCGGCCTCTCCCGTGTGGAGTGCAGGCTCAGCGGCCATGGCTCACGGGCCCAGCCACTTCACGGCATGTGGGATCTTCCCGGACCGGGGCACGAACCCGTGTCCCCTGCATCGGCAGGCGGACTCTCAACCACTGCGCCACCAGGGAAGCCCGAAGTAGTTTTGCTCTTATGAAACAATGAAGAAAGAGAAGGGAAAAGCAATAAACACTTTTTAAAATTTAATTTGTACCAGAGTGGCTTATGAGAACAAAGTACCCCAGCACCAGGATGCTTTGCTTACTGGACAGGTTTGCAGGACTTGCGCTGAGTTGCAGGGCAGATGACGCCACGTGTCTGAAGCCTCACAGAGAACACATCATAACACATTGCACCATAAGCTGGAATGCCATCCCCAGCCACCTCCGAGCCTTCCCCTGACATGCCTACCGAGCTTTGCTTTGATTCCTCCTGAATCACTAACTCCCAGTTTCCTTACCCTCAGGCCTGTAGAGTGATTTGCCCTGGGTGTGGGAAATCACACTGCTGTCCATCTGACTGTGTAATTCTCCCAGAGGCCCTGGCTGAGCTGACACCAGTGACATTGGTGAAGGGACTGAGGGCCCAGCAGTATATAGACAGAGTTGCCTGGAAAAGAGGCTCCTGCAATACACCATCTCCTGCAAGAATCAGAGTAGATTTGGGGGTTGTGTCCTGTTTGAATGGAGACAACAGTGAAACCAAGCTGCCCCAGTTCTGCGTGGATCCTGTGAGGAACTATGCTGTTTACCGCATTGATACACAACGAAGCTATGCATCTGGGGACTCAGGGAAGGGGGCTGGCTGAGTCGGGAACTATTAGAGTATCAGTAACAAAATTCCTTTGGAAGAAATAAGGGGAAGGATTGTGGGTTGGGGAGAAAGGGAAGAGAATGAATCTTTTCATAGGGCTGCAAAAAACATTAACGTATTGATTTTATTTATAGCCAAAGAGTCTGGAGAAAGGGCATGGCTAGGTTTTAATTCAAGCAGGGTCCTGACTTGGAAGAAGCCTGTCGCAGAGAAAGGGCAGATGGCTTGGGAGCCAGAGGCCCTTCAGTGTGGAGCCAGGCTCTGCCCTGGTTGATGGTTGATGTTCATATGTGAAAGGGGAGGGTGCCCTGCAGATCACTCGGGAAAAGCACACAGAGAGGGCAATATCTCCCTCCCTATTTCTGATATCCTAATATCATAAAGTTACCCAAGACAGTGGAGAACTCAAGTAGAGGAGTCTTCTAAAAGAGTGATGAGATGCCTGGGGCCTTTACTTCAGCTTTCCTACGATAAATCCCATTTTAAAAACCTGTTTCAGTTCTAACACAACAAGATTTAGGAGGAAGCGTAAAACCTCTCATCCCACTAGTGTCTTTAACCAATACATCAAGTGCCCAAGGATGGACGGATTCTGTGTTCCAAACCTTATTCATTCATTTCTACTGGACTTAACAAAAAAGTATCAGGGTAAGACGTGATTTATCTTCCTATTTATTTCTAAGGTCCTAAAGTATTTAATCAGGGACCCCATGACAACACTAAAGTAGAATGTCGGGCACATTTTTAAAAAGTAGTAAACTCTACAGGTGATGAAATGAATGGTTAGTGAAAGGCTTTCTACAAGTTGACATCGCGGAGGCCTCTGTGCAGTCTGCAGCCTGCCACGGTGAGCCACTTGAAGCCTCAAAGCTTTGGCAGATGGGAAGAGTGATTAAAATACTTCTGAAAATGTAATGCAGAGGCTATCAAATAAAAATCCTGTGTAGTACTGAAAACAAGCCTATAATGCCCCGACAGGCCACTTTTTCTTTGAGTTCTAGATATTCTGATGGCAGAGATATTCCTTATACTTGGCTTCCAAACAAAAAAATTAAAGCATGAGGCTGCCTGGATTTTTATCTTGACAAACTACCGTACCAGAGGCTAGACATAAATCTAGGTTTTTACAACTGATGCTGAAGCCACAGTGAGAATCCGATACCGCACAGGTTTCACAAGGACAGCTACAGTATCGTGGGATGATTCAGAGCACAGCCTTGGAAGTCTGACCAGTTCTCCTTTGGCTTCGGGATCCTGAATAACTTCCTTGCCTTTCTCTCGAGCATGTTTCCTCATTAGTAAAATAGGAATAAAATCCATATCATTGAGCTGTTTATAAATAAGGATTATTTTATATACATATGCACACACACATATACATACATGCATACATACATGTGTGTACATATGCCCACATATACACAAAATCTATATATGATTGTATATATCTAGCTTATATTATTATTTGAATATAATATATACAAATTATATATGCACATATATATCTTTTGACTAGAATATATAAGACACTTGCAACAGGTTTCTACTAACTTTCTGGCTTAGCATATATACTATTCTCACTACTTATATACTCATAAGGCACGTTTTTCACCACCAAAAAATTAGAGAGTATGAAGATACCATAAGATCACTGATGGATGCCAACCATGAGATGGTACAGGCGGTTGATGCACGTAAAACAGACAGTTCTTGAAAGATATTCTTTTCCTTCATCCACCGTCTGAGACATCAGGAAAGAAAAACCGCATCTATTTTCTTCAGGTCTTTTTAAAATACCATCAATTCCACTAAAAAACAGTAAAGCCATCTGGAATAGCTGACAGACAATCTGGAAGCAATGTCTTCAAGACAGCTATAATGATTTTTCCTTTTCTGTTTTCCTTCCCTCTTGAAATGTCAAGGATAACTGAAACTTTTTACTTTTCCATCTGTGACTTACTGACCGGTCCCAAACAAATTTCGAAAGGACTCGAGAATTTGTTTCCAGTCAGTCCGATGCTGGTTTTGAAAATTTTAATTCGATTTTTAAAGTACCATATTTTGTCATGTGTTTTTTCGATATTTAAAAATATTTTAAAACATACATTGAAATGTGATCACAAAGGTCTTTCACAATGAGAAAAAAATACTCTAAGTGTTTAAAATACTATCGTAAGCAGTCACAAAGAAATCACTGGGATCTTTTTCAAATAGGTTATCCTAGGAAACATTAAAATAAATGAAATGGGCTTCCCTGGTGGCGCAGTGGTTGAGACTCCGCCTGCCGATGCAGGGGACGCGGGTTCATGCCCCGGTCCGGGAAGATCCCACATGCCGCGGAGCGGCTGGGCCCGTGAGCCATGGCCGCTGAGCCTGTGCGTCCGGAGCCTGTGCTCCGCAACGGGAGAGGCCACAACAGTGAGAGGCCCGCGTACCTCAAAAAAAAAAGAAGTCCCAAATGGATAAATGCTGCTTCTCACATAGCAAAACTAGCAGAAGATAGAGTCAGGAATTCTCATTCTTACCCTGCTGATCTAGCTAGCTACCTGAAAATGAATTTTACACAGAGACTTTAAAACTGAACACCAGATGTATCCCCAAGGTCTAATGAGATATATTTAGAAATATATTTCTATATATTATATATATTTGGTAGAGAAAACAATACTAATTGATGTCTGCGTCATTAATTGAGCTGGCGGGCTTTTGGGTCTGTGCAAAGCATGGTGCTTACACTGTGGAAAAATTAAAAACCTGAAGAAGGTCCATTCATTCTAGCATCTGCAAGAAAGAGAAGTAACAGAAATATTTCAAGCTTGTACTTGTGTGATGCTAGCAGCAAAACCAACAGTTAACATAGAAATCAGTTAATTTGGGATGGGAAACAAGAGAAGGTGGTCTTTGAAAGATGAATGGGGTTTTGATAAGTAGATGGAGTCATGCCAGGTGAAGAAAGGGGGCCTGGAGATGGACAGGTACAAGGTAGGCTTGAGGAAAATGAAACTAGACTAAGTTAGGAACCAAGGGAGTAGAGGAGAGTAATGGCCAGGTGGTTGGGATGTGGTCAGCGACCCTTGAGGAGGTTGGTAACTCTGGGCCAAGGAAGTTGATCTTTATTCTGTCAGCAAAAGGACCTTAATGTTTGTGAACTGGGTTCTCAAATGTAAGCACTGAAAAGGACCCTCCAGATGACCTAATCTAGTGCTTCTGAAAATATGCCATCAGAATATTCCTTAGGACCAAGAGAAGTGAATTTCATACCTTATAGAGTCAAGTGACCTACTTGAATCAGTCCTCCTCTGAAATAGGTCTTCTTTTTTCGACTTGAGAAATTACTGTGGGATTTTCCATTCTATTCCACAGATAGCCTTATTTTTTTGTGCAAAAATGCTTTCTGCAAAATGGAGTTGGAGTAAAATGGATGCGCCCATAAGATATTTGGGGTTCATCCTGTGGCTTCACATATGCATAGCAAAGCACCCTTTTCTCTCTCTTTTTAAAAAATTTTTATTTTATACTGGAGTGTACTTGATTAACAATGTCGTGCTAGTTTCAGGTGCACAGCAAAGGGATTCATCTATCCATATACACGTTATCTATCCTTTTTCAAATTCTTTTCCCACTGAGGTTGTTACAGAGTACTGAGCAGAGTTCCCTGTGCTATACAGTAGGTCCTTGTTGGTTATCTATTTTACATATAGCAGTGCATACATGTCAATCCCAAAGACCTTTTCTCTTTCAGTGTACATATGCAGAGCTCAGTTTTAGAAGAATGAATCTATGAATCCAGGCTGCAGCTCAAAAAGATGAAGTGACAGTAAAGGAATCAGAAATGAAATGCTCAGAGTCATAGTTGGTAAAGGAATCAGAAATGAAATGACATCTTTTGGCCCTCTGTTCAAAGCTTGTTCTGCAACATCACATTGTCACACAAAAAAGTACCAGTGCTGATGGGCACAGGGCACATCACATTCACAAAGGTTCAGAGGTCACCTAGTGCTACCCCATGAGTGAGAGGGAGACTTCTCCAGTTGGTCCCATGGACCCCGTCACGCCCCACCATGCCAGCCACCGCTCCCCACAGGCTGCAAACAGAACAGTCTCTGGTGACGTGAAAGAGATGATTTAGACGAGGCTTCCTCCAAGGGGACTATTTCCAACATCGAAATTTCCAGCTTATTTAGGAAGGGAGAACACAGCCTCAGATAAATGCCTCCCTTCCCGAGTGGAACTGAGTAGCTGCTAATCAAAGGCTGTCAAGCATGATTTGTACCACTGAGGGCTTCATGGAAGGCACAAAAAGAAAGACCATAACACCATGTTTATCTCCTTCTCATTGCTGGTTCTGGCAATAGTATTAGAGTCAGGCAGGCTGAGTCAAAACAATTTTCTAAAAATATGGATCAGCTGAGACCATTTAAAGCCTCCTTTTATGGAGTTAATGTTTGGAATTTCCCCTTGGGCTGTTCTGTGTATTCTTGCCCAGAGCCTGCTCCTCCAGCAGCATCTAGCCATCTAAAATACACAATTCTTTCTCCTTGCCAGGGGATCCCAGCCTCCCAAAGACTGATGAGCGAGTCTGCATCCTTCCCAGGAGCCTGGGTAACTATTCCAGAGGGCTCTGTCGTTCAGGGTGGGGTGTGGTCTAAGCCTCCGTCAGAGTTTCCGGTGAGGAATAATTGGTTTTGTTGGTGGACCTGGTGCTGCCCCGCAGGTGGGACTGGCAGTGAATCTGTCTGTTTCAATCCTTCCAAGGATGAGCTTCTACTTTCCCAATTTTCATGAAAGGAGAGAGTTCCACTCTAGAGGGTGAACTTAATGCCATGATATTATATGGACGTTCAATTTTAGGGGGAAACAAAAGCAACCCCTCATCTGTATTAAGCTTTTCACCAAACTCTGTTTTGTTTTTTTTTTTAATAAATTTATTTATTTATGGCTGCGTTGGGTCTTCGTTGCTGCGTGCGGGCTTTCTCTAGTTGCAGCGAACGGGGGCTGCTCTTCGTTGCGCAGGCTTCTCATTGCGGTGGCTTCTCTTGTTGTGGAGCACGGGCTCTAGGCGCAAGGGCTTCAGCAGTTGTGGCTCGCGGGCTCTAGAGCGCAGAGCTCAGCAGTTGTGGAGATGCTCCGTGGCACGTGGGATCTTCCCGGACCAGTGCTCGAACCTCTGTCCCCTGTATCGGCAGAAGGATTCTTAACCACTGCGCCACCAGGGAAGCCCTGTGGTCCTTTCTTACAGCAGCCCCAGGAAGCCACTATACCTGTTCAAAAATATTCTCTTCTCTCACTGTTTAATTTTTTTTTTTTACCCTCTTAGGCAATAAGTTGATAAAGGAAAGTGCATTAAAAGAAAAAATCGGAAAGTTATTTTCTCAGTTTACTAACCAACTCCTGCCCCCTCACCCCGCCCCCATCCCTTATGCCTCTTAAGAAAATCCATCCAAGAAGAGACATACACAGAGGCTCTGATTTCTCCAGGCACAGCGCGGAGGTTCAAAGAGGCTGCCTGCATTCAGATGCCACAGGGAACACCGTAAATCTCTGCCTTACTTACCACTGGGTCAGAGAACGAAGGCCGATCGGGGATCCTCATCTTTATAACCCGGAGGAAGCATAACTTACAGATCTGACACAGTTAACCATGCGTGCCTGACACGTGAGATGCAAGCTGTGTGATCATAATTTATATTTAAATAGCTTCTTTCACCAAAAGGCTGAAAGAAATTTACAGACTTTTACTTCATTAATCCTTGTAAGCCATCCATGACGAAGGTAAAGTAAGGTCATATATTACCCTTTCCTCTGGCATCTCAAGGTTTGGCCACTTTCTCTCCTCTTTATTCTAAGTTTTCAGGATTGCTGAGCTTCCCTTCTCCCAAATGCAGGCTTTTATTTTGAAGCTGATGCTCCTATTTCCATATAACCCTATTTCTGGGAGCTCCTGCTTAGAAGAAAATTAGCCCCATTTCCTGCCCCCCCTTTTTTGGGGGGGGTGTGCTCCGAAAGGTCCAATCTATTTTGAAATTACCATTTATTTAAAGCTTTAACTCCCGAAGTATCTTGAGGTCTGGGAGACTAAGTGTTCACGAATGTGTAGGGAGAGAAAGAGAAGCAACAGCCTTGCCAAGTGGCATTAGGATGCCATAAAAAGTGTTTTAGGGGTGGAGACAGGATCTCAGCATCTCAGCAGACACCACATCATTATACACATCTTTCGTAACTCTTTTGGTCCGTTTTCAGATTGTGCTCCATTTGAACTCCTCCTGCCATTGCCATGGCTGGGAAATGCGGAGGAGAAATACGCAAGGAAGCTGAAGAAGAAAGGACTTTTAGCCTCAACGCCATTCCAAACAGGGCTGCTCTTCCTTTGCCTGTTTTCCTATCGATCCTCTGACTAAGCAATCGCAACTCCTGAGCACCCTCCTGGATGTTAGGCAAAGATTCCAGAAAGCTTCGTAAGTTTCTTTGGAAAAAGAAATTATTCAAAAGAAAACAACAGTGCCATGAAACACTCGGTCCTCTGTGAGGCTCTGTCTTTAATTCACCTTCATGAGAAACACTAATATCCGTATTTCTCGATGTGCTAAGGGCTAAGGCTCTTCTGCACAGGGTAGAACAACAGTGAGCCGTAAAGCCACTTCAATCTGTACTCATCCGTATTTGAGGTGACGCACTGAAGGGCTGCAATTAACCAACTTGGAATCTTTGCTGGTACTAGTTTGCCTTCCTGGATATTGTGGACCCACAGGATTTAGCCAAGTACCACCAGCCTCTAATACAGCAGAGCACTCTTTACAATCATTTGACATGTGTGTGGCCAACCCACCTCACAACTGGAAGTCTTTCCTCGAGCCAATAGTTAGTGCAAGAATTCAAGTTTTTAAAACCCAATGGTTTTTCAGACGCTATAAAAATTCCAACCCCGGGCTTTCAAAGTTTCAACACAAGTGTTTGCAAGCCAAAAGAGCTTAACACTCAATCTGGTTTATTCTGCTGCTTATATTAAAATCTGTTACTAACCACATTTTTATAGTACTTGCAGCCGTCTTGTTGAGAAAGGGTACATAAGTCACAGTCTAAAGCGGTTTTGATATACTCATCTCTGCTCAAAATAATCTGAAGGATTCAGAGGGAAACTAAGTCTAGCCTCCTTGAGCAGAAGGATGTTAAAACAGAAGGTTCTAAGACAGCAAGAAAAGCATATTAATTAGCATTTATTAGAAGAGGAAAGTGATGCTAGGAAGGAAACAACTAGAAGGGGGGTAGCACAAGTTCTTTCTTTTCTTTTCTTTTTTTTTTTTTTTTTGCGGTACGCAGGCCTCTCACTGTCTCCCGTTGCGGATCACAGGCTCCGGACGCGCAGGCTCAGCGGCCGTGGCTCACGGACCCAGCCGCTCCGCGGCATGTGGGATCTTCCGGGACCTGCATCGACAGGTGGACCCCCTACCACTGCGCCACCAGGGAAGCCCCACAAGTTCTTTCTAAACTCGTATCAAAAATATTTATGTAGGTATGTCTTAATTGCAAGTTTATGATAGCAGAATTGGGAAAACAGGGTAGGAATTATTAATTCTTCTGTGTGGAAGTGGGAGAAGCATGGTGCCTGGAAAGATAGCTTGATCCTGTAAGGTCAAGCTGCAGAAAAGAAAGAAATTCATTGAGAGGTCAATATGTTACGGCACATGTCTAATGCTGACTGTTGTGTCTCGGGCAAGATGAATTCCATCGTTATCAACACCCAAAAGGAGCTGGAGGGGCTCTGGAGATCAGAGGGCTCTGACTGTCGGGTCAAAGCAAAGAAACACATACATACAACATGATCCAGGAAAGCAGATCTAAGTGAAGGGGAAGTTAATAATAGTCATATTTAAAAAGAGGGATGGCGATAACGTGTACTTCGGCATGATAGCTTCTGCTTGATATTTTCTGTTAGCATTCACTTGTAAAAAAAAAAAAGTTGACATGAATGTCATCAAAATGTAAAGTAAATATTCAGTTTCTCAGTAACACTAGCCACATTTCGCATCTCCAATTGCAGCACAGGGCTACTGTGTACTGCATAGACAGCATAGATATAAGACATTTTCATCATTTGCAGACAATTCTGTTGGACAGTGCTGCATTAGAGGGAACACCTTTTAGACCTTTTAGACTATTGTAAGAATGGCTGACGTTAGTAAGGCCATTCTGTATCTTCCCAGCACCAAAATGCCAGACAGCGTCAATCACTGTGTTTACTCTCACCTTTCTTGATTTCTTCTCATTATTATGTCTCAGTTTCACCTAGTTTCAAGCTTAACCACTAATGAAATAGATGAGGGTGAAAATATTATAGAAAAAGATCACTTAAACATAAATCAAGCCATCTTATAATTAATATACAGAAAACTAGTTTGGATTATTCCTTTGTAGAGCTAGGTGACATTAAGTTCTGGTCTCACAACTATGTTGAGTGTAACTGAAAATATTCATAGCAGACAAATTGAGTATTCTCAGTGTTCCAAGGCCGACAATTATAGAGCCCCCAAAGTCCTTTCAAATGTGAGTAATTTTACAACATTTATTTGGACTTTGAAAGAAGTGCACACAAGTGCCAAAGTCACTTGCATGAACCCTCTTATATAAATAACAATGAAAGTGGAAACTAGAAACGAAGAAAACAAAGTACAGTTTGTTCCTCTTTCTGTTTCTCTCCTTTAAAACTGAGAACATCACTGTTTTCACTGAAGAGCAGAAATTCATCACCTTCATCAGGATACAGATTAGGGACACTTGGAGTCAACAGGGGGAAATGACCTCACCCTCTCATGCTGTCAGGTTCAAAAAGGTTTGGAGAGGGGTGTGTTCTCCATCTGTGCCTATTCTTACCAGGGGTTACACTACACTGGTGCTAAAGCAGAAAGATTAGCAGTATGAACATTTCTGAACTTTCTGGAGATATACACACTCAGCCTTTTCTTTCTGGTTTCTTAAAATTTAGGTTTCACAAAAGAATCATGAGCTCTATTGCTCCATCATTCTCATACCTTTCATGATTTGCCAATACTCTGCCTCCATGAGCCATCAATCTGTTTCTTATCATTTTTATATTGCTATGAACAATTAACCAACATGGTTCGGTTAAGGTGTGGGACTAAAAGACATGTTTGAATTCCATAAGGCTAATTAGCTCTCCTCCAGCAATACCTTTAACCCTGTCATGAAAATTAGGGGCATCAGGCTTCCCTGGTGGCGCAGTGGTTGAGAATCCGCCTGCCGATGCAGGGGACACGGGTTCGTATCCCAGTCCGGGAAGATCCCACATGCCGCGGAGCGGCTTGGCCTGTGAGCCATGAGCCCGCGCGTCCCGAGCCTGTGCTCCGCAACGAGGGAGGCCACAACAGTGAGAGGCCCGCAAAAAATAAAAAAAAATAAAAAAAATAAAAAAAATTAGGGGCATCAATCAGGAGAACCACTTGGAAAACAAGGAAGGATCTGGGCATACACTTAAAAAAAAAATCAACCAAATGAAAAGCTAAATGGGAAGTGGATTATTCAGATAACAGGTTTCTTAGTGATATTATTGATATATAGACTTCTGCTGTCCAATATGGTAGCCACTAGCACTTGAAATGTGGCTGGTCCAAACTGAAATATGTTGAAAGTGTAAAAGACACACTAATTACAAAGACTTAGTATGAAAAAAAGAAAAGGAAAATACCTCATGAATCATTTTTATATTGATTACATGTTCAAATAATATTTTGCTATATTGGGTCACTTAAAATATATTATTAAAGCTAATTTCATGCTTCTTTTTGCTTTTTAAAATATAGCTCTTAGAAAATGTTAAACGACCCATGTGGCCACATTATATTTCTGTTGATGACATAGATATAGACCATGATCACAGGCTCTATTTGTGATACAAAAGAGCTTAGAAAATGCTGACTCATGAAAAGCAATTCTAAAAGTCATTCTAAAAGCAAGGCAAAAGTATCCTCTGGCAACAAGAGCAGAAGAGGTGCTGGAATTGGAGAAGACATCATAAATATCCCCACTGTTGAGAGCAACAAAAAGGCCTGGCCAGCAGCTGAAGCTACTGCAATCTAGTCGTATCAAAAAGACATCAAACACAGATTTCAAAATCCCTGCCTTGTCTTTTGAACTGACTGTGGGAAAGCAGCTCTCGCAGTCCGAGCAGCTGGGGCTGTGACTCCTGAGGTACTCAGATCCTCACTTTGATTTTCTCTTGATCAAAGATGGCACCTCATTATTGAAACAGAGCCAAAGGCTCCTGGGAAGAATTCTCCCAGTAGGGTACACAACGACCCAGGGAGACAGCAAGATAGTTTGATAATTACATCCCAGGGTTTCCCGAATGATATTTAAATCCCCAGATATTGAGAAATAACGAAAAATAGGGATCAGCAGAGTATGAGACCTGGGAGAAGCCATACTTCTATCAAGTGGCAACTCAAGTCATTCACAGAGTTGGATAATGAAGGCTTTGCCAGTTTAGACAAGGGAATATCCAAGCAGCTCTCCTTTTCTTCCTTTATTTCCAAGTTTACACCCCTGCACTCTATAAACTCTTGTGTTCTACCAACAGGCAAGAAGGGAAGTTAATGAGCGCCAGCTTTCTCAGCCAAAAAGAATTCTTTCCCTGCTTCCTCTCCCATCCTTCCAGGCTTAGAGATGACCATTACTGCCCTGTCACAAAGTTTGTAATTTACTTTCAGTTGCTGCATAATTATCAGTGCGATACGGTGCATACATCACCAGTTGGTCTAAACATTCCCGTCCGGGAGTCATCAGCTAGAGGCACAGTCTAGAGGCAGCTAAGACAAGCCCTGCTGTTATCCGCAAGTCAATCAAGAGCAGAAACCAGCCCTGCCAACTGCAAATAAATATCAACCAGAGGTTTTTACTGGTGAAAGTAACGTTTTGTTAATTAGCATGATGGGTGTAATAACAGGATCTCATTAGGTGACCCTTTGGATTTTTCAAAGTATGTGCATGAGCAAAAAATAAGCCAGCTGTACCCCCTCTGCTGCATGAGGTTATAAGTACGCAGTCTGGCCAGTATTCTTTTAGGCCTGAATCTTGCACCTCTTACATGCATGGTGCCTGTGGTTGCATCCCTGGCTGGATCTGTGCCCAGCCATTGTTTTAGAAGGATTTCTGACTTACGATGCCAAGTAGAAGGGCTGGAATCCTGCCGTGTAAATGCTGGTTGTTTTTGTCCCAAGTAAACCTTTCATAAAAGAGAAGGTCAGCACACCTAGAAATACAGAAAGCTGAGACTTTGTGGAGCTTAAAGGACAGTGTCTGATCTGTCTTGTGTCTGTTTTCCTGAAGGCTGTTTATTAAATAAGTGTGAGACAGAATTTTGTCTGAAATTTACATGTTTGTAACCTAGTAGCCAGGTCATAAGGGAGTGGCTTTCTCTCACCTACTTGCAATTTCTTAGTTCTTATTATTTATCTAACAAACTGAACCTCAGTGTTGTGCGTGGCCCAACTGGCTTGGTCAGCAGACAGCAGCCCCATTCTTCACCCTGATGCAACACATGAGCCTTCTTTCAGCCCCTGAGTGTTTAATCCTTCCTGCCTTGAGGGCTTATGAAGTCCCCTCTGAGCTCTTTACTTGGCCCATTCTGATTCACCCTTCAGGTCTCAGCATAAATCACTAGCTCTCAGACTTGGCTGCATATCAGAATCAGCTTCGAAATCATCCCACAGCCCAGGTCGCACCCCATACAGATTAAATCAGAACATGTGGAGCTGGGATCCAGGCATCAATATTTGTTAAAGATTCCCTGGCTGATTCCACTGGGCAGCCATTTGGGAACCACGGCCTTCCGATGTTATTTTCTTCAGTGAAGACTTTGCTAATTGCTCCACCTAATTTACGGCCCTCTGTCATTTCATTTCCTCTGTCTCAGAGCTCTCTGTACCTTTTCTCACTTTATAATTAGCTGTGCCATTTCTGTTTTGACACCCCCTGCCTCCTAGACTGTATGCTCTATGAGGGCCGACAACGTGGCTGTTTTTCTTATCTCAGTATCTCTACAGGGCCTGCTACACAGAAGGTGTTCAGGACATACTTGTGCAAAATAAGTGAATTCGGTATTGATCTTCTCACTGATACTTTCTCCCCCAATAAAAACTAGTCAACTGACCAAATATTTGAGTGCTAACTGAATGATCGGTTTTCTAACAGGTACTTTGGAATGATGGGAGGGAACCTGTAATCTATTTGTAGGCAGGGTTAGCGCACATGAAATCGTAAGAGAACTGGATAAGGCTGACTATATAAAAAGCAAGGGCTTAAAGCAACAGTGAGTGCAAGGCGATGAGTAGCCCATACATATGGGCGTTTGTCCTCCTAGACTCATGGGAATGAACTTGGGCATCGACAGTCAAATTATAAGCCATATAGTGCAGACTGTCTCTATTCATCCCTACTGTGCATTCTGTCTCTCAGATTTTTGAATTCCACCACCTGGCAAGTTCTCCCAATCTTCATGCAGCACTTACCTAATTCAGTAGCCTTCTGTTTATCCGAATTGGAAAACTAGATGCACTCGCAAAATTTGAAAAAAAATCACCGTCTTGAAAACTGATTGCCATCTTTATTTAATTTTGAGCAAGCCCTGGGATAATATTTAAATAATTAGCCTGATGAATCATAGGGCTGTGCTAGAAGAAACAGATTTATTTGTGCACTCTAAAACATTTATTCTGCTCTAAAATATTCTCCTCACATTCTATCTTCCACCCAAATTCTTGACGATGTAAACATTTTCTAGGCTGTCTCTACAAACCACAGTTCCTACATCTAGCACGGATAGATCACTTCTAAAGCAGAAACTCAGATTGGGGGGAGGGGGCCATAAATGTTCTTGCCAATTTCAAGAACCAACACATAAACAAACAGACTAGAAGAGGCCCTTCTGCCTCATAACATAAGCAGGTGCCTTAAATTAAGGTAATGTTCGTGGGCCGTAACAGACAGTGGGGATGAATACATTTTGGAGAGCTCCAGGGTGAAGGAAATCATGTGGTAAAAGTATTAAAGGATATGCAAGGTTAGTCCGAGCTACTTGGGGGCAGGGACAGCCCTTTTTCTCTAAGCTAAATTTGAGTTAAGGCAAGACTCATCCTATTAAAGCAAAGGATGGAATTTGTCCAAACTATTTTTGCAACGGGTAACATTAAAGAGGCCTCGTGGGTGTGACTGACATTAATTTATTATTCTGTATTGTAAGTGAGCTCCCCAGGGTTCAGGATGAACGGGAAATGACAATAGAGCGTTCAGCACAATTTCCCTCCGTGGTCCAGCTCAGTCCTGTGTCTTAAAAGGCAACAGATACTCTTTCCCATCAGGGCTTGAGACTGTTATGTAAAACGTTGTCCAGTTGGGTGCCTTTTCTTTTCAATAAACAGTACACCATTTGAGGAAGAATTGTGTCAGGATATTACCACAGTGTGACTTTTAATATCTCCAAGGCTGGTTTTTGTGCACAGTTAAGATTATCTAGAAGTTATTTTCTTAAAAATAAATATTCCCGAAGTTTCTAAATCCACTTTGTAAACTCTTTTATTCTCTTTTGAAATTTAGCAAATATTAACAATGGCTTTCAAGTGATCTTTGATCAACAATTGGTCCTGTTTATTAACTTAATCAAACCCCTTAAACATTTTAAACTACATTCACAAATTTACTACCTCTGATTTCCTTCATTGCCTCAATTATTAGAGTACAAACTCTACCACACACATAAGCAGTTCTTATAAATATAACAAATTAAACCTTAAACATAGTGGATCTTAAGTTATCTCAAATGGTTCAATACTGTTTATAAACTTATTAATATTTTGACTTAAAACCGCAAGTCTGAATAGTCAATTACCCATTTTTAATTTAATCACAGGGCTCAGGGCAGATACTCGAACACTTAAGATGCCATATACATTCAGATTTCTTAATACAAAAACATTTACTATTATGGGGTGATTTTTTTTTTTTTTTTTTTTTTTGTGGTACGCGGGCCTCTCACTGTTGTGGCCTCTCCCGTTGCGGAGCACAGGCTCCGGACGCGCAGGCTCAGTGGCCATGGCTCACGGGCCCAGCCACTCCACGGCATGTGGGATCTTCCCCGACCGGGGCACGAACCTGTGTCCCCTGCATCAGCAGGCGGACTCTCAACCACTGCGCCACCAGGGGAGCCCTATGGGGTGATTTTTAAAAACATCACACGTTTAATTTTAAGTCTTCTTATGAAAACAACCAAATCACCTCAACCAAGTTTGTGGTCACGCTGACATGTAGATGTTTGAGATTATATTTCTCCACTAGGAGTGACTGAATATCAACCACAGGTTTTAGCCTAGATACTCTGGGACTGTAAGAGATCCAGGGTAGTTTTTCTCACTACCATCATCAACATGTTGAGGAAATTCTGTTTTGACAGTCAATAGGCAACATGGATCTCAAGACCATGATCTCCATAGATGGTATTATAGCCCAGGTCTCTAGATTAAAGTCATACCTTCATTTAAGTTTCCTCTTCTAACAGAATTTTGCAGCCTACATTAAGCTTAGAGCTAATATCCTTCGCTGTTTCAAATGTATTTATTTGGGTTTCATAGGTATTTCGTTTCTTCATTGGATCCCACCCATCTCCTCCCTTTAAAAAAATTCTGTACTGACCAAGGAGTTAATGATTTTCCTAGTCTCTCCAATATGGTTGTAGATCTTCTGCCTCAGAATTTCTAGGGCAGACTCTGGTTCTTCCAGACCAAGCCCCTGAGTACTGCACATTCTGGACACAGCTCAGCACGAAGTTTACCTTGATGCAGGCTAAGGCATTACTATACAGCATGCCAGTTTTCCTTTTTCCAGATCTTCAGCTATAAAACATCTTCACTAACTTTTGATCCTTCCCAGGTAAGTGCCAATTGGAGCATACGTGAAACAACTCAGAAACTGAAAACTGGAAGAATCAAGTCTGTCATCAAAACTTAGCATTTGCTAAGGAAAATGACCCGGAAAAGCTTTAGAAAATACCTGCTTGGTTGAAAAAATGGTGCTGAGCTGCGAATACGATATAATGAGGTATGAAAGTGATGCTTTTCTACATAATAAATATTTGCTTGAAAAGGTGTTTCACCTTAACATTCACTGACCCATCCGTATACAGAAATACACAGAACATATACCTGACCCATCCATAAACAGAAATA
>NW_021703785.1:61187818-61187988 GCF_005190385.1 Monodon monoceros | reverse complement strand
GACCCATCCACAAACAGAAATACACAGAACATATACCTGACCCATCCACAAACAGAAATACCCAGAACATATACCTGACCCATCCGTATACAGAAATACACAGAACATATACCTGACCCATCTGTATACAGAAATACACAGAACATATACCTGACCCATCCGTATACAGA
>NW_021703785.1:60935298-61187808 GCF_005190385.1 Monodon monoceros | reverse complement strand
CATATACCTGACCCATCCGTATACAGAAATACACAGAACATATACCTTTGCACGATTATTAATAACCGATTTTGACCCATGAATTTTAAAAAAATTTTAAGAGCCACTTTACAAAAGTTGCAGTTTAATTAATCATCAATGACTATATAACAAACCAGTACTATAAACAGTACTGGATTCGGAAAGAGACAGGGGCATTTCTTTTCTGAGAACTCATGGAAGGCGGCAGAAGCCTGTCTGGGACACAGTGTCCAGCACTGCGCTTTCTTTCTGCATAATAACCAAGTGTGGAAGTGGAGGGCAGAGACTACTTATTCATCTTTGTACCTGCCATCGTATAAATCAGGACGTTTGCATTCAGCTATCTCAAATCTCTCTTGAAATACAACTGGGAATTAAATAAGCAAACATGACACACACGCAATCCTAAGAATGTCAAAAACTACTGAATAAACTATTCAATTATGCTGAGAAATAGCTGAGTTTTAGGTAAACTTATTTACAAGTCAGTTACAGAAATTGAAATTGCTTTTTATTTATAACAATATCTTCATGGTCTAACCAGTAGACTAAAATAAAGTACCCTAACACAGGCAGAAATCTCACACCAGACTATCAGACGAGAAGGCCAGGGAATTATGCCGTAGTAATGAAGATATCTTTTCATACTCAAATTAAAAACAATGTTACAAAGTTCCTGGTATAATCACTTCAATTAATTATAATTTATTTGATCCCCTTTACAGATCTTCCAGAATTCGTGCTTGCCTACAGCCAATTAGAAATACCCAGAGACTTTTCAGTTCTCATTAAAGGAAACTAAAATGCTCTCATAAATAACGTACCCTCCCACAGTTTGGGTCCATTCTATTTTTGTTACGGTGCTTTCCTATATCTTGCACCAAACACACAATAAACACTTGTTTCTTAAACTGATGCCAGATTGAACTTCTGTGGCTTGAGTCACTGAAAAATAAAAAATCAAGTTCAAATAGAAGTAGACCATGACAGACAACCAGTTGCCTTGTCAAAAGACACTCTGCCTGTCAACTTCAAAAGAAGCAAGCCCGTCTAGTTTGGAGCTTCCAATGACATGACCAGAAACAAAATATTCAGAGAATATTTTAAATAGTAATGGAAAGGATGAGAAGTTTGTGTTATGACTTTGTTTTTGAATTGGCTAAATTGGTCGACTTTAAGAAAACAAGGACTTCTGGGTTTCCCTGGTGGCGCAGTGGTTGAGAGTCTGCCTGCCGATGCAGGGGACACGGGTTCGTGCCCCGGTCCGGGAAGATCCCACATGCCGCGGAGCGGCTGGGCCCGTGAGCCATGGCCGCTGAGCCTGTGCGTCCGGAGGCTGTTGCTCCGCAACGGGAGAGCCCACAGCAGTGAGAGGCCCGCTTACCAAAAAAAAAAAAAAAAAAAAAAAAAAAAGAAAACAAGGACTTCTAATTTGTCTAATTCCACCCAAATTAACTTTAATGTTTCGTAAAGAGCCACCACAACAATGAAGGATAGTGTACCATAGTTGGAAAGTGGCCTAATGCACCCTAAAATACGAGGAATTTGTAATTTGAAGCAGGTGACTTTGACAACATCACTTAGATCTATAATCAAAATGGTTTTTGATTCATAATTCTAAGTGGGTTTTCTCTTCAAGACATATCTCCTTAGTTTATCTGACCTGACATCTAAATACTTTATAGTTCAAATTGAGAATCACTGAGATGTTATACATGACTGGCATTGGTGGGCATTTTTTGTTATCATAGTGTTAAGCCCTGATGTGCTTTGGAGACTCATATATGTCTTCGGACCAAGCTGTTCTTACTAAGTGCCTTCCACCAAACACAATCAAACATGACAGTTCAACATACATAATAGCTCTTTACATTTCCTAAAGTAACCATTAATTTACTTGGATAAAACTTATCAGAATGGTCTTTGGGTAATGGTCTTTAAAACTGGTACTTGGGGGCTTCCCTGGTGGCGCAGTGGTTGAGAGTCCGCCTGCCGATGCAGGGGACACGGGATCGTGTCCCGGTCTGGGAGGATCCCACATGCCGTGGAGCGGCTGGGCCCGTGAGCCATGGCCGCTGAGCCTGCGCGTCCGGAGCCTGTGCTCTACAGTGGGAGAGGCCACAACAGTGAGAGGCCCGCGTACCGCAAAAAAAAAAACCCCAAAAAACAAAAACTGGTACTTGGTAGGGAAGAGATAATGTGACCAAAAAAAAAAAAACCCAGAAAAATCAAAATAATTCGTTCTGTAACAATAGGCTCCTTTTGGCATGAGTCATCTTCTAGAGAAAGAATAATTCAACATTGCTCAATGCTATTCAACAGTACAGCAGGATCCCTAAGCCAGATTGTAGATAGTTTTGTCATTTTTGTTCCAGATAAAATAATCCTGTCCTGGAGCTTACTCAGTACCAAGTGCCAAAAAAATGTTTACAAGGGGAGCTTCTATTTAAGATACAAATTCTTAAAAGGTTTTATAGATTGGAAATCACTGTTCAGATACCCAAGTATCTTATCTATAAGTTTATGTGCTAAACTTGTCTACGTATCTGAGTTACACATCACATTTTGGTTAACAAGGACATCATCTGAAGAAAAAAATTTCTAGCTGTGATTTAAAATAAAAACTAAAAAAAAGTCAAGAAACAAAAAGTCTTTCACAACAGTTCAAAAATCCTGAGGCCAAATTTATTCATTCACTTGGCTTTCAAGCAGGCAACTGCTTTGTCCCCAGCATTATGCAAGCTTACTTAAGAATGCAGAAGAGCTTGGAGAGCTGAAAATTCTATTCCCATTGCCATGGTGAAAACCACAGAGTATGACGATAACAGCCCCCAGCACAAGTAGGGTGGTCTCCTATATTCCCTTGGAACCCCGCCACTGCACTTAAAAACAAATATTACAACTTAGAAATGAACTCTCTGTTTAGGATCTAGAAAACATCACTTCAAATATCATTTAAGGGAAACAGAACTTTCCCACCTCTCATCAGCAGCAATGATACAAAACTAACAAAACAAAACAGCATGAAAGATAAGCATTTTCCTGTATCTGGAAAAAAATGTACCAATAACATTCACAAATAGATACTTCTCACATCTTGGGGAAGGGCAGCTCCTTGTAGAATAACCTAAACCCAAGTATTTTGTACAAAACTACCCAGAGGACACTCCCACTGGGATGATCAATCAGTGCACAGTGGCTTTGGGATGTTTTCCAAGAGCAAAGTCTCCGAAGAATGTGAACATTGCATTACTTCCTTCTCTTCTGAAGGTTATTGAATCAGGAAGTCATTGTTCCCGATTAATCTTTGAAGGGAAAAAAAAATAATAATGGCAGGAATCGACAATAACTTCCCCACAGCACAGCACGGCTGCCTGGCTTCTAATCCCATGCCACATTTCACGTATTTCACATTAAAGCAAAGAATTATAAATAAGTGGCGTATCATAGGGAAACTTTCCCAGGTGAATGTCTCTGTCAAAAGGATATTTGAATAAAAGGCTAAATTTATTTTTCGTAATGTTATGTCGCCTATGATAAACATATTTCCTCATGGGCGGTGTGACATGTAAGTGTGAATAATCTGTGTCCTCTGCACCCTAGGGGCAATTAGTTGCTCTAACTAGGAATATACACTTCAACTGTAGGTAGCTCGTGTTTCTTCAAAAGGCCACATTCCAGGGTGGTTGCCACAGATTTTCTGTCATTAGTTCTTCCTCTATATTAACCTTAGAAAGTTTTATAATTGGCAAAATGAATGTAAGAGGTGGGAGGTTTGTTAGTGAAATTATTGGTGCTTTAAGGTAGGTGGATTGGCTAGAATAGAAAGACATTCTTCATTCTTAGGTGTACATGCTAGAAGAATCTAGAAAAATCTGATTAGCTATGGAGGATAAACTCTGAACTGGCTCCTGAGACTTGATTCCAAAACAGTGCTGTATCTAGGAAGGATTCATAGCACTTCAGTTGCCTGATTCCATCTCTCAAGTTAACTGAAGTCCTGGCCCTAGAATAGTGATGTGTTTATCTCAAGGGGACTCACTCCTTCACATGAGCTGTGATGGAAACACCTAAAAGGACAGAGAGCTGGGATTTTGATAAGCTTCAGAAGAGACACTATCACGTTAGGACCTGATGACAGATAAATACATGTGTGAAAAATTTTGTTCTAATTATGCTTCCATATTTGTAGTGGGATGGTCACAGAGGGAAGCTGTAACTCTCACCTACCTCTAAATCCTAGCAAACACTGCTAGCTGTTTCCAAAACTCTGTTTCTTTTTCTGGGGCACACACACACTTCAACTACGTTCGCCAGCCTGTCTTCAGTTGAATGTGGGCATAAACCGAAGTCTAGTCAAAGGAATGTGAGAGGAAGTGATGTGGGCCATTTCATATCATGGCTTTTAAAAAGTTAATGCAGCACCTCCGTGCTCTTTTCCCCTTTGTGTCAGGTGGATATGGGAGTAGTTGAGGTTCAGGGAATGGTACACACATTGAACGAGCCTGGGTCCTTGAGTCATCCTAGGGAAGCTGACTAGTGATATCTACTTGGACTGTAATGGGAGCTAGGAATAAACTTTTATTGCATTTCGGCCATTATACATTCTTGGGTCTGTTAATACAGTTTAGCCTATGTAACTGAATCAGGAGACTGTCAATATTTACCAAAAGAACCTAATAATTGTGCACGACCAGACCGAATGAGAACAGTTTGCATACATTTAACTACAAGTGATCAAGACACTCTATTTGCAGAATATCTGAGAAAAAAAAAGTTGTGTTTGGGAATTAGCAGACAGAAACTTGACTTTTTGACTGACCACTACTCCTAGGTCTTTTGAATTTTGTTTTTTTTTCTTTTTCTCATTCAGGAATCATAATAGGACTCATACTCATACCACAAGAACTAAAAATAGCAGCTAACAATGATTGAACTGTGTGTCTGGAACTGTTCTCAGAATTTTATGCATCTAATTCATTTAATCTTTATAACAACCCTAGGAAATAGTTACCACAGTTACCCCCCCTCCCCATTTTATATATAAGGAATCGAGTACAGAGAGACTGTTTACCCAAAGTTATACCATTTATAGAGGACAGAGAGGGGACTTGAGCCCATGCAGTTGGGCACCAGTGCACATGCCCTTAACCTCATCACCACCCTGCCTATCTCCAGAATATCACAGGAGATTCAAAGATGAATGAGATTTGAGTTTATAAAGTTAAATATTCAATATAATACAAGGTAGTCCATGTATCACTAAGGGGAATACAAAACACTGTGAAGTTTCAAAGATGGGAGAGATAATATCTAATCAAAGAACTTTGGAATATTTTATGGAGGAAAAATAGCATTTGTTACTCATTTTAATGCAATTCCACATACTTTTATTGAGCACCGTTTTATGCCAACTCTTCAAAGACTTTCTAGCCAAGTAATAACTACAAACTGTACCCACACCAATGTGTGCTCAGGAAAATATTCCACCATTTAAGGTAAGAAAACGAGAGTTGAATAGTCACAAAATAAGTTTTTATTGAAACTTCATACCCTGAGCTAATTTTGTGTTTCTTTTTAAGTATGTCTGAAATGAGTTTTTCTGCAGTTACTTTCTTTAATAAGTGAACATGTGTTTGCATTTGCACAAGTGTATTGAATCTCACATGCCTACTGAAAAGTGCACATACAAGGGCAAGGCTCAAAGAATTTTCATAAAGTGAATGTTAACCTTGTAACCTTTACCCAGATTAAAAAACAAAATATGACTGGCACCTCAGAAGCCTTCCTTTTGCTCCTTTTCAATCAGCACCTTATCCCAAGGGTCACCAATATCCTAACTTCTAGCAGAAGAGATTGGTTTTGCCTGGCTTTGTATTGATATAAATGGAATCGTACATTTGGACACTTGTTATGGCTTCTTTCACTCAACGTTATGTTTGTGAGATGTTCATGTCATCCATATGGTTGATCATCACTGTAACTGGTTTGTTGTAATTGTTGCATGGCATTCGGTTGTGAATGCACCACAATTTATCCACTTTACGGTTGATAGGCATTTTGATAGTTTCCAGTTTCTGTTTGCTACAAAAGATGCTTCATCTTATATGTGTCTTTTCATGCACATAACTACATCTTGCTGTTTGAAATACACCTAGGACTGGAATGACTAGATCACAGGGTATGCAGGCATCTAAAAAGATATTTCCTACCTAGAAGTTAAGCTCAATAAATAATGTTACGTGTGAGTAATAGTCCAAGTCACATCAGAAAGCCTTAATAAAATCCCTTGGCAGTTCAGGGTATTTTCCATGCCTATTGGCATTCAGACCCTTGGGAGTGTTAGACAGTTTGGGGTAAATTAAACTGAAAGAAATCAGGAGGTTAACTTATTTCAAAACATAAATTTAAGTTCCAAGAACCAGGCCAAATCGATGTCTTTGGCTTTACACTGGGCATGATATTTTTCTTAAAACACTTATAATTCAAGGGATCACTAAGATTTTAAAGTCTGGGCTTCTCCCTCTTCCTAACCCTTAGGTAGCAAGCACATGACCAGGTCATCTGGTGCAAAGCACATACCTCAGCCCCTGGGACAGGCCAACTTGGCCTGGTTTAACTTGACCTGTACTGTTTTGTAATAGCAACCCGAGACGGAAAACATCTGCAAAAATACCATGACTGAGCTGGTGGGATCAAAGACCAACATGAAATGGTCTATTGTTAATTTCTAGGAACTGACATAGAGTGTAGAATGAAATAATTCAGTTGGGCATGAATCCTGTCGGACTTCTGAAAGGCTGGTATGTGACTGTATTGCCGCGCCAGACAGTAGAAGGAGAAGTAGTTCAGCAAAGTTGAGGAAAAATAAATCCTGCCGTATGTGTGTAGGCGTGTATGTGTGTGCGCTCAGTGTGTGCATACACATGTCAGACAACTCAGATCTGTAATCAATATGTTCCTGGTGGAGTCCTCTGATGGCAGGGACAACTTGCCATAAAAATATTGAAAAAATACAAAAACCAGCTGAAGAAACACTTAAGTCCTGAGTTGTGCTTGGAAGAAGCATCCTGGTTCCCCACTGAACTGAATTCCAGAGGCAATGGCTGTCTGGTTTATCCTTGCTCTCCACAGCAACTGCTCAGGGTCTGGTACATAGTTTGCAATGACCAAAAGCCTACTGGGTGAAGAATAAATGAACTTAGAAGTGAATGGGAGAATAAATAAAATAAGCAGGCAAGCTCTATAGTCTAAGGGCTGAATTTGACTCTTCTCAAGCGTTTCCCATTGGCAGTCAATTTATCTCCTTGACCTTTAGTAAATACACTAAGGAAAGAGGAGAGAAAAGAAAACAATACTTACCTAGCTTGAGTGGATATTTGATACTTAGGTATTTACAGAATAAGGACTAGAAAGACTTTTCAGATATCACCTCTCTATTTCTCTGCCCATGGGAAGTGTTTAGTGGGAAAGAAATGGATGTCGGAGGTTGAAGAAATGTCCAATGGATGGATTATGAAGGTTTGCCGGGTAATATCCGAAAGCAGAGCACTGAGTAAACATAAACCACAGTGGGAATGGTAAAAAAAAAAAAAAAATTAATATGAGCTAAAGTCTTTGCTAGGATTATGAATATTGAAAAAATCTCAGGGAAAAATCTGAACAATTAGAATCAGGTTCTATGACTCCCACAAAGAACCTGCCCTAGAGTATAAACCCCAAGGGGCTGCTATCTTTATCTGTTTTGTTCACTGATGTATCCCAAGGGTCTAGGACAATGCATGGCACATTATAGATGCTCAGCATCTATCTGCTGAATGAATGAATAAACCTTAAAATGTTAAAATGAAAAGAAGGGGGAGAAGGCATTAAAGGCTATTGTGTTAGTGACATTAGTTGGCCAGTTCACTTATTCTACGTCTCAGCTGAAAGCAAAGGTCATCAATACTGTCTAACTGGGGTGCTACATAATGATACCTATGACTGAACAATTTAAAGGACAAAAAGATGGAGAATAAAAGGTTTTGTCTGTTCTCCCACCTTGAGCTTCTTTTCCCTACAACCGCTTAATACTTGGGCAATAAAGTCAAAAGTTTGAAACTGAAGAACAGTAAAGATCAGATTCATCTATTTAACGTGTGATGCGTTCTTTAGTTACAAGAAGGAAGAGGAAGTGCCAGCTTTCTCCCTTTTACGGTTCGTGTGAACGTAAGTCAAATACAGGGAAGTCATAAAGCCACTGTGCAGTCTTTTAAACTTTTATAACTCCGGTGTCAGGAGTGTTAGAAATCATTTGTAAATGGCATGCAAATCAAACTTTCTTCCTCAGGTTGTTAAAACCTCAGTTGTTAGTCCCAGCACCTATTTTTATCTTGTCGCCTATAATAGGCATATAAACATTTGTCACGTGCGGGCATTGAAATGATGAATACATTTTGTATAATCACGTAAGGTTTTTTTCATAAAGGTGAAAACACTTTTGTTTTAAAGTGTCGTTTGCAGATTTCTTCTGTCCTTGCCTAAATACTTAGATTATTACAAATTTAGGAAAGCTCAAGGATGTATGGAGACTCCTCTCAACTCCAGGAAGAAACAAAGGTAGAACAAGCAAAGTTGCTTTTATTATACTCCTTATCAGTGTCTTTTCTCTCCAGTGAAATCACCCTGGCTTCTTCATACCCTCGTGAGAATGAGACTGGGCTTTACCCTAAAGACGACTGATCAGCCTTTCTCCCAAAGGCAGTGTCTGTTGGCAGCCGTGGTGCAGAATCTGTGGCAATCCCTTGACTTTGACTTGTACGCGGATCGAGAAGGCTAAATTAGGTCCTAGCCGCTGCGTAATATTAAATGAGGCAAGGGTTGCAGGGGGGAGTCCACGAGAGGCCTCCATTCCTAAAAGCATGAACTAGAAGCCAAAGTGGGAGTTTTTGTTTTGCTTTTTTAAGATACATATTTCTGTGCCCCTCTCTCATTTAATCCACAGCATCTCTAACTTTCCTCCCCCTCGAAAGGGCTAAGAGAAGGCGGGAAGGAGTCATCTCAATGAGGAAGTTTCTTTCAGCAAAATTCTTCCTTGTTAGCCATTCTGCAAAAGTTCGTTAGCTGAATAAACCGTTCTCTCCAGACCGCATCTTTATTCCTCTCTCTTTTCCCCTCCCCCTTCCTTTCTTTTTAACCTTTCAGCTCAGAATTAAGTCTTTGTGATATTCAGCACATCAATGAACTCTCGTCCAGCCCCTCCCCCCCGGGGGGGGGGAGCGGGTTGGCTCCTGGGCCAGGGCAGGGGCGACTCTGAGGGCTGCATTCCAATTCAGTGTGGAGGCGACAAGGAGCCCAGCCCAGCCGTCAAACGGACCCTGTGTCTGAGTATGATTCATAACACAAACATGTTTAGAAAGCAAAAGAAAGGAAGAAAAGGGCATGGGATTTGGAGTCACTGAGTCAGTATTGTTGGAAGATTTAGAGCATTATGCAGGGAGGAAAGAGGATTTATTCTTGTGTCCTGGAGGCACCCAATCCACAGGCAGATTCACTTCAAAAGAAGGCCAGTGACATTATACAACAGCTTCCAAAATAAACTCAAGTTAAAACAAAACCAAACCAAACCCACAACTACTCTTCCCACCCCACTAGCCCACTTCTACCCCGTCATGGCAAAATAAATACATGAATGAGCGAACGAATGAATGAAATAAACAAGTCCTTTTCTTTCCTTCTTTTTTTTTTTTTTTCAACAAGTCCTTTTCGACATATGGCCAGCTTTGTCTATAATTTTTTTTTCTTTTGGATAATGTAGGGGCAAAAGCTGAATCAGCTGCTAATGTTTTTTTATGACATTTGGGAAAAAAATGCTGCAGGGATATTTAAACAGTCAGTGAACTTAAAGAACAAATTAATTTAGGTGTTCTTATTTACCCACATGGAGTGTAACAGATTCAAAACTAAATGACTGATTGGCTAGAAATATGCTCTGATTCCTAAAATAAAATTTTTAAGGAAAAGATTAAAGCTTTTTTATTTTTTTAAGGATGCAGTAGAACTGGCCATGTCTTATTTTTGTATTACCCCCTTATTTTTCATAAATTTATGTACATTTTACATTTTATCCAGCAATCTCCTTATAATGGACATGGCCGAATATTAAAAACGGTAGAAGCTAATACCACTTTGAATGTGTGCAGTCACTGATGCCTACTGTATGTTTATATAGGACTGTATATATAGGACAATGCATGGCACGTTATAGATGCTCAGCATCTACCTGTTGAATGAATGAATAAACCTTAAAATGTTAAGGTAAATGATCGACGTCTCAAGACTCTCATTAAGGCAGAATGCCTTAGAGTTCCAAATAGCAGCTGTGCATCTTCTTCAGTTATCCAAATAAAATATCTGATTTAGTCACAGAAATCTCACAATAGCGCCTTAGCTTTGGGAAATGAAAGAGCTTTGCCTTTCCTATTTCATACCCTCAGTAATCTCTGGCATTAACATAAAATACCCACTGTGGCCAACCAGCCCTGAGGACTTTACGGCAAATAAACAGTCTCATTCATCCTAAGTTACCTGGGAGAGTAAAGGTGGAAAATGGATTCCAATAGTTAACGATGCTGCCCAACGACCAAAACAAGGGTTCCAGATTCGCTGTTTCTGAAATGTTTCAGCAGTGCTACTCTACCCCCTGCCCGCCTTTTTTTTTTTTTTTAAGTAATAGTTAGGGGGTGGATTAAGTGCAGTTTGCCAACAGGTGTACGTTTTAGGTTAGGTTGCAAATCCACCCACTTAGTTTATTAAAATAGTCCCACAAAACGCAGGAGACTCTGCACTCCCTTATGTACGGACCTCAATCTTCCTTACAAAAGAGAACAAACACTTTTAAATGTGGAATCAATGATACAGAATAAGGGGTTGTTTCTCTACTCTGGGACGTCTTGCTGATTGTAAAGTGCAAGCATAATTTCACCTCCTCTCTTCAGTGAGTTTAGACTGATGTCATTGGTGGGACCACAGTGGTCTGAGGTCAAAGTCTTTTATACTGTTGAACAAAGAAAGAGAGGCGCATTTTGAGGCAGCTTTGGATGAAATGGTTTCAAAATCAATTTGGTATTCCCACCCTCTTCTCTAAAAAAAAAAGTGAAAAAAATATTATAGCTCTTATTTAATAAAATTCATTAAAAAATTCTAAGTAAAAAATTTTACAACCAATAAATTCCACATTCACTGTGTGTGAAATAAGAGTTGAGTTAGTATTCTCAAATTAATTAAAATGTTTTAACTTCTACTAAAGCTGTTATATTCTTAATCATCTGGGCAAAGTTAAGTTCATAATTCCTTCTAAATCCTAATTTTTATTGAAATTTTTAATCATTACGAGTGCTGCACATACCAGACCCAAATTCTAAAAAACAATACATTTCCCTGCCGACAAGGAATTCAGAAATGATTTTCCTCTGTGTCTTGAGGGTCTTTCCCCAATTTGAAGCTTGCCAATACAGATGAGAATCAACTAAAACATTTTCTAAAGATATTTTTAAAAGCCAAGTACTTTTTATAACTGTTAGTAACTGTTAATATTTCTTTCACAGAAGTCAAAATGGAGGAGTAATGATTTTCAATAAAGTGACCGAAGGCACGAAGAGGTTTTATAGAGAAAACACACAGCTTAATAGCCTGTGTGTCTCTAGAAGGTCTGGATCACCAGCTGCGTTCGCACCTGCTCAGCTGCCCCTGGCCTTTATATTATCAGGCAAGCCTCCTTCAAATTAGGCTCTCTGGGTCTGTACCCACTGTCTCTGGCATCTCCCTTCCTAACTAATGCAAACCGTACCCTCAGAAACAGGGATTACTTCCCAAAGACTTTGGAGTGTCTGAAGATTATGGTCTGGGTTACTATGCAATCCTCAACATACAGGGTATGCCTGAGCCTATCAAAGTGTAATCTGTACCTCAACTTGAACCCCATTAGGTGGGTTTGATTAATGTACCATTCACCCTTTGTGTCTTACTTCTATAGGTAGCAATTAACGTTGTTAGTATTATGAGGCGGGAAAACAAGACTTTGCCATTTAACAGAACTGTTCTAAAGGAAGCACAGAGAATGTTCACATCCAGAAACTGGGACCCACCTCACCAATTTTCTGAACACGCTGAAGTTACAGGATTCCTTTCATACTTAAGTATATAACCCAAGACCCCTCAAAGAACTGGCTTGTGAAAATCAAGAGAGGTGATGAGCTCTCTGATATTTGGGGAGGGAAGAAAACGCCTTAGGGCTTTCACCAAGGCAGGAAAAGGGGTCTTGTCAAACGTTAGAAAACTTTCAAAAGCCTATTTGAAAGTCTTGAAAAAATTGTATTTTCACTTTCATTGTAAGAGATACCTACGGGACCTACTGTATAGCTAAAGGAACTATAATCAATAACTTGTAATAATCCACAAGGGAAAAGAATCTGAAAAAGAGTGAGTGTGTGTGTGTGCGTGTGTGTGTTATAACTGAACCACTTTGCTGTACACCTGAAGCTAACACAGCATTGGAAATCAACTATACATCAATTAAAAAAAGGGAAATAAATCTGGTGAGAGGTGGAAAAAGAGGATCTTCCTGGTGTGTGGCTGTAAATAACAACTGTAGGCAAGATAAAAGTGACTATGAATTCTACAGTCTGTTTCTGTCCCGTAGGTCTGACTTTACCTGTCCTGGAAAGAACTTACCTCCTTTCCTTACAGTGCTGTCCTTATAAACAGCAATACCTTGTCTTTAAATTCTCAAAACTAAGAAATAGTTTGGAAACAGAATTGAAAAGGAGTTGTGCTTTATCATTTCTGTTTTGCCAGGAGAACATTCTTATTCCTGGAGGTAGCAATATCTAATATTTGTCTATCAGATCACAAAGAAAACCAAAATTACAAAAGGGGATGCCCATCTACTTTCCTATCATGTCCCCGACAGACAGGCTGTTCATCATGGAGAAAAGCCAAAAGACTGAAAGTAAAACTTCAAAATGCACCAAAGTGATGCTTGGATATCATATTTGCTTATTGGTTTGAAATTCAATTACAAAGATGTTTTTCAAATATTTTGCAAAATATAACTAATAATTTAAAATTACTCTTTATCGATTTTACTAAATGTTGAATTCATAAACCTCTAAGCCTTAAGTTCATAACATACTAATCACACACATACTGTGATGAAATAGATTCCAGCTTTATGAGTGATCCTACATACTGAAAGAATTTAAAAACCATTCTCAATGTCCTTTAGATGATTTCATTGGGTGAATGACAGTCCACTCTTCCAATTTTTGTTTTACAAGGTATGAAATCAGATGTTTCATACCAATAGTTGTCATCATTTCCAAATGAACATTTACTTGGCAACATCCCTTGTTAATGGACTGACAAGTTCAAGGTTCCAAGTTCATTGTCACTGAGAAACAGTGGAGGAATTAATGGGGCCATCTTGTTACTCACAGCTGTCATCTGTTTCTACTTACGCAAAGCAGTCCAGTAAAAGGACCTTGGAGCGGGGAGGATGAAGAAGCATTCACAGGTGGCTTCAGAAGGCTGTAATTTGAAGGTTGGCTATACGAACAAGGCCACTTATATAACATATTTGAATTCTGTTCCCTTACCTGGCAAAATACACACCCACAACACCGACCTGAGGAATATGCCCATAAAGGACCATCAGGCGGACTGGCTGTCTTAAGTCTTGGCTAGCAAGTAACAGAAAGAAAGAAGTAAGCATAGACAATTGGTTTGGGTGTTTTGTTATTATTTATTTATTTATTTATTTTTGGTTAAATCTTCAGGAGATAACCTTGTTTCGTGTCCCAGTTAGCAGATTGTGTCAGAGATGATCACGGGTCAGTAACTTCTGGGCAAGTACCAAGACAAGTTATGCAAGAAGTTATCCTGCTCTCATGATCTACACAAAAAGCAGCAGACTACAAGGTCTGTTTTAACATTACGTATTATTAATTTAAAAAAAATGATGCTGCTGTATCTCATTTCAAGAAAATACAGTGGGTGACAGCCACAAGTTCCCTACAAAAATGAGCGTTTAATCCCAAAGCTCTCATTCCAGGTCCCTTCCCTCAGCAATTTATTTTAGGTCAGGAGCCTCTTTCGTGTGGCCTTTACTGGAATCAAGGACCAGTAAAAGGATGCTCTGCGTGCATAATTCTCCACAGGTCTCTTACAGTACCTAGAGCATCTCAGACATTACACACGCATGTACCTGGCTGGAATATCAGTGCTTCAATACGCCAAATGACTTTAGTTAAGTCTTGCCTCAGGAATATTTGAAGATTATCTGAAACACAATATTTGTGTTTGATAGACTTTTCAAACACACAGTGCAATGAAATAGTCAAAGTTATACGGACTGTAGAGCATTAAGGACTTCTACATTATTATACAATCATCACCACTATTCATCTCTAGGACTTTCTCTTCATCCCAAACTGAAACTCTGTCCCCATTAAGAGATAACTCCCCATTCCCCCAGCCGCCTCACCCCTGGTAACCAGTATTCTGCTTTCTGTCTCTGTGAACTTGACTAATCTAGGTAACTCATTATAAGTGAAATTAGGTTGGCTTAATTTTAAAAGGCTTAAGTAGAATAATACTTATCTCAAAAAATAAACACATCAAGCTAATTAAGTTGGCTTTTATTTATGTGTAGCCCTCTTTTTTTGGCCCAGGTATCTTCAAAATAGAAAAAAAAAAAGTCCTCACTTTTTGCTCTAAAATGATTACAAATCCATTTAGTTTATTTTGTATATCAAGATAACTCATTTGTCACTCAGCTCCTATCATATACCAGATACTATGCTAGGCAGGCCAGGAGGATAAAATGGTGAGCGAGACAGACTATAGTTCCTAGCTTCATATAGCTTATGGTATAGTGGGAAAAACAGTTAACAGAGAATTCAAAAGCTCTAATAAAGATTCTGATAGGAGAAATGCAGCGTGCTTCCAGATACACAAAGAAGAAGCATCAAACTCAGGCTGGGTAAAGGAAGGCTTCTAGGGAAAAGTAATGTATAAGCTGAGACATGAAAGGTAAGTAAAAATCAGGAGGTGGGAAAGAGTGATTCCAGGCACAGGAAAGAGTATCTGTGAAAAAGACCTCAAAGAATTTCAATGGAGAATGAGTCAAGTATGAGAAAGAGACTAGAGAGAGATGAGATAAGGCCGGGGCAGAGCACACTGGACCTTCTGTAAGTCACGCTGATTGTCTGCATTCTTTTTCCAAAGCAATGAGGAGTTGTAGAAGGAATCTATGCAGTGTTGTGACATGATTATATTTCAGAATGCTCACTCTGGCTAGAACTGGATTAGAAGTGGGAGAAACTGGACCAGGTAAAACCAGTTGGGAAATTATGGTAGTAATCCAAGGATAGCACTGGCATGAGCTATAGCAAAGACAATGGGAGGGAAGTAAGTGAAATCTCCTTTATGTTGAATTCCTGTAAACCAGTACACACACACACACACACACACACACACACACACACACACACGTTTTAAAGAGCGTATGCAAAATAGTTATATGAAACCACGGCTGTTCCTAAAGGGTCTCATGAATTAAAATCAAAATATAACTGAAAATTATGTGAAATTAGATAATAAAATCAAAGGGCTTTTAAAAATGATTTGACCTTAGATTTGGAAATTCAACGAAAATGAGAAAAACTGCATTTCCATCTTAGAGTCTCAATCCCACAATTTGGAGGAATAAAGTTTGAGAAAGTGTAAATAAATGAAAGTTGCCAAAATGAGAAGCACCAAGTATCAACAGTTATGGAGAGACTTCCAGCGAAAGCTGTCAACAATTGCCCCATGAGCTCAGCTTCATCGCCTCATCACGCTGATAATAATAATGCGGACTGTGTAGGAAACATCCATATTGTGTGACTGTGAAGTACAAGGGCACATGAGTAAGGGAAACTGCAAAGTGGAGCTCCAGAAAAATTAACTTGTTTATGTGCCAGGCATATATAGGCAGTGAGATGAAATCCAATTTAAAATTATGGGGATTTTTACAAAGTTAAAAGAATGTTATTGCAATTTTTCAAAATGATGAAAATGTCCTGTATGAAATGTATAATTTCAGAGGTCTGGAATCGTTGTGGCTATATCTCATTTCCGTCTGCAATAAATTAATATGAAACTTAGAGAGAGGGCACTGTACGTTTTTAGAATATTTCCCAGACCTCTTAACAGTAATAGGGCAAAGTATCTTAGCATTTTTTGACTACTAAAGTTACAGTTTTATTTTGTACCCTTAAATTGTTTTAGATAGATTTATTAAGTATAAATGACATACAATAAATTCCACATACTTAAAATGTGCAATCTGATAAAATTAGGCATGTATATATACCCATGGCCACAATCAAGATAATGAACTCCCCAAAGTTTCCTTGTGCCCCTCTTTAACACCTCTCTCTTTCCCCTGCCAGCATCTCTTCTTCCACAGAGAACCACTAGATTGGCTTCCAGTCATTACAGGTAAGTTTGCATTCTCTAGAGTTTTATATAAATGGAAACAGGCAATATGTACTCTTTGGCTTCTTTCACTCAGCATAATTATTTTGAGATTCATCCATGCTTTAGCATATATCAGCAGTTTGTTCATTTTGTCTAGTAATCTTCCCTTGTATGGATACACCACAATTTGCTTATCAAATGTTTTATAACATTTGTGTTGCTTTCATTTTTTTATACTGTTACAAACAAAGCTGCTATAGGCATTTGTATACAAATCTATGTATGGACTTATATTTCCTTTACTTATGGGAAAATACCTAAGAGTGGAATGGCTGGTCATATGATAGGTGTGTGTTTAACTTTTGAAGTAAGTGCCAAACTCTTTTGCAGAGTGGCTTTACCATTTTTCCTTCCCACCAGCAGTGTATGAAAATTTCAGTTCATTCACATTCTCACCCACATTTTGTATGGTCCTTCTTTCTAATTTTAACCATTCTAATAGTTGCATGGTGGTATCTCATTGTGGTTTTGACTTGCATTTGATTTGATTTTCAACTATTCTTTCTCTACTGAATTGCCTTTGCACCTTTGTCAAAAATTGGTTGCCCATGTATGTGCTTGTTGCTAATATTCAATATAAAAAGATACAATTAATTTTTGTATAGCGATCTTACATCCTGCAACTTTGCTAAGTTTATTTATTAGTTCAAGAAGCTTTTTAGGGGATTTGTTCAGATTTTCTATATGGACATACATTTATATCTGAGAATGAGGACTTTTTCTTTCATCCTCTCTAATCTGGATGCTTTGTATTTCTTTTTCTTACTTTATTGCACTGGTTAGAACTTCTAGTTCAGTGTTGGATGAAAGGGGGAGAGAGGACATCCTTGCCTTGTTCCTGATCTTCAGGGAAAGCATTCAGTCTTTCATCATAAAGAATGATGTTAGCTATAGATTTTCCATAGATGCCATGAGGCTGTAGAAGTTTCATTCCATTTCTAGTTTGCTGAGAGGTTTTATCAGGTATGGATGTTGGATTTTGTCAAATGCTTTACTGCATCTATTGAAATAATCGTATACTTTAATTTTTTTAAGTTTTAAAAATATAGTGATTTATATTGGGTTGATTTTTTAACTTTTTATTTTATATTGGAGTACAGTTGATTAACAATGCTGTGCTAGCTTCAGGTGTACAACAAAGTGACTCAGTTATACATGTACATGTATCTATTCTTTTTCAAATTCTCCTCCCAATTAGGTTGTTACAGAATATTGAGGAGAGTTCCCTGCACTATACAGTAGGTTCCTGTTGTTTATCCATTTTATTTATTTATTTTTATACATCTTTATTGGAGTATAATTGCTTCACAATACTGTGTTAGTTTCTGTCGTACAACAAAGTGAATCAGCCATATTCATACATATGTCCCCATATCCCTTCCCTCTGAAGCCTCCCTCCCAGCCTCACTATCCCACCCCTCTAGGTCATTGCAAAGCACCGAGCTGATCTCCCTGCGCTATGTGGCTGCTTCCCACTAGCTATTTCACATTTGGTAGTGTATGTATGTTGATGCTACTCTCCCTTTGCCTCAGCTTCCCCCTCCCCACAACCCCCTCCCCAGAGTCCTAAAGTCCATTCTCTATGCCTATGTCTTTATTCCTGCCCTACCACTAGGTTCCTCAGTGCCACTTTTTTTTTTTAGATTCCATATATATGCGTTATCATACAGTATTTGTTCTTCTCTTTCTGACTTACTTCACTTTGTGTGACAGACTCTAGGTCCATCCAGCTCACTGCAAATAACTCAATTTCGTTTCTTTTTATGGCTGAGTAATATTCCATTATATATATGTGCCACATCTTCTTTATCCATTCGTCTGTCGATGGACACTTAGGTTGCTTCCATGTCCTGGCTATTGTAAATAGAGCTGCAATGAACACTGTGGTACATGACTCTTTTTGAATTATGGTTTTCTCGGGGTACATGCACAGTAGTGGGATTACTGGGTCATATGGTAGTTCTATTTTTTAAGAAACCTCCATACTGTTCTCCACAGTGACTGTATCAATTTACATTCCCACCAACAGTGCAAGAGGGTTCCCTTTTCTCCACACCCTCTCCAGCATTTACTGTTTCTAGATGTTTTGATAATGGCCATTCTGACTGGTGTGAGGTGATACCTCATTGTAGTTTTGATTTGCATTTCTCTAATAAGTAGTGACGTTGAGCATCTTTACATGTGCCTCTTGGCCATCTGTATGTCTTCTTTGGTGAAATGTCTACTTACGCCTTCTGCCCAATTTTAATTGGGTTGCTTGTTTTTTTGATACTGAGTTCCATGAACTGTTTGTATATTTTGGAGATTAATCCAAATCTCCAAAATGTCTGTTGCTTCATTTGCAAATATTTTATCCCATTCTGAGGGTTGTCTTTTCGTCTTGTTTACGGTTTCCTTTGCTGTGCAAAAGCTTTTAAGTTTCATTAGGTCTCATTTGTTTATTTTTGTTTTTATTTCCATTACTCTAGGAGGTGAGTCAAAAAAAATCTTGCTGTGGTTTATGTCTAAGAGTGTTTTTCCTATGTTTTCCTCTAAGAGTTTTATAGTGTCTTACATTTAGGTCTTTAATCCATTTGGAGTTTATTTTTGTCTATGGTGTTAGGGAGTGTTCTAACTTCATTCTTTTACATGTAGCTGTCCGGTTTTCCCAGCACCACTTATTGAAGAGGCTTCTTTTTCATTTCTAATTTTATTGATTTGCATCCTCTCCGTTTTTTTCTTGATGAGTCTGGCTAAGGGTTTATCAATTTTGTTTATCTTCTCAAAGAATCAGTTTTAGCTTTATTGACCTTTGCTATTGTTTTCTTCATTTCTATTTCATTTATTTCTGCTCTGATCTTTATGATTTCTTTCCTTCTGTTGACTTTGGGTTTTCCTTGTTCTTTCTCTACTTGCTTTAGGTGTAGGGTTAGACTGCTATTTGAGATTTTTCTTGTTTCTTGAGGTGAGTTTGAATTGCCATGAACTTCCCTCTTAGAACTTCTTTTGCTGCGTCCCATAGGTTTTGGGTCATGGTGTTTTCGTTGTCATTTGTTTCTATGTATTTTTTGATTTCTTCAGTGATCTCTTGGTTATTTAGTAGCACACTGCTTAGCCTCCATGTATTTGTGGTTTTTACAGTCTTTTTCCTGTAACTGATTTCCAATCTCATAGCGTTGTGGTCAGAAAAGATGCTTGATATGATTTCAATTTTCTTAAATTTTCCGAGACTTAATTTATGACTCAAGACGTGATCTATCCTGGAGAATGTTCTGTGTGTACTTGAGAAGAAAGTGTATTCTGCCACTTTCGGGTGGAATGTTCTATAAATATCAATTAAATCTATCTGGTGTATTGTGTCATTTAAAGCTTGTGTTTCCTTATTTATTTTCTGTTTGGTGTAAGTGGGGTGTTAAAGTCCCCTACTATTATTGTGTTACTGTCAATTTCTCCTTTCATGGTTGTTAGCATTTGCCTTATGCATTGTGGTGCTCCTATGCTGGGTGCATAAACATTTATAATTGTTATATATTCTTCTTGGATTGATCCCTTGATCATTATGTAGTGTCCTTCTTTATCTCTTGTAACAGTCTTACTTTAAATATAGCAGTGCGTACATGTCAATTCCAAACTCCCTAACTATCCCTCCCCCACACCCTTCCCCTGCCCCAGTAATATATTGGTTGATTTTTGAATGTTACATCAGGCCTGCATTACTAGAATAAATCCATGGTCGTGACAGATTAAACATTTTACATATTGTTGGATAGGATTGGCTGAAATTTTTAAAGAACTTTGGCATTTATGTTCATGAGGGCCAGTGAACTTCATTCTTTTTTTGTAACATCTTTCTCAGTTTTATAGATAAGAGTGGCCTAGTAGTAAGAATACTTCCTGGGAAGTCCTGTCTTCTATTCAATTTTCTGAAAGAGATTTGTAGAATTAATATTATTCCTAAATGGTTGGTAGAATTCAGAGTTTACAGAGAAGGTATTTGTCTACAAATCCATTTAAAAAATAGATACAGGGCTATCATCTTTACTGTTTTTCCTTTGGTTGGTTGTGTTTTTTGAAGGATTTTTCCATTTCATCTAAGTTGTCAAATTCATTGGCTTGCAGTAATTCATAATGTTCCCTTATTCTTTTAATATCTATAGAATCTCTAGTGATATCACCTTTCTCATTCCTGATATTTGTAATTAGTGTCTTCTCTCCTTTTTGTCCCTGATCAGTCTGGCTAGAGCTCTGTTAATTTTATTGATCTCCTCAAAGAAACAGCTTTGGATTTCTGCAGTTTTCTCTATTGTTTTGTTTGTTTTGAATTTCATTGATTTCCACTCTGATATTTATTATTTCCTTTTTTACTTAGGATTTCATTTACTCTTTTTTTTTTTTTAACTTTTAAAGTGGAAGTGGAGGTCACTGATTTGAGTCATTTCTAATAGAGTAATACTCTATTAAAGTAAGTTTCCCTCTAAATACTGGTCTAGAAGCATCCTACAAATTTTAATGTGTTTGTCTTTATTTTCATTCAGTTCAAAATATTTCCCTCTTTATTTCTTCTTGAATCAAGGGTTATTTAGAAATGTCTTATTTATTTTCTAAATAACTGCTAATTTTCAGGTATCTTTTTATTATCCATATTTATTTCTAAGTTAATTCCATTCTGGTCAAGCAACATGTATCATATGAACTTCTAAAAATTTATTGAGACTCATTTGATAGTTTGGAATATGATCTTGGTAAGTGTTCCTTTTGCACTTGAAAAAATTGTATATTCTGCTGTCATTGGGTAGAGTGTTCTGAAAATGTCAATCAGATCAAGTTAGTTGACAGTGTTGATCAAGTCTTCCATATCCTTACTGGCTTTCTTTCTAACTGTTCTATCAATTATTGAGAGGGGGTATTGAAATTTCTGACTACAGTTGTGGGTTTGTCTGTTTCTCCATGCAGTTCTACCATGTATTTCTGCCTCATGTATTTTGAAGTTCTATTATTAAGTGCATGAATATTTAGGACTGTTGGGTCATCCTGATGAACTGATACTTCTATCATTAGGAAGTGATCTTCTTGCTCCCTGATAACATTCTCTGCTCTGAAATCTACTTTGTTGGCTATTAATATAGTCACTCCAGCCTTCCTTTGATTAGTGTTAGCATAGTGTATCTTTTTCCATCTTTTTATTTTTAACCTATTTGCGTTTTTATATTGGGCTGGCCAAAAAGTTCATTCGGGTTGGTCTGTATGATCTTCAAGTAAATATTTCTTGTAGGCACCATATAATTGCATTTTATTTTTAGGCAATCTAATCATCTTTGTCTTGTGTTTGGGGTGTTTATTATTTTTTTATTTAGTTTTTAAGAAGGTTTGTGTACAAGTTTTGTGTTTTTTTTAAAAAAATTTATTCTACTTATTTATTTTTGGCTGTTTTGGGTCTTCGTTGCTGCGTGCGGGCTTTCTCTAGTTGCGGTGAGGGGGGCTGCTCTTTGTTGCAGTGCACAGGCTTCTCATTGAGGTGGCTTCTCTTGTTACGGAGCAGGGGCTCTAGGTGTGCAGGCTTCATTAGCTGCGGCCTGTGGGCTCAGTAGCTGTGGCTCACGGGCTCTAGAGCGTAGGCTCAGTAGTTGTGGTGCACGGTCTTAGTTGCTCCGCGGCAACTAAGATCTTCCCGGACCAGGGATCGAACCCGTGTCCCCTGCGTCGGCAGGTGGACTCTCAACCACTGCGCCGCCAGGGAAGCCCTGTAAGACTTTTTATATTTACAATAACTCTGTAAAGTTCCTCAGTTTTTGGATGAAGAAACAGATTTAGAGAGGTTATAAAACATATGGAGGGGGGCTTCCCTGGTGACGCTGTGGTTCAGAGTCCGCCTGCCAATGCAGGGGATGTGGGCTCGTGCCTCGGTCCGGGAGGATCCCACGTGCCGCGGAGCGGCTGGGCCCGTGAGCCATGGCCGCTGAGCCTGCGCATCCGGAGCCTGTGCTCCGCAACGGGAGAGGCCACAACACTGAGAGGCCCACGTACCGGGAAAAAAAAAAAAAAAGTCTTACAAATTCTGGTAGATGGTAAGTGCTCATAAAATGCTAGCTGCTGTGCTTTTATTATATTAATTCTCCATTTAGTCCTGCTTTCCTTAGACATCATTGTAATGGGGAACAGTGGTTACTTTCTTTTCTAGTCCAACCTCATTAAATAAACTGTACATTGAATCAGTTAATACACAGAGCCTGAAAGGCTGAAGTTGCAGCATGGCTTAAAAGGGACAGAGACCACATAATCTGTAGCCTAGATGGCCAGGAGCTATTTTAGAAAAAGCAACTTGGGGCTTCCCTGGTGGCGCAGTGGTTGAGAGTCCGCCTGCCGATGCAGGGGACACGGGTTCGTGCCCCGGTCCGGGAAGATCCCACATGCCGCGGAGCGGCTGGGCCCGTGAGCCATGGCCGCTGAGCCTGCGCGTCCGGAGCCTGTGCTCCGCAATGGGAGAGGCCACAGCAGTGAGAGGCCCGCGTACCGCAAAAAAAAAAAAAGAAATGATGAGTAAGTTCTACAGTGTAAGAAGCTCTTGGGAACAAACGTATGGACACCAAGGGGGTAAAGTGGGGTGTGGTGGGGTGGAATAAATTGGAAGACTGGGATTGACATGTATACACTGATATGTATAAAATAGATAACTAATAAGAACCTGCTGTATAAAAAATAAATAAAATTAAAAAAAATAATAATAAAAAACCAAACCAAACAAAAAAATTCTACCATACATTTAAAGAAGAATTAATAACAATTCTTCACACACACACACACACACACACAAAACAAAAACAAAACCAAGAAGCTCTTAGGCTAATTTTAAGGAAAAAACAAAAACACAAGGTGTCGTGTGGAGAGAAACTTTCTGGAAAGATTCACATTCACGTTTAAAATACCACTTTAATCAAAACTTTGGAAATGCTAAAAGGGTGTAAGTGGGCGTTGACTGGCTCCAAAGGCAACAGAAGGCAGAAAGTCGCAAAAGCCCTGGGTTGGGCCCCAGGAGATGGAACTGATCTAGGACCCACTGCTGATGAGTTGTGCGTCTCTGCCCAAGTGCCTTTATCTTTCCGGACCTCAGCTGCTCAGTGGGAGTGTAACATTGGGAAGGTTAGGTAGGTTTAAACATCTCAGAGGTCTCTTCGAGCTGTGAAATTCTATTTGTAATTTCTTTTCTTGTGTTGTGAATTTTTGCCTTGTCACCCCCTCCCGGACGTCTCTGCATCACTGACACGACTGACAACAGTCTCCTTCTGAAAAGTCTTTCCTTGGCTTTTATTGTGAGGGCAACTCAGGGTCTCATTCCAGGGACTTCCGTCCTCAGTCGTGACCCTCAGGGTTCAGTTCCTGAACTGCCTCTCTTTCTCTCCTTTCTCTGTTTAAATAGCTGAGCACTTCTAGTGTCTACTACTAGTACCTCTACTTCGGTAACTAACAAATCTCTATCTCTAGTCCTAATGATGTCACATCGCACAAGGAAAATGAATTACGGGAATGGGTTTGGAGATTTAACAATACTTAGAGACGTTCTTTAACTCAGGGCTTTGTAAAAACCTGTTGAAAATAACTTTTCCAGTTTCACAAATTAAAAAATGTAAGACAAGAGAGATCAGATTTATTATCCATCCAGCTACCAAAATTAACAGGAAAGTGCCCAGTCCTAGTGCAGAGCAGATTTCAACAAACTTTTGTTAAAGTATTCTTTGGAATCCCTCCCAGGTGGGGTATTAAAAGAGACAAATAATTTAAGTACTCAAGGGTCGGTAGTTACCCAGTACTTGCTCTTTATAATTTACTTGGCAAACCTTTCCAAAGAGTTATTCAATTGTCCACGTAAGTACATATTTGGTTCAACCCACTTACTTGCTGCAGAATAAAACAAACAAAAAGTGGTGCAGTTAGAACAACCTGGCCTCTTCAAAAGGCAGCTCAGGGTCCTTCAAGAAGACCCGCTACCTTAGAGGACATCAAAGCTCATCTGGGATGGAAACAGCTTCTCCAAAATGGGTCCGCAAAGATGGCAAAGTACTGCAGAACAGCTTTAGATTTAGGCTTTACTCTATAGTACTTTAAGTATAACAGATGGGTCTTCATAATTAGCATCACATTTGCATTTTTCTCTCCACAAAAAAAAGAGCTAATAATCTTGGAAGGAGAATTAAACGGCATCATTCCATCGTTGTTTTATTGATCTTA
This sequence comes from Monodon monoceros, assembly GCF_005190385.1. Taxonomy (NCBI): domain Eukaryota; kingdom Metazoa; phylum Chordata; class Mammalia; order Artiodactyla; family Monodontidae; genus Monodon; species Monodon monoceros. The sequence goes on along the minus strand of NW_021703785.1, from coordinate 61,163,025 downwards.
CTTATAGTTTGTAAGTCGGGTCCTCTTTATGGTCCCTATTATTTCCAGCCCTCTCCTAGGAGATGAACAAATGTGCAAATGAGGAAACGAGCAGGTAGTTACTCAGGACCACAAACTCGAAAATGACTTTCGGACTAGAACTAACTGGAAGGCCCTGATAAAGTGGAAGAAATATGGAGACTCAGATACAACGCTAAGCCCGTCAATGTGATTTCCTCCAAAAGAATAGGCCTATTTATCTTTGTGTACACTTCTGTGAGACTCGCATCGTCTCTGTGCTATATAACTCCCATTGCTCAGAACCATTTAGTTTAAAGGGGCTGTTAAATAAATGAAATCACTGGACAAACTGCCCTCCCAGGCCAGCTCTCCTGGTCTATGGCTCCAGACAGCAAGTGGCATGCACTAAGGTGGGGCATGGAGGCTGAACAGATGCCATCTTCAGCAGCAGAGCGTGGAGGCGTGGGAAGAGACACTGGGACATTGAGTACGCTGGGAGAAAGCGTACCGCAGGGGAGCAGGGCCCGTGTAAACAAAGATCGTATCCCATCCCGTGCATAACAGGTAGCATCTTGATAATCCTCATAACTTCCCTGTGAAGCTGATCTCATCCTCATTTTGTAGATAAAGAAACTAAGAGAAAAGAAACATCTTGCCCAAAGTCCTTTAGTAAAGTCGCAAAGCCAGGATTTTCATCTAGGTCGTATTCAACAGCAAACTTCGCTATCATAACTCATACACCATTTTGACCTCCCAACTCCATGCAATAATTTTGCTTTGGTAATGACTTGGCCTTGATTCATTCATACACAATCCTCCGTAATCAACAGCATAACTTTGCAAGTCACCTGAATAGGAATCGGGAGTGTAATCAATGACCATGAAACAGAGAAGAGAAAACCCGTCCACAGGGAAACTAAACCTTTGACCTTACGCTCTTGAGGGCTGACTTCTAACCCATTCAATTAGCCACAGACTATTAAGTGAACAAATTAGGGTCCAAATCCTCTCAAACCACAGATCTGAGCTGACCCTTCTAGGCATACATTGTTAACGTGCACTGATTTTGTGTGTGCCCTCACTGAGCACACTGCAGGCCTTCTGAGTATCCCCAAACACATGAAGCTATAAGGGAAAATTATAATCTTATTTTGAAGTTCTCTTGCAATAATAATGCCTATGCTTTGCTACATCTTTTTTTTTTTTTTTGCGTTGGAAGACGATACATCTAACTTAGGAATCAGTTTAAAAGAATCAGTTTTTCATCAGACTCATTATTCCTCCCCAGAGGCAAAATTAGACCTTAAATTCTTGAATTGGAAGGATCCCATGGAAGACAGTGTGTCCTAAACAAGAAGCAATAGCACCACACACATGACTGCTAAGATCTGTAAACCCAGGCACCCTATAAAGGACACCCCTGCCCCAACCTGTTGCTACTGGGCTTCAGGCCTCTTCAACAGCACACTGAGCCCGTTCACACAAGGCTCAGTCCCTCCGATCACTTCTCACTTGAACCAGTCACTTAACGGCTAGGTTCTCGCAAAGCAGGAGAAGGAAAGAGAAGGAAGCAAGAAGAAGGAGTTGTATCCTCCACCTGGTAACAGTATGGGGGCCACTGCCCTTCTGCACCTTCCGTAAACTCCTTTTTGTTTTGTTTTTCTAAAAAAAAATTATTTTATTGAAGTATAGTTGATTTACAATGTTGTGTTAATTTTTTTAACATCTTGATTGGAGTATAATTGCTTTACAATGGTGTGTTAGTTTCTGCTTTATAACAAAGTGAATCAGCTATACGTATACATACATCCCCATATCTCCTCCCTCTTGCGTCTCCCTCCCTCCCACCCTCCCTATCCCACCCCTCTAGGCGGTCACAAAGCACGGAGCTGATCTCCCTGTGCTATGTGACTGCTTCCCACTAGCCATCTATTTTACCTTTGGTAGTGTATATATGTCCATGCCACTCTCTCACTTTGTCACAGTAAACTCTTTATAATTTTGAAAGGACTGGAAAGTGAGAAACAGAAAAGATAAGGGGAAGGAAGAAAGGAGGGGAAGGGAATCCATCTAGGCTGCTCTTCTATTCCTCCTCCCTCCCCCTGACATCTTCCCTTTTTTTTTTGCGTTACGCGGGCCTCTCCCTGTTGTGGCCTCTCCCGTTGCGGAGCACAGGCTCCGGACGCGCAGGCTCAGCGGCCATGGCTCACGGGCCCAGCCGCTCCGCGGCACGTGGGATCCTCCCGGACCGGGGCACGAACCCGTGTCCCCTGCATCGGCAGGTGGACTCTCAATCACTGCGCCACCAGGGAAGCCCGACATCTTCCCTTTTATCTTCACTGTAATTCCTTGTACCACCTTATTCCCAAATTCTAGTCTCCTCTACTGTAGCCACGCCCCGGGGCACTGCAATCACACCAGCCTTGTGGGTGTCTTTCCCAGATCTCGGGAATGGTAAGCAGGCACAGATCTCAAAGCTACAGAATTTCAGTGAGAGCAGACTTGTTGGTTGCATTTAATATAAAAGTCTGTCTTTTCATAGAAACAGTGCTCTCCGAGATGACTTAAGTTTGATAAAACTGTTATTCTGGGTATATTTTGAGCTAAGTAGGCTTTCAGGGGCTGTCTTTAGATCTTCAACATCATATAACATAATATTCTGAGTCCCAATGCTTCTGTGTAGGAGCTGCACCCGTACTGCATTGTGCATATTTATTCACTGGGTAGAAAAAGGAGGAAACACGCAAAATAGAGAAGTGCACTTGGCAGAGGCAGGGACATGCTGGCTAAAGCGCGTGGCACGTGGGATACGTTCTGTAAGTATGAAGAGTAAGACCAGGCATTACATGCACTAGAAATGCATCATTTGTTTCAACATCTCTACTTTTGTTTTCTGTAAACAATGTACAGTTTTATGTAAAAGAAAAAAAAATTGCTCTCATAATGTCTGGTGGCTGCTCTAGATTCAGTTATGAAAAAACCCTATTAAGAGAAATCACATGGCTGCAATTCTTCTTAATGGAATTTTTCAAACCATCATTCATGAGAGAACTCTAAATCCAGAAAGGTGATGGATTCTAATCTCCTGGTGTTAATCTGACAAGATCATTCTGAAATATTTAAACTGCCTGGAACAGAAATCATTTACTGGAAGGCTATCATAAATTGCTTAATGAGTTTATTTTAGGGCAAAAAAGAAGAGTAATGCTCCGTTTTTTAAAGGAAAAAAAACCTAATAGGATTAGATTTGCAATGAGAGGAGCTTGAGAGGAACTCGGCCAATTGGAGCTGGCAAAACTGTGTGAGCAGATGCATTAAGAATCATCTGATCTGGGAGACACTGATCCCAAAGCTGTCATACCTCCTCAAACTGCCTCAGCCATGTGGATGCAAAAATGGAATTATATTTCTAGTTTGCAGTTTCATAGAGGCAAGGGAGGTACCACTCACCTCACAGTCAGAGGGAGAAGCTCTTCAGTGGCATTTGATGTCTCTCCCTCTCACAGAAACAGAAGTCCAGCTCAACTGGCAACTGACCTACTGGACCGAATGACCACTGATAATTCCTTAGTATATTTCATGATAGTTACATTTAAACACGCAGTAACCCATATGTGTTTGAAATGGACTTTAATGGCAAACCCAAGAAACTAACACCTAATTCTAAATCAGACAAGTTAATACAAATTTTTTGACTTTTATATAAAGGGCTAGAGCTATAATCAATATTTCCTGATCTATCATAGTCAAGACTGCAAATGGAAATGGTATTAGGAATCACGGAAAAGTAGTGTTGATAGAAAAGCATTTTTTCAAAGTTGTAAGCAGTATGGTTTTGCCGTTGAAAAAATATCATGACTGTGAAAAATATTCAACATTCACTTCAAGGTTTAGAATTAAAAGTGAGCCTAAATGTATGCAACACACCGCCCTACGTTTAAGTTACATGGTGGAGCTGATTTTCAGAACAGAATATAAGACGGATATATAGATAATGATTCAAGTACCCAAGCAGCTAAGCTTACTGTAGATACCGTTAGAAGCCACACTGAAATCTAAATGGGATTATGCCAACCAAGGGATGGTAACTATAGCTGTGATTTAATTACCAAGTCCACCCAAGACAAATGGTTAAAGGTTCAATGACTCTGAGGTGAAAAAAACCAAGAGGAATTTCAAATTAAAATGGAATAACTTTGCCATCAGATTTACCATCCCTGTTTCCTTACTGTGACACCTCACTTATCCACAAATATTTATCTGGTAATCTCACACATTTGGAACGTAACTAAAAAGCAATTAATCAAACCACAAAATTCAAGCAAAAAAACTCTTAACTGTGTCTTGAAGGAGAGACTCTTATACCATTTACTTTATAGACTATTTGCACAGAGCAGAAGAATTATGGTCGCTCTTATGTGTGATTCATTTAGAAAAGTTCATATTTTCTTTGTCTAGTCCACTGAACAAGTCATGAAAGTACTAATTCATTTTAGAAAGGTATCCATTTAAAAGGCTTAAAACAGTATCTACGTGTGTGTGTGTGTGTGTGTGTGTGTGTGTGTGTGTGCGTGTGCGTGTGCATGTATGGGTGGGTGGGTATCCATCTATCCATTGAGAGAGAGGCTCAGATGCAAAGAACTTCAAGCTGATATTGCCTGAATTCAATTTTCCACTAGTTACATACTTCTTAAATTTAGCATAGTGTCCAGAATATAGAAGTAATAATAAAAAAGAAAACAAATCTTCTTTGTTGGTTATGGATTAAGTCCCAAACACTCTGCTAAGCTTTTTTCATACATTATTTCTAATTCTGAAAATGGCAGAGAAAGGTAGGTCTTGCCATGTCCCTTTTATTAGTGAGGAAGCTGGGCTCAGGAAAGGTAGATCACTTGCCCCAAGTTTAGAATGAAAGGGCCAGAGTCTGGACAGAAACACAGGACTGACTTATTCCAAAGTCCATGCTCTTTTCACGGTACTAATACTTGCCCCGGAAGCACTAAGTGGATGGCTTCTTGATTTGAACCACTAAATAGTGGGGTTTTGATAGATCTGATCTAAATGAATGCCATTTTTGTAGGTGAAAAGTAGTCAAATATTAGCAATTCCATGTGGCCATAGCTAGTAAGTATACACTTCAAAGCATTATGGACCACTTTGTGATGTGTTTAACTTCTTCATGTTATGTTTTACTTAGGTCAATTGTAAAATTAAATTAGATTATAAGCTTACAGTAACTGGAGAGTGGGGCCCCTGTAATGAAAAGTATGGTTAATAGTCTAATGGAAATCACTGTAATGAAAAAAAGTTGATATTTGAAAGATCATAGATTAGAACTCTGAATTACCACAGTTTCACCATGAAGAGTTTAATATTTGATAGTATTTTATTTCTATCACCCAGAAGACAGCTGGTTGCTGACTTCTGATCATACAGGAAATCTACACCAAAGCTGGTTGTTGACTTCTGATCATACAGGAAATCTACACCAAAGCTGAAGTGGAAATTGAAAGGTTTTTCTCCCAGTCGTGAGTTCCATTCTGTTTATTATTTAGCAAGGGGTGAGGGGTAGTCACAAATAGTTTGTAGAGCCAGTGGAAGAAATTATTATGCTTGTTTATATCTCTGGTTAAAAAAAAATTGTATTATTCTGCAGCAACTAAGATATTGGGTGATTAACAATGGCAGAAAGAAAAACATCAAATGGCACTATGATTCTATTATGAGTAAATACCTTTCTAAGCTGGGTCTATGCCTTTTGATTTATGAAGATCAAGGTTTATCATAACTGATAATCTTTTCTGAGAAACAACCTGCATTCAACCTAATTACATAACCTAGCCAAGAAGAGAAAAGAAGCCACTATACCAAACATTGGTACTATTTGTAGACGATTAAATGAGATTGTTTTGTACTGAAATGTACGTTATTCAGAAGATTAAAGTAGTACATTTTGAAAGTACACAAGTTGTTTACAGCAAAGCATGTTATTATAATGGTGGCTTGATTGTTTACATGTTCTATTAGCATATGTCTCTACTGCTAACGTTCTCTTTCCAGTAAGTCTCATAAATTAGAGTTAAGGTAGGGCTTCCCTGGTGGCGCAGTGGTTAAGAATCCACCTGCCAATGCAGGGGACATGGGTTCGAGCCCTGGTCCGGGAAGATCCCACACACCACGGAGCAACTAAGCCCGTGCGCCACAACTACTGAGCCTGCTCTCTAGAGCCCGCGAGCCACAACTACTGAGCCCGCGAGCCACAACTACTGAAGTCCGCGTCCTAGAGCCCGTGCTCCGCAACAAGAGAAGCCACCGCAAAGAGAAGCCAGCGCACTGCAACAAAGAGTAGCCCCCGCTCGCCACAACTAGAGAAAGCCCGCACGCAGCAACGAAAACCCAACGCAGCCAAAAATAAATTTAAAAAATAAATGAGTTTATAAAAAAAAAGAGTTAAGCTAATTTTCCTGTTTGTTTTCAGCTTTATCAGGTTATACCCTTCACTAACATTTCTAAAGATTTAAGTATATTCAAACAGTTCTGTTAAATTTTGGGAGAAAAATCTTATTTAAGCACAGCAATAAAACAACAGAAAGCAGAAGCACAGCTACAGGAAATGTGTGTGTGTGTGTGTGTGTGTGTGTGTGCGTGCGCACGTGCGCGCACTGCTGTCTCTTGAGAATAGATGAGCTTAAGAAATATTTTTGGATCAGGGCCATGAACTGAATAAACATGGACTTCATACAGACCCAGGAGGACCCCTGCATAGTAAAGGAACAAAAGCTTTCTATAGAGAATGTGGTATGTACAGCTACATCAAGTTAAAAAAAGAGTGTAAAACAGAGAGTGTAAAAGAGGTCAATAGCATTACACCAGCTGGTGCCACTCCCCACCAGGCTGCAGGGGCAAGTGAGGCAATCTGTGGAAAATCTGAGGTTTAATCCAAACAGAGCTTCACAGAAAAAAAAAAAAAAAAAAATCAACACAGCGAGTTGCATTGAAAAATAATCTTCAATCACCCAGATTATCGAGTACTAATCGAACAGATAGTTTAAATGTCTGCCCTTCAAAAAGAACTCTCACATGCTAAGCCAGTTAACCCACGTTTTGATGTGCATCGTCAAGTTCAGAAAGACGGGCTTCCCTTTAGAGAAGAGCAAGGGAGTCATACCTTTTGTAAACATAAAACCACAATTGCCAACATTACAATAATGTCTTAAAATCTGAAGCTGGGCGGTGAGCGAGATGCTCCTTCATCTCTTTACAAACACTGGAGCTGTTTCCCACGTCTGCTGGGGTGCGGGGCAACACAAGGACTCTGTCCAGATCTTTGATATAGTCCACTAGGATGCTACCCAGACGTGGCCATCTTCCACGGCCTCAAATACTGGAGTTAAGATGCTGAAGACTGTAATTCTAGCTAAAGGAAGAGCAGCAGGAATAATGGCCAGTGCAGGATAAGTTAAAAACAGAGATACCCACTGATTTTACTAAATGGAAAGGCCATTCAATTATAATAGAGGGTATCCTAGTTCTTTTCACTTACGATGCCTACCCTTGCCTAGCTGGCCCTCTTCTCTGTTGTTCCAACCCACCCTCCGGCTTTGTCCATCTGTCCCAGTTTCCTCTGCCCAGAGAGTGTAACCTTATTGCTACTCTGCAGAAAGGCAGTAAATGCACGCGCCAAAGGCAGCCTTGGGAAAACAGAGAGACCAGCAACAAAGAAGGCTCCCTGGAATCCTGACCTTTCGAAAGCTTTTTTATGGGCGCGTAGGAAAAAGAGAAGCCTTTACTCACCTACACACACCGGGCAAAGGAACATACAAGGCCGTTCTTTTTTAGACTTTACCCTGGGAGTCGGGTCATTCTTCCACCTAATATAATACATTTTCACTGGCTTTACTTGAAGAACTACATTTAAATGCTAACACTGTGGTTACGGCTTAAGACAAGGCTGGTTTCTTCAAATAAAATATCTAAGCAACCTATCATATGAGTGCAGTAAAAAAAAAAAAAGCAGCATCAGGCTAATTAAGAAAGATTAAGCTACATCCATTTTGGGTTTCTGAAGTATTCTTATTGTAAGCCTGGAAGTAAATCATGAAGTGCATTTAAACTCAGGTCGTGCCTTTCAATACAGAACCTCTTATCTTGAAAAGCACACAGAAACTTTCATGTATCATATTTTTTAGAGTGCTGAAATTTTTTAAATCTTATGTTTATTTCATTTTCATTGAAAGGCGTGGCGCTGGCAAGGCAAGTACATGTTGACATACACAGAAGTTACATGAGAATCAAGGCGCACAGTTGGTGATGGAGTGTGTCTACTGCTGCATCATTTGCTACCTGATCTGAAGTGAGTCCCTTGCCATCCCGGGGGAGGCTGCCCAGTCACTCATTCTTCAATTCAACGGAGGGACTAATGTGAAGTCTTCACCACAGATGGAGGAAGACCTCAACAAGCAAGTCACGTGTGTGACATACTTAAAGAAAGAATTCTTAAAGAAGATAAGACTCTAACCTTCTCTTCAATACACTTGAAAGTCAACCACCAGAGAGAACTGGGAAAAAGCCAAAGTCAAGACCAGAGGTTCTGAGTGTCTATATGTGCATGTCTAGATGTTCTCCAATTGAGCTCTTTCACTACATCCCCCAGACAAATAATTTTAGAATTATCCACTGCTTTGAGTGGTCCACCCCAGTTTCCCTCCATCCCTGTGGATAATTAAGAACTGATGTAAAATGGAGAATGTGAAGAACATTAGATCTCTGTTGTAAATTACTCTAACCTTCTACTCAGTCTCTGTTGTAAATTATTATACCCTCTGCGGGACAGGGTGAGAGCCCAGAAAAATGAAACCAAGGTTCCTGAAACCTATAGCTTTACTTTAAAACATAATCCAACACCTTTTGGTCTTCTGGATTGGTGACATTCTTATTTCTTCTCTCTATTAACATGTTAAGGGTTGTAACGCAGGGGTGCTTGGGTAAGAGTTGGGTTCACTTTAAGGATAAGCTCTTTCTGTAATTCTACTTTGGCACCTGATTAACACGGACGCTTTAAAGAGCTGCTTTTTGTAGATAGAATGAATTCATTATCATACGTATTCATCACTTTGGCTCCCTAGTGATACTGTTTAAAGAGTGGAGAGACAATGTCCAAAAGGTCACAATGCATATAACTGCCGGCATTTTAACTCATTTGGAAAAATAAATGTTGCCATTGTATCACTGGAGAGTGTCCTTCACTTTTTTCTTCTTGGCATTGTCACTTTGGAGATCCTGTTGGTAAAAGTCAAGCAGTCTTCAGTTTTTTAATATCTAAATCATTTAATAAAATTCACTGGGCAGTCAGAGGACACGCAATTCTCCACCTGTAGCTGCTACAACCTGGTGGGCAGCAACCCCTAACCCAACCTGGGTGAGTCATTGAAGAACACAGGAAATGGAGAAGTTGAAATTTCCACAGCACACTCTGAAATAACTGAATATAAAGACACCCTCTGCTCTCGTCAAAGAAGAAAAAGTGTGCCTTTGTTGTCACATACCATCAATATTTTCACTGTGGAATTAATTAAATCATTTGGATGACAAAGCCCATTTTCCATTTTGTTAAAAATAATAACCATTATTTTAAACTTCCAGACAGAGTAGACAGGCTAGTCACAGCAGCAACGACTCCTGCTTAGAAACCTAAGGAAGAGAAATGGTTTATGAAACAATAACCCGATTTTATTTCACTAGGGAACAAGGCTTTCAAGTCTCTCGTTACTTCTCACGGTAGATGTAACGTATTTATCAAATGTTACGAAGCGTTTACTTCATCTGCTCTAGTCATCAGTGGCAATTAAGATGACCATGTGAGAGAGAAGAAAAAAGAAGTGGTTTTTTCCCCTAACCACAGGATCAATGTTGCTGCTTAAATGAACAAAACACATAGGAAAACCAAAATAAATCACAGACGTTTGATTACATTTATGAGGAGCCATGGCATGTGTGCGTGCCCACATTCCTGCCTCTAAAAAACAATGACAGCGTAAAAGTCATCATCTCCTAGACACTCTACAGAAGACACAAATATATTCAAGGTAATCAACTGTTGATTCTCAGAGCTTTGATTACCAGAGGCCGAATGCGGTAAAAGCGGGATTGCATTACTCAGCATGGTTAATGAGGAAATAAGAACAGTCCATTTGGGAACGAGAGGAGGATACAAGCTTCCTGAGGGCAAAAAGTCATTGCTAACATATCTGGACTCACATCTAGATAAGTGTCAGCTTCTTTTAAAGTTTATATTATCCGACCTGAGCCAAGTCTTCCGGTGGGTAACTTTCAGAGTGGCAGAAAATTGAGCCCTTGGAGATACACTTAACCTTCCAAACTTCAGAGGGCTGTTTAGAAAATGACTAACTCAAGGATTTGACTTTACTCTCCAATCTACAAAAAGGTGATCTTGGAGAGCAAAAATACAAGTTTTCGTTTTTAATAAATTGGGAAGATCAAGGGATCAGCGTATTCCCCTACATGACACTATTTGACCTAAGACTCTAGAACAAGTCCAGAGATGTAAACAGTTGTGGGAGGGATGTGAATTATCTAGTGTATCATTCTCTCTGGGTTTATCTCCGCATTTTGAAAACAAACATAATAATGCCAACCCTAAGCGACTCCTTCAGAAATAGAGGAAGGGCGAACACATCCCAAATCATTTTATGAGACTATTAATACCCTGATGCCCAAAAAGCCAAAGACATCACAAGAAAAGAAAAGTAAAGACCAAGAGACTCAAAGACCAATGGAAAAACATTCTTACCAAAATATTACAACATTGAATCTAAAAATATATAATTAGGACAATATGTCATGACCAAGCGGGGTTTATCCCAAGAATGCAAGGTGATTAATGCAATTCACCAAGGTAATTCAAGGGGGTGAAAAGAGACTTTTCAACAAATGGAGCTGTATTAACTGGATATCTGTATGGAAAAAAACACAATAACCTTGATTCTTAACCTCATATTACATTCAAAAATTAAGTCAAAATGGCACGTGAACCTAAATATGAGAACTAAAATCTTAGAAGAAAATATACAAGGAAATATTTGTATCATTGGGTTTGGTAAAGATTTCTAAAACAAAGATTTCTTAAGCACAAATACTTGAAGAAAAAATTGCTAAAATGGACTTCAGCAAGGCTAAAACTTTATTATTTGAAAGATACAGTTAAGAAAAAATTACTAGCAACAGACTGGGAGAACATTTTTGCAAACAATGTCCAAGAAAGAGCTTCTATCCAGAATATATAAAGAACTCTTGGGCTTCCCTGGTGGCGCAGTGGTTAAGAATCCGCCTGCCAAGGCAGGGGACACGGGTTCAAGCCCTGGTCCAGGAAGATCCCACATGTTGCACAGCAACGAAGCCCGTGCACCACAACTACTGAGACTGCGCTCTAGAGCCTGCAAGTCACGTGGCTACTGAGCCCACGTGACACAACTACTGAAGCGGCACGCCTACAGCCTGTGCTCCGCAACAAGAGAAGCCACCACGATGAGAAGCCTGCACATCGCAACGAAGAGTAGCCCCCGCTCACCGCAACTAGAGAAAGCCCGTGCGCAGCAACGAAGACCCAATGCAGCCAAAAATAAATAAATAATAAATAATTTTAAAAAAAGAACTCTTACAATTCAAGAAGATGAACAATCCAATTAAAAGTGAGCAAAATATTTAGCAGACATCACAAAAGAAGGTATATAAGTGGGCAATAAGTACATGAAAATATTTTTCACATCACCAGTCATCAGGGAAGTGTAAATTAAAACCACAAGAGATATGACTATCTACCTACTAGACTGGCAGTAATTAAAAAGATGGACAGTAAAATAGATAGCTAGTGGGGCACAGCCGCATAGCATAGGGAGACCAGCTTGGTGCTTTGTGACCACCTAGAGGGGTGGGATAGGGAGGGTGGGAGGGAGACGCAAGAGGGAGGAGATATGGGGATATATGTATATGTATAGCTGATTCACTTTGTTATAAAGCAGAAACTAACACACCATCGTAAAGCAATTATACTCCAATAAAGATGTTAAAAAAAAGAAAAAAAAAGATGGACAATATCAAGTGCTGGAAAGGATGTAGAGCAGGTGGAATGTGCATACACTGCTGGTGAGAATAAAAAATGGTACCAATACTTTGGAAAACAGTGCAGCAACAGCTTATAAAACTAAAGATATACTTGCCATACGATCCAGCAAATCCATTCCTAGGAATTTATCCAAGATAAATGAAAACTTCAGTATGTACAAAGGCAAAACCACAGCGACAAAAAGAAATCAGTAGTAGACGGTGAAAGTCGACCATAAAGGAACTTTTTTCAGACGAGGGACTTTGTTCTGTATTTTGATAGTGGTGATGGTAAAACTGTCTGGTAAACAATTTTGGTGCATTACCAAAATTACTCAAGCCATACCCTCAAAATGGGTGAATGTTATTGTATGAAATACATTAATAAATAAAATTGAAAATGATATAAATGTTTTTCTTTGTCCATTGCCTTTTGGTAAAAAATGACACAGTCCCAGGGAACACCACAGAAGAACACAGTGAAGTTAAGACTTTGAGAAGAGTGTGATCGAGAATCCAGATCTTAAAATAAGTCCAGCCCAAGCAAACTACCTTCCAGCCCTATGAATATTATCCAGTAGCATTTTATTTTGTAGAAAAAGATGTTCATCAGGGGAGAAAGAAAACAGTAATAACAGCTGTTTCTGGGTACATTAAATTACATAATGGAGAAATAGCTCAGTCCTATAACAGGTTTCCAATGTCAGTCTGCATGAGTAAACCCTGGAGAACTGGGGAGGAAAGAGTGAGAGCGGGAAGAGGGTGGAGAGGAGAATGCAGTGTCATGCAGGAGAAAGACCAGCTGGGAAATAAACCAGGAAAAAGTACCAGGCGAAAGAAGTGAAGGGAAAAGCAGAGGGAGAGTTGGATAACGTCAAAGGAAAAGGACAAAGAAAACTAAGAGCCATGAGAACATCAAGGTAAATGAAAGCAAGCAGAGTTGGAAACCAGCTATTGATAGAATGAGTCAAGAGAGAAGGAAAATATGGAAACTACCCATAAGGAAGGAGAGAAATGAAGTAAAGGAGGGTTAAGCAGAGCAGCTTGGGATGGGAATGTGAGATAGAAGCCTGCCAGTGTATTATTTTGTTGGAAAATTAAAATATGTGAAGGAAATACCAGAGGAATAACTTGAAGAATTGCTTTCCAGATGTTCTCAACATCATTTTTGTCCCTCTTCTATGAAATGTAACCTTCCTGGAGCCTTTCAAAATCTTGTCTGGCTCCCTTAAACTTAAATAACTCAAGGCAAGATTTCTCTTCCAAGGACTTTGTAATTTACAGGTTATTATTATTTTATTTTTATAATTCTTTTCAAAGATTTCAGTATGCTTATGAGGTGACTGCCCACTGTGAAGCAGAAGGACAAGAGGACGGTATTATAAAGACAGACCTGTACTCTGCCTGGTTCCACGATTGTCAGAAATTGTGTGAGCTGGACACGTCCCTTAATTTTTCTGTGTGTGTATGTGTGGGTGTGGGTGTATTTTAACAAAGCAATCTCTCTTGCAGTTCCATTTATTTGACTCCTCTTTCTTCCTTACCCCTTCCTTTATTCCTTCCTTCCCTCAATCCTTTCTTTGTGGCTTTTTCTTTTTCCCTCTCTCCTTCCTTTCTTTTGCTGTCTTCCAACAAATATTGAGAGCATATGTTATGCTGAGTGCTGTGCCAGCTACTGGGGACACAAAGCCACAAGGGGTTCAGTTGTACTCAGGATTTGGACTGGCCTGGAGATAGTTGATTCATCAGTCACTTTCAATGTTTTAACATTAAGAAGAAGCATCTTTTTGGCTGTTCTATCCTCCAACGTTACTTTTTTATAGTATAAAAGCAAGACTTTCTTTCCTATGGGAATTGTAAGCCTTTTTGAATACAGCATTTTTCTAGTTATACGCAATTACTTCTCTCCCTATTTCCTAAATGTCATGTCTTCACTATTCAGTTTGAAATGTAAAAACTCAGCCTAACAAGGCAGCCTGAGGCTGCAAACAACGACTCTGTGAATTTAGGGATAACCATTTGTGGCAACAACAAAAGCTCCAACAACCCAAAACATGAATACTTTTAGAAAAATGTGCCTCATTTTAGCAAAGAATTGAATGTGCAAGGGATCATTCAAAGGAGGTTTGAAAATACACTAACTGGTGCTGGCATATCAGCATAACTTTCAACCCTTTTAGATCCCCACAATTATTGGAAAGAATGCGGTGTAGGAGGTTCTATTTTTTTAAGAAAATACACCTTTATATATCTTAATCCCTCCTCTTCTTAACTTATTTTACGCTATTCAATGAATCTCTTGAGCACCTACTGAAATTTCTCTTTTCATGCTATGTCTAATTGATTTCTGCAAGCTAGCAGGCATTTCCACCCAAACATCACATGGGAGACACAACTCTGGAAGACACGGCAGGCTCAGGAAAGAGCAAAGCTCACAGCTACCTCCACACAAGTCAAGGCTCAAGAATTCAATGGCTGATTATTTAAAGTAAGATGATGAAAAGGTTTCTGACCAAATCAATAAGCAACTCCCGTCCTTTCCTTTGGGAGAAAGATCACATCCCTGCTTGCCTCAGAGTTTCTCTAGCTTCTCCTAGCGCTCTCCAGCGACGGCTCAAAAGGAGACATTTGAACAGGAACCCTGGGGCAAACGTTAAACGTGCAGGCTTGCAAAACATCATGCATGCTGGTTTCAACTGGCAGAAGAGAAAACAACACAAACAGCAGCTAGCCCAAGAGTCACAGCATCTTTCAGCAATGCTAAATGATGATTTCTCAAAGAGCAATAGCTGGTTCTTTTAAGTTCCTTGGTACAGAATCCAGGACAACATGTGTGGCCACTTAACAGTATTTGCTGGCAAAACAAATACAAACAGCGTTGGTTATTTTGAAAGTCGTGCTCTTAAGTGATTTAGACTATTAACAGTGCTCTTCGTAGGAGTTAGCTCCCTTGGAGTAGACATTTAGTTTGCTCTTTGGAAATATTAATGGGGAGAAAAGACTCTCTTTGTGGTCCTGCCAATGCTTTAAAACCAAATGTCCTCATCCGTACGTGTTTACGGCTACTTGCGCAAAGGCAAGGGGCGGGGGGAGCAGAACCCCACGGCGGCCAACAGCCCATCTGGAGAACCCAAACACCATCACAAGTCACTGCCCCTCATGCTAGTTCTTCCTTACAGCTGACGTTTGTACTCAGAGATGCTAAGGCTAGTCCATGCCCAGAAGGAAAAAACAACTGCTTAGCTAGTTATACCTAGGAAAGGGACCAGAGGAGAGCAGAAGTAAAGGAATCGTTGCAAAAGCCATGATAAAAGTCTACCTGGAAACTTGCTGCTGAAAGATGTGTATTGAAAAAATCTCAAACCAGCGGACAATGGTACATTCAGCGGGAATTTCTTCTTCCCTTAAGAAAAGCTTACTACAGGCATTTATCACGTCATCAACTAGTACTATTTTTTCAAACCCCGAGTTTTTTTTAAGCGTTAGTTAGAAACCTCTCACAAGAACAGACAGAAGAGAGGTCCAGGATTTGTAGGAAAAAAAAAACAAAAAACACCCTGGAGTTGAGTTTGTCATCTGGGGATTACACAGTCAGACCCCCATCTCAGGTCAGTGATCAGCAGAGGCAGGGCTGACGCTTTGGGTCTCCTGCCTCAGGGGCCCAGGGAACTTGAAGCCGGTCTTCTCTCACTGCATCCTACACTCTCTGTGGATGGAGCAGATGCTCAGTGGCTGATCCCTTTCCCCTCATTATCTCCCTCTTCTGAAAGCCTGGGGGTGATGCTGCGCTAATAAGAGGAAGAAGAGATGACTCAAAGCTCAGAAACATTCCTCCAAGGATTCATTTACTACAGCGGTCCCCAACCTTTTTGGCACCAGGGACCGGTTTCCTGGAAGACAATTTTTCCACGGATGGGGTAGGCGGTCGGGTATGGTTCAGGCGGTAATGCAAGCGATGGGGTGCGGCTGTAAATACAGATGAAACTTCGCTCACTCGTCTGACGCCCACCTCCTGCTGTTCGGCCCGGTTCCTAACAGGCTGCGGACCGATAGCAATCCGCGTCCCGGGGGCTGGGGGCTGCTGATTTACTATCAAAATGTCACAGCAAAACAGTGCTCCCTGGGGAGAGCTTCTTTTGGACTCCACCAAAAATCCCTTTGCATTGGTTGCCTTTACGTTTATCTTTTTTTTTTTTTTCCTAACACGTGTTCTACTCTATCTCAAACATCGTGTCTTTGGGAAAGTTTAGTGAATTGAAAAGATCCATCTTTCGCTCCCACTCACATAACTGTCAGTCATATTTAAAGT
Organism: Monodon monoceros; assembly: GCF_005190385.1. Classification (NCBI taxonomy): domain Eukaryota; kingdom Metazoa; phylum Chordata; class Mammalia; order Artiodactyla; family Monodontidae; genus Monodon; species Monodon monoceros. The sequence goes on along the minus strand of NW_021703785.1, from coordinate 61,146,596 downwards.
CATTCCCCTCATTTCCAAATTCTACCAATTCTATCCATATACAGTTGCACATCATTCAGGACTTTTAGAAAAAGGGAACAAACCTGTATTAAGTAAAAAGTAGATGCCACACACTAGGCCACGCACTTTTCATTTCTGTCTCCTTCTATGAAGTGGGGCGTGGATGCAACTGTCACCAATGTACAGGTAAGTAAATAAACGCAGGTAAGTCTCACACATAGTAAATGGCGGAGGCAAGAATCAAAGCCGAGTTTGTGTGATTCCAAGTTCCGGTGGTATGCTTTCCTCTGCTTCTTGTGACCCTCAGAAAGCCTCAGGAATTGAAGTTTTGTGAGGACAAGGTGAGAGTCATCTCTGAAAGGTTTGGAATCATTCTCCAGGTTAGGGCTGGGGATGTTATCATGGTTATTTATCCAAAAGGAAAAACTAAGTGACACTAAACCAGGCTGCAGTAATGTCAGCTATCAGTGGCTAATGCCCTCTGGTTCTCCAAGAAGGGTCCATGAGCACTGAGCATGTTCAGGAAGGGAAAGTAACTCCCAGGGGGACTTTACACCTTCCACAAATGCACTCTTCCTCTACCCCACCCACAAGGCCATCTAAGGCAGTGAAAGGAAATGGGTGGCATCACTGCTGTCAACTCAGATTGAGAGACGCTATCAAGAGTGATGGATTGAAAAGATTCTGGGCTATGACAAGAGTACAGAGTCAATGAGCCAAGCCTCACTGCCCTCCCTCCATTTAGGCTCCTGGTATGAGTCTGGCCAACTGATTTCAAACTCAGTGACTTCAATCCCTCTACCATCATCCCTACAACTTTTCCCCAACCACAGAACGATTTTGTTCATTGGTAATTTATATGCTGTCAAAACTGGGGAGGCAGATCCAAGATCTAGATTGTATCCTACTACGTTTACTCCACTGGCGCGGATGTAATCAGTGGAAACTGAGCAACAATGGCCTTGGTGGGTTACCTATATTGACTATAAAACTATCCAACATAAAAAGCATGCAATATGAAATAATCGAATTGACCCAAACTTTCCTATTAACACATACCTTACATACAAATATTAATTTGGGGTAGGGGTGACAGTCATAGTATTTTATTTTATTTTTTATTTATTTGGTTTTTTTTGCGCTTCGCGGGCCTCTCACTGTTGTGGCCTCTCCCATTGCGGAGCACAGGCTCCGGACGCGCAGGCTCAGCGGCCATGGCTCACGGGTCCAGCCGCTCCGCGGCATGTAGGAATCTTCCCAGACCGGGGCACAAACCCGTGTCCCCTGCATCGGCAGGCGGACTCTCAATCACTGCGCCACCAGGGAAGCCCAACAGTCATAGTATTTTAATCTCTAGGTGGGCGCCTGTGATAGTCCATGAGTTGCCGTGTAGGTGCAGAGACTCAGCTGTTGGATGAGAAAGGTCTGATGATTTCGGGTAGAGGCTTTCAATCAGCCAAATTAGGAGGGAGCTTGGCAGGGAGGTGTGGAACCTCCTAGTTCTTATTCTTTGAAGTGGGGAGTTCCCTTGCAGTCATTGGTTTCCTGAACGGTTCTGTTGTAGCACACCCATGGCCACGTGCAAATGAACAAATCTCGATTCACGGATCCCAGATACAATAAGCCCATCTGGCTATAGGTTTTCTAGATATGCAGATTGAGCACCCCTAATACGTGGATGCTGGCTGGACATGGGGGCCCTCACTGTGATGAGGTAGCCCCCCGTTGTTGCAGTTGACAAAAGTACCTCCAGAATTGCGATTTGGAGTCATAGCTCATGTGGTCAGACTCTACACAGGTAAAATAAGCCAGGCACAAAGGGAATTATGAACTAGGGAGCTGTTCAAGAAAGGTGAGTTTTCAAGTAGGTCAGTGATTTACATTCCTTTCTTATAAGCTCAGTGATGAAGTAGTTCATGCATTAGGTCTCAAAGGAGTGAGGCACTAAAAACAATCTCCAGTACAGCATGGGAACACTAGTAAGAATAGGCGGATTGGGCTTCCCTGGTGGCGCAGTGGTTGAGAGTCCGCCTGCCGATGCAGGGGACACGGGTTTGTGCCCCGGTCTGGGAAGATCCCTACATGCCGCGGAGCGGCTGGACCCGTGAGCCATGGCCGCTGAGCCTGCGCTCCGCAACGGGAGAGGCTGCGACAGGGAGAGGCCCGCGTACCAAAAAAAAAAAAAGAATAGGCGGATTATATCAAACTAGTAGTGATATTTTGGGGCCAATTAAATCTTTCCAGTAGTAATTTTTATACAAATCAGTGAATTGAGGGACTCATGCTAGCAAACACACTCTATATAAAAGAGCAAAGGATAAACATCATTTCACACCTGACCCAGACCAATAAAGTGAAAATAAAGATGGAAGTCAAATGAAATTGAAGATAAACTCATAACCCTAATAGTTGCTAAAGACTATTCATATTGAATTTTGGATGAACTGTCCTAGTTGACTCCACGTGAAAGAATGGATGTAAAAAAATGTTTTAACCCCAAACTGCTACAAAAAGTGTAAAGAAGCCCAAATCTGAAGTTCTTTAATTTTATCAGTGAAATGTAGTAATTAAAGGCATAGCTAAATATAATTTTATCTCTGTAATATTTGAAAGACGAAATGTAAATAAATTCAAACATCAGGAAAAAAACAGTCTTTTGTCAGATCTAATGTCTTGATTTGGGATTTAAATATTTGGTCACTGCAAAAATAAAGTATATGACCTATTTCCAGAGAACTGGAAATAATGAACTTGTTTCTCTCCTTAATCAATAACATACAATGGTTGGGGGTCAGGGAACATGGCCATAGCTATTATTCAAGCTAATTATCCTGGGATGAGATCTCAGACTCACATACTGAGGGAGTCCTTCAGATAATTCAGTGTATATTATATCTGAGAAGACTGTCTTCTAATAGGGGTATTTACTACCTAAAGAAGAACAAAGAGCCAGCAATCTTCCGGCATGGCTGCTGTCAAACAACATAAATCAGGGACCACGACTGATTAACTAATTTGAGTAGTTAGGACAGATTTGGTTGCTATGGCAATAAAGGAAGGGTTGTTGAAGATTTGATCAACTGAGAGATTCCTTATTCTCATGGGATTTCATAGAAATCAGAAATCACAAAGAGAAAACGCCCACCAGGTTATTGACTATAGCTGTAAGATAATACTTTACAATCACTTCCCCTCTGAAGCATTTAAATGGCTTTACCAATACTAATTTTTAAGATGACCCAAGACAGCTAGCGGCATCCCCAATCTCTCATTAACAGCATGTTCAGTGAGGGGGTTCCCAGGCACTACATGAGTGAGAACTCAAAAATTCTAGAGTCTTCCTGTCTCTGTGACCTCTAAAGAACTCACTCTCCTAATTTAGGAACTACTTTCCCAACATATTCAAGGGCTTCAAATAGCCATTACCCGATTACTGCAATTTTAGGTTAAAGAAAATGCGAGTCCACTGTCCTTAGATCACATCCCCTACACTGCTGCCCTTCGCTCTGGCATCCAATTCCAGCAGGGACGGTTAGAAGCTGCGTACATCGTGTATAAGGATGCTCCTCCAGAAAAGACAAACTGGGAAATCACTTCATAATCCATTATTATTATTATTATTTGGCCGTACCACGTGGCATGCAGGATCTTAGTTCCCCTACCAGGGATCGAACCCACACCCCCTGTGGAGTCTTAAGCACGGGACCACCAGGGAAGCCCTCACTTCATAATCCTTGTCTGAAGATATCTGAAATGTTCATCTATAAGGGAAAAAAGGTCAAATCTATCCTAAAGGGTTTCAAAAGGTAGAATTTCAGGGTGGCCTCAAAGAGCTGAGGCAGCCAGAGCCTTGTAAAGATCCTGGCTTGAATTAATATGAACAAGAAGAAGAAAAGAATCACCTGCATGGAGAGAGTTCCTTTCACTGAAAAATGGTCCAGCAGAGGCCAGTAACGACCTACTGAGATGTGTGTTGGGAAGATGGCCTCCCATCGCTCAGACAACTGGGCTCCCGAGCTCGGTGGTGGCTTCCTCTAAGGTCCTGTGACTATGATGGTGCGATGCTGCCGTGAAGGAAGTGCATCCCTTCCCTGGAGCACTGCCCCCCCCTGCTCCCTGGAAAGGTTTTCCCTCTTAAATGCCAGCCTTTCGATCAAAGGGGGCTCTCTTTTGTGGAGAAAGACCACTACACTACTCTCTGTTCCTCAGCTCTGTCCCTTTCACCAGGAAGAGAGGTCTGGAGACATTATTTAAGAAGCTTTGATATGTTCAGCTGAAATATTTGTATCTGAGTTTGACTGACTGATTGATTGACGGACTGACTTTCCTAAAGTTCTCCAAGTTGCCACATAATTCACACTCCCAGATTGAGAAAAATGGAACACTCAGTCCCAAAGACAAAGCAAGAGGGCAAAAGAAGATCTCCTGATTCAGACTCACCTCTACCTGATACTGGCATAAATTCAAGTTGGCAAATATTAATTATACACTGGGCACATGCCCAGAACTGTTGTGAGAAAAGCAGGGATGACATTTCTCTGTTTTTGTGCCTTATCGTCTTACACAGAAGACCTGAAGTACCTTACGAGTAGGATGAATACATAGTGCCTATTTCACAGAGAAATAAGACATAGAATTCTCAAGATCTTCCTCCCCCCGTAAGGTGCTTATTTAGGGGAGTCATCTAATTAAGTGGTTGGGAGCCCAGGCTTTGGAATCAGATGGTCTGGGCTGAAATAACACTCAGTCAGTGACAAATTGTGTGACCGTAGGTGATTTGGAATTTATTCTCATTTTATAGCATTTACCAAAGTAATTAAAGCCCTTGCTCTTCACTCACATCTCTGTATAAAATAAATAATAAATGAGGTTACAAAAGACTCCACGGTTCATCAGCAAACACGTTTTCTGACCAAACCTCTTAAGCATTTACCATATGATGATACTGCAGAATAAATTACCTTTGTTGTTCTCACGTAGGTTTTTCTAAGTAACTTTCTAGGAACCATCTATTAAATATACAAGGGCTAAACACAGCAATTTGGTTCTATCTGTATTCATTTATTTGCTTCATTCTGTAAGTCCTCCATTACTTTTTAGAAACTGATCTTTGTTACTTAGGGACAAAACGATGAAGACAACATAGAGATCTGTCCTACCAGAAGAACAAAAGGTGAATATGGATAAAAGTAGACGAAGAGCTAGCACAACTTTGATTCTTATTTACAGAAGGAATCTGGGTCTATTCTTCACCCTCTCCTTTGTGCCCCTACTGTAAACCCTTAACTGCTTTAATTCATCTATGACTCCTACCTTTCTTTTTTTTTTTTTAACATCTTTATTGGGGTATAATTGCTTTACAATGGTGTGTTAGTTTCTGCTTTATAACAAAGTGAACCAGTTATACATATACATATGTTCCCATATCTCTTCCCTCTTGCGTCTCCTTTCTTCTAGATCCTGAGTTTCCTGAGTTTGGGTACCCTGTCTTATTTGTGTTTTTCTTCCTAAGGTTTAGGAATAAAGCTAAAGTTTAGTACAGGGTTAAGGAGCCCTCTTGCTTATCACGTTAATGCAATACTCATTCCTCTTGGTTCCATATTCCTTCCATTCGATGTCAATAAGGTCTTTCTCAAGGGCTACCATCCCTGAAGTTCCTGAAACAGCACCCAGGTGTTTTTTCTACCTGTAGAAAAAACAGCTGTCTTTTCTACCAATCTACATAAATCCAAATCTTCATAGTTACTTCAATACTGCAAACTTAGTATTCACAGATCTGTGTAAGCCTCTGTATTACTGATATTCCTTTGTCACTTTTCTCCTACAGCTTTTCTGAAAATTCTTTACTCCTTGATTCATTCCTCTTACTTATCCTTTTATTTTATTCTTTTTATAATAGACAAAGAACATTAAACAGTTCCCTTTATAGCTGCTGTACAGTAAGCATGCATTTCTGCCTGGCCTTAATCATTTGATTCGAAACAGTCAGCTGGTGAGGGCAGTAGGGACTGGGGCTTAGCTCTTGTCATCAGACAGGTCATCTTTTATCGAGTGGTTCCTGAAAAAAAAAAATGCTGGCTGGTTTCTTGAACTGAGCCAAGATACATGCAGTATCTTGACGTTTCTGTCACCAGCATGATACTTCCATGATGTATCTCTTCATCCTTGGCTATGTCCTAAATATAATGTCATGGTTTGCACTCTGAAGTTTATCAGAATTATTCATAGTCCCCAGGAAATTATCCCAATACAGCTTCCTAATCAAAAGTATTCAACATTGGGCTTCCCTGGTGGCGCAGTGGTTGAGAGTCCGCCTGCCGATGCAGGGGACACGGGTTCGTGCCCCGGTCCGGGAAGATCCCACATGCCGCGGAGCGGCTGGGCCCGTGAGCCATGGCCGCTGAGCCTGCGCGCCCGGAGCCTGTGCTCCGCAAAGGGAGAGGCCACAGCAGTGAAAGGCCCGCGTACCGCAAAAAAAAAAAGTATCCAACATTACCCCCTTTTACATTCTCATTACCCACTACTTAGGACTTCTTTACACTTGATAAAAATTCTCAGAGGAAGCCATGTGTTAGATTCTTTTTTCTTCCATCAAAAACTCAATCCTGATTTCATAAGGGAATTCATGTTATGATTAGCATCCTCTTTTCACCATTTGTACAGTTGGAAGATGCCAAGATACAAGAAGAAAAACCCAGAACAGGGTCAAAATTCAACATTCTCTTCAAGTGAACGCTGAAGCATTGTTTCCTGCGCTGGAAATGTTTTAACTAATGTCTGCCTTGGGCTAGCAACCCTGTGTAAAGCCTAGAGCAGCACTAGCTATTCTAGGAGAAAAATCATATTTATAAAGATTTAACGCTAGGGTACTAGTCGCTGCAGGAGACATTTCTCAACTCTCTTGCCAGGAGAGCCGTCCTCAAAGCACTTCAAGTCAGGCTCTGTCTTTTGTCTCCTGGCCTCTGGACAGATCCCTTCCCCCCTCTCCCCACTGCTCTCTCACTCCTGCCTTCTGTGCTACCAGCAGCCAGGAAGTAACTGAGTGTCCAAAATACTCCTGGGATTCAGATTCTCACGGTCTCTCAGATCCTAGCGGTCCTGGCCAGACCACTTCTCTATCATATGCAAACCACTGACCACCACTCTCTCCCCCTCTTTATAACATGGCCCACGGTCCTCTGGTTCTTTCCTCCTTCAATACAACTGATGTCTTTTTTCACTGTGTTTCACTCATACAAAATGTGGGACATATCAGGTTCCCAGGATGCTTGTCTACAGTTGGGAATGATCCCTGAATGCCCCCTACGATGGCCCTGCTTCCTTGTTAGCCTTGGGAGCAAGCCAATGGGTAAGTGCTCAGGATGGAAAATAAATCAGGGGAAAGTCGTCAAAAGACTATAAGAAGCCCTGTCTTTGCAAGACCATGCAGGCTAATGGAGTGAACCCGTACTAGACACATGTGGTTTCTGATTGACCAACTGAGCTCCATCTACCTCCTCACCAAAGTGAAACAGAATCAAAGTAATAATTAAAGACATCTCGCAAAGTATTTGCTGAGTGCTAGGCACTAGGGAAACCAACGATGAAAATGCCATACAACGTCTCTTTCTACAAGGCTCTTACAACCAGCTGTGGTCTCAGACACAGACACTCGCAATCACACTGCGATGGCATCGTTACTACAAGGGAAACACACGCAAAGCGCTATGAGAGCACGGATGGCCAGCAATTAATTACGCCTCGAGGAAGAGTCACAGGGACTATTCAGAAAGTACTTCAAGAGGCAATATTTTTTGTTTTTTTGTTTCTTATAAATTTATTTGTTTTATTTATTTATTTTTGGCTGTGCTGGGTCTTCGTTGCTGCGCACGGGCTTTCTCTAGTTGTGGCGAGCAGGGGCTACTCTTCATTGCAGTGCTCGGGTTTCTCATTGCAGTGGCCTCTCTTGTTGCAGAGCACGGGCTCTAGGCACATGGGCTTCAGTAGTTGTGGCGCATGGGCTCAGTAGTTGTGGCTCGCGGGCTCTAGCATGCAGGCTCAGTAGCTGTGACGCACAGGCTTTGTTGTTCTTGGCATGTGGAATCTTCCTGGACCAGGGCTCAAACCCGTGACCCCTGCATTGGCAGGCAGATTCTTAACCACTGCGCCACCAGGGAAGTCCCGCAATAGGCAATATTTATCCCCCAGACTTAAAGTGAAATGGCATTTGGGGTTAAATAATCAAGCTAACCATTTCATCTCTCAACTCACTTTTAAAATACATATAATCCAAGTCAAAATAGGCTAGCTAAAATGAAAAATTCCTTTGGTAAATTCTGACTAAACTAAATGGGCAAGGTGAACTCTTTTTCGGTATCTCTAATATGAAATATAATGTTTTGTGCCAGGCACATTCAAATAAGTGCAAAGGAAAACCATCTAATGTGTTTAATTTGTTAAGAAATCTCCTGTCAAATTTAGAGAATAACAAGATTCAATTTAATTTAATATTTTGCAATTTATTCTGTTTATATTCTATTTTTTCACACTGTCAACTTTTTAATCACCATTGTGTGTCAGTTTTTTTCTGTGATAATTAAACACTGACTGCTAAAAACTAAAGAGGAAACTTCTTTTAATTACAAACACAGACTTTAAGAAGTTCCAATAAATCAAAATGAAAATTTCTTTTCTTTTGGGATTTAACAGATTGCATTTCAGGTACGCACACATTTCTAACTTACTAAGGGGAGGCATGGGCACACCCGCAAATTCATGTTCCATGATATGGAGGGCCGATTTTATAATAAATAGTTAAAAAGATAGACAGACATGATAAATAATACAAAAAAGTTTGATACTTGGTTCAACAACTTTCTAAACCTGAAAGCTAATCTCAAAAAGCATCTGAGTGAAAAAATACTGATTTCAAACCAAGTGTAATAATTACTCAGGTTTTAGGTAATGCTTTTCAATGTGTAAAATATTATTACATAATAAGAGTAAACATTTCAATTAGGATCCAAAACAGGAATCTGATCATCATTGTAAATGCTCTCTTTTCCCTCGCTCTCCACTTCAGACCTTCAGACATTTGCTCAATAAATATTCATCGTGTATCTACAATGAGCAAAGCTGTATTCTAGGCGCCACGATCTATGAGTGAAAAAAGAGTCCTCCTGAAAGGACTTAGAGACCAGCCAAGGAGACACCAACAACTACAGTGCAGGTTTGGTAGAAGTAGAGGCTGGATGCTGGGGGAATATCCAATCAGAGTGAGGGAGAAAGTCTTCTGGAGGAAATGATCCCTGTGCTGAATTTTGAAAGACGGAGGAATGAGGAAGCATTGGCCAGACGGAAGAGAGAAGCCTATTTCAGGCAAAGAAGGCAGGAATTTCTATTATTTCCGCTTTCCCACCTTGAAGACATCATTGAAATCCGTCCCTTCCTCTCCACCCTCACTGCCACTGCTTTGTTTCAAATCCTCAACATTTTCTCCTGAAAGACATTAATACACGCATTTCCTAGAGGGTACCATGGTAAGCTGGGCAGAAAGGAGAGGGATGTCACTTGACCACGGCAGACAGCAACGATGCCGTAGCAGCCCCGTTATCCACACACAGCGCATCCGGGAGGTTCTACAGAAATGGTCACGAGATAGCCCCGGTGCCACAGGTACTCTACGCCTCTTTGCCTCCCAGCCTCAGCTCTGAGCCCCCTGCATATAGATCTATCAAGAACACATACTGATCTGCTAAGTTGGATTTTAGCTGGCTTTATGTTATGTATTGTTAATTATACATGTATTGTACCATGTGTATTATATGTATCATGGGAGACCAGGATGGTTAACCTTAGAAATCAACCAAGGCACTATAATTCATTTTTAAGGCATTAGAAAATGTCTTGTAGTGCAAAACTTCAAACGAATATAAACATGATTATCATTCCCATTCATGGTTATCCTAGAAAAATACAAAGTTTTTCAATAAAAAGGGAGTTATTCTAAAAATTTTTTCAGCAATGCATCATCAAATGATCCTTATCCTTGTGGTGCGGATGGGATACATGGAAGGCACTTATTCTTTTCCACCTGGTCTCATAGGAAGGGAATAAATACTCCAGACAGGTGAGGTGGCACTCCCAAACCACACAGCAAACTGGTGACACAGCTGGTCTGAAACCTGACTCCCGGGTCTTCTGGTTCTCAATCCACTTTTCTTTTGCCTCATCTCACTGGTCCTGGACTTTTAATAGTTTACAAACATGCCTTCTTCCTGTGGCTGAGTGCATCCTTTTTCAAATATATCCTATGCAGTCACTGGAGAAAAGAATCAGATTATAAAAACTAAAATCGCTGATTGGTTGAACCCAATTTAAAGCACCTTCCCCTCTTCAGTTAGTAGCATCCTTACAGCTTCCACCTCCGTTTGCTTTCTTAAGGGTTCCTCCTCCCCGCAGAAGACTTTAAGGAAGACTGTGAGAGTCCCCCACCTCCTGCAGAAACAAATCTTCCCCCTTTCTCACTCTCCCGGCATCTTCGTTGTTACAGGACTCCTGCTTTAAAGTCTGATAAACACCACATGGCTCCCACTTGTTTTATTTATTTCCCGGGAAATATGTCAAGGCTCAGGAGTGAGAGCAGGAACTTCTTTTTTTCTCTTAATGAACTTGCAAGGTTTCTTCTCTTCTTTTATTAACCGTAGTCCTCTGCACCGGTAGCAGTTCTTTCTGCAACTGTAGCTAAAATCTCTTGAAGGTATTGGCACTCCAGCGATAAGTTCTCATTATGTGAGTGGTAATTACAGAATGAAGGGGACAGCCGAAGGCAGAGGATGGCGTGCGAGTGAGGAACAGACGTTTTCATGGAGCTCTCCTCTCAAATGTGAGCTCTAAAACTGGCCCAGGTCCTCTCTGCATCTACAGCAGCAAGGTTCTGAGGCCACCTCAGCTGTCTCCTTCAAACAGGTGTGCTTTAAGAACTAAAGGTCTTCAGGGCAATGCCCAACTCTTCCAGAATAAGGACAGGAAGACACAAGATCAAATACACACAGACTCACGAACACACACAAATTGAACACAAAATGCCACACTGAGACATGTATTATTAAACTTGCAGGCAATCACTGAGCTCCTTAGAAACTCCAGAGTGGGAGAATGAAAGCCAATACTAGTTCAGCTGAAGGATGTGGCATTTTTGTTCCCCCGCAGTGCTATTCACACTTAATTTCTTCCAATATAAATGTGTTCAGTTTCACTTTTTCTATAAGGTTAATCTACAAGATTTTACAGAGCTGAGCTTCCTAAAGTCTCCTTTCTTTCAGGGGCACTGACAGCAGTCTCCCCACAATGTCATCCATAGAAGTCCTTCTTGGGTCACTTTTCATGAACCTGTCACACACCGATTTTCAGTACGAAATAATCTTTCACTGGACAGGAGTAGAAAGTAAAACTCTAAACAACTGTATTACTCAGAATTTATGAGAGCCAAATACTATGTCCAGTTACAGAGTAAATGCCATTGACATTATTTCTAAACTGGAAGCCGTTCACAAGTGCTACTGGGCTACAAAAAAAACACTGAACGGTTGCAAACTCCAAGCACAGGCGCTCACATTGAATCAAGAGGGTGGTTCCGAACGTAAATGGTATTTACATGAGGATGTAAATATCAACAGGTAACTCCTTGGCCAGTTGTTTGCTGATACAAATTCTCACAAGTTTATAATTAGATATCTAACTTAGCACCCTGGCAAAGCGCAACTTTAAAGCTTAATAAAACCATCAATGCTACTCCAGAATCTCTTTGGATTCTTTTTTGTATGACTAAGGAGTCCATTAAGTCCAATTTCTTTCTTCCTCGGCTCTTCCAGAGAAACAAAAAGAGAAATGGGGGGAAAAAAAAAAACTTTCCGGAACCTGATGACCATCTAGTAGATTTCCAATTACACAAAATGTCCTCAATATGTTAGGACAGAGTTTGGAGAGAGGGTAACTATTGAACACACAGTCATTGATGGGAGGGTAAGGGTGGATAGTTTATCTTCCTGAATAACATTGCAATTGCAACATCAGAGGTATTCTGCCACAAGCCTACAGATATTTTATGCGTATGCCTTTTCTTTTCTTTTTTTTTTTTTTTGGCTGTGTTGGGTCTTCATTGCTGCACGTGGGCTTTTCTCTAGTTGTGGCGAGCAGGGGCTACTCTTCGTTGCGGTGCGCGGGCTTCTCACTGCAGTGGCTTCTCTTGTTGTGGAGCACGGGCTCTAGGCACGCGGGCTTCAGTAGTCGTGATGCATGGGCTTAGTTCCTCCGCAGCATGTGGGATCTTCCTGGACCAGAGGTCGAACCCGTGTCCCCTGCATTGGCAGGCGGATTCTTAACCACTGTGCCACCAAGGAAGTCCCCAGGGTATGCCTTTTTTATGACCTGTATTAAACATTCTGTATCTTGTGGTCTGAGAAAATGTAATAAAAACTTTTAAGTAATATCACTTTAGAAAGAAAAGGAATAAATTGTCTACTTGCAGTAACACAGCTTTTCTATTTTATGGGCTTGTTTAAAATAACAACACAAATTATTTTTCACTTTCATGGCGAGAATTTCACTTGCCTTTATTTTTCCATTTTTCTTGGTCTAAGTCAATGTTCCAATTTCTCACGTAAAAAGGAACTTGGCAAGACAAGTGAGTAACAACTTTTTATTTATACTTGGTCTTTATCTCATAATTTAAAATGTCATGTTATCATTTGCCCCTCATTTGTTTAAACAGGATCTCTTTTCAAAAAGAAGAAGAAAATAGTGTTTCTTCGTCCTCTTTCTTACTCTTCTGCAGTCAAATTAACAAGTCAGTCTGAGTTAAATTTAAAGGATGCTCGTAGGGTTAATTTAATGCCATGGCACGCTAATCCTGAGCCGGCAGTGAACAAATAAATAAGCGCTTTTTAAACTCTGCTGGTGCTAAGTACTGGACAAAGGGAGCTGTCAGATGATGTCGCAGCCCACAGGGACAGACCAGTGGCAGGGCCAGGCAAGCACTGCAGACAGTGAAGAATCTCACACCACACAAGGCTAGAGGAGCAGGTGGAAAGGAGAAGCCTCGGGCAGCAGAGACCCCGGCAAGTAAGGGAGGGCCTCCTAGATGGACGATGGTGGAACTCAGTCTTCCAAGAAGGAATTTGTTTCATAGGTCAACGGTTCTTACATTTTAGGTTGAAATTGTTAAAAACAGACTCCAGCTCTGCTCTCCCAGAGAATGTTACACAATACGTCTCAGATCTGACCCAGAAATCTGTGTTTGTGATAAGCTTCCCATCTGATCTTGATTCATGTGGTCCCAGGACCACCCTTGGAGAACCACAAAGTGGACAGATGGGGGAGTTAATCTGGGTGGGGGGCAGCCGACCAGGCAGGAGGGACCATCTGTGAAGCTACAAAGTAGGGCAGTGTGCATGGCCACTGAGGGACCGGGAAGTCATGAAGGCCTTGCTTGCCATGTGGAATGACATGAACCTGATCGTGAGTGTGCTGGAGAATCCACTTCAGTGTGAAAAAAATGAGAAATAAGAACAGATGTGCTCAATAATTTAATGATAGTAACAAAGCTGAGAATCAATCCTTTCAAGTTGATTAGTTGATCCATTTTTTAAAGCCATGAAAAAATGAGAAATACCTTCTCTGCTCTTGTTTTTCATGCAGACATTAATGTCAGAATACAACGGTTTCATATGCCCACCAAAATTTCCGGGGTGCCATGATGGCAGCATACCTCCTAACAGATGATGCCAAGCGGCCCATGGATACAGCAGACACCGTCTACAGCAGCATGCAAGGGGGCTTCCAAGACAGCACTCACCTTCCAGTTGGCACCATGACATATTCTGAGTCAGCCCTGCCTCCCAGGGGAGACCACTGGCGGCTGGGAGATGTCAGTTAACATCACAGGGGGACACCCACATGAAGTAGCAGCAATGCGCTATCATGATCAGAGTATAAATGAAGCAACACCAGTCCCTGGTCCAGTAAAAACGTCAGAGGACTCATCCCACACCACCTAGGGAAAGCCCAGACAATGACAAGTGACAGTGATGCCTGGAATAAAGGGCTGAGTTCACGGCATCCTTGAATAAAGCAGCTATCTCATAAAAAAAGCATCCCACGACGGAGGAAATGAAAAATCATGTAGGTGACAGTGTGTGCTTATATCTGTGTCCTGACTATATATTACCAGTGATTTTTAAAATTATTTCATCCAAACTAAAATAATTAATTACCTTTTCCCATAATATGATTATTTACTATTCCTATTAATGAATTACAGTAAAAACATATGATCAATAATGTATTTAACCTAATGGAGCATCTGTCCTGTTTTTTCAGTCTGTATAAGAACATCTATCTTATTTAAACATATATTAATTAAAAATAAAAATCTGAACTACAAAATAAAAAATAAGCTCTATTTTTTTATATAAATTTATCTATTTATTTATTTATTCTTGGCTGTGTTGGGTCTTCGTTGCTGCACGTGTGCTTTCTTTAGTTGCAATGAGCGGGGGCTACTCTTCCTTGCGGTGCACGGGCTTCTCATTGCGGTGGCTTCCCTTGTTGTGGAGCACGGGCTCTAGAGCGCGGGCTCAGTAGTTGTGGCACACGGGCTTAGGTTCTCCACGGCATGTGGGATCTTCCCGGACCAGGGCTCGAACCCGTGTCCCCTGCATTGGCAGGTGGATTGCTAACCACTGATCCACCAGGAAAGCCCAAATAAGCTCTATTTTAAATTCAATTATTCAGACACTATTTGAATAAAGGTTTGCAACTAAAATAAGATACCATGTGCCAAAGAGATACTTGGTCTTTAGCATAAGTTCTAAATTCTCACTAAAGATCTAGTAAGAGTTTGGCTAAGTGGCCTAAAGAGATTCTGCTGAAGGTAATGAAAACCGAATTGAGGGCAAAGTGCATTCTTGTGTTTTTTCAAGTTTCCAGTATAATTTATATCAACTGTAGCATCACTAGAAAAATGTCTGGGGGGTAAAAAAATTTTCAATATATTTCAGGTGTGAAGAATCTATAAACCATATTTGCAATGCGACACCAACAATAATATTTAATAATGTATGTACTCAATATTACAGAACCTGTAAGGAGCCTCCTCCCTCCAAGATGATGGCAAACAAAGGCTCCCAAGCTTAGAATTAGTGTCCTTCAAATCTAACGAAACACGCAGTCTTTGGGCCTCATTAAATGTGAGGCCCGCTGCTTCAGTGCAAAGGAGGGTGTTTGTGGTTACATACAGTGAAGGTCTGATAAGCTGCTGACAGTATTTGCAAATAGTAACAGATCAAACAAGGGTAGGAAAACAGAAGTTGCGACACTTTAAAACTTCATTCTTGGACTTCCCTGGTGGTGCAGTGGTTAAGAATCCGCCTGCCAATGCAGGGGACACGGGTTCGACCCTGGCCCAGGAAGATCCCACATGCCACAGAGCAACTGGGCCCGTATGTCACAACTACTGAGCCTGTGCTCTAGAGCCCGCGAGCCACAACTACTGAAAAAAACAAAAACAAAAACCTTCATTCTCATTTTCCCTTTGCCCCCAAGCACGCATTTTATGCTTTCAGAACCTTGTTTTCTCACGTTCAGCCCACCCAACTCTCCCCGACCTCCTCTGACGTCACCACCACCAGGTCCCCGCTGGCCCGGCCCCTGCTTCTGGGCTGTCACACTCATCATGCCCAGATTCCTCCTCTATGACTCTGAAGCTTTTCTGTTCCATCTCTCCTTTGCCTAAACCACTGCTGTATATACAGTCAGCACCACATCGCTTGGTTTATGATAGCACTTCATGTGCCTCTGCCTCCCTCTCTAAGTAGGTTTCACGGGAAGGTACTTATTGCCAAGTATTTTTGGAATTCTGTTAGCATCTCTACCATGCAAACTATAGAATACCAAGTTTAGCAGTAGGACCTGACCTGCAAGCGTGCTCTTTTTCTCAGGAGGGTTTGTGAAGGGGAACACGCCTCTGCTACTGAATCCCCCAGCTACATATCCCAGGATGCTGTCAAGAAGGAAAAGAGTCTTCTGTTTATAAACCAAGGGCACTATCACAGGACATGGGAGTCCATCCCCAGATGAAACATGTTGCCTCTTGTTTGCTGATACACCTGCTCCCTAGTTAAGTGGGAAGAAAGTGTGACTTTTGAGAGAAAAAAAAGACCCAAGGATTCCTCGGTTCTAGTTCCAGCTTTTCTCATGGTTTATGAGAAGCCCCTTAGCATGGTGTCATGGAATCAACAGGTAGCTAATAAGTAATGAGGGTCTCACTGAGCACGAATCATCTGTCTATTGATTTCCCTGAAACTTGGTAGTGGATAAACTTATCCAAAAAGAATGTGGATGGAGGTATGGAGTTCACAAGCCAATCAATGCCAATTTAACAGCACTGAACTGGAGACCAACGTCCAATTTTGAGAGGAATTAAACTAAGAAAATGTTTCAAAATGAGGACCGTCTTCCCATTTATGAAATCGAACTAAAGCATGATCGGTGTTTATTGAGCACTTACTATATGCACAGCACCATTCTAAGGAGGAACAGGGAAGGAGGCCTTTAAAAAGTGAGTGTCCTGTCCTACAAGGAGTTTTCACCCTGTGATTAATGGAAGTTCTGAGAAGTGATATCTGAATGAAATTTAGAATACTCACAGAAGGCGTTGTGGAAGTCATTGGATATTGATTGGATTTTTTCTTTAGAAAAGCAGAACTAAACTGTAAACATTTTCTGAGCCTCTGTGGGGTGCCAGGCACCATACCAAATGCTTGAAATGTAATAATGAACAAATAATGATTGAAAGAAGTCACGGACTAGGACGGGAACTAGACCTATGAACACACAAGTGTTACCTATACAACTTGTATACCAACAGTACATTACATGTACTTTGGATGGATATTTTGTCTTTTAAAAATCTAGCTCCGTTACCTGGGTTTTAAGATGAGCGCACCTAGAATGGTCACGAACAGAGGAACAGCAAGACAACACAAATGCCTTTTTGGAGTGAGAGGTGGGACATAACAATTCAGAAAACATCTCTTTTTTTTTTTTTTTTTGCGGTACGTGGGCCTCTCACTGTTGTGGCCTCTCCCGTTGAGGAGCACAGGCTCCGGACGCGCAGGCTCAGCGGCCATGGCTCACGGGCCCAGCCGCTCCACAGCATGTGGGATCTTCCCGGACCGGGGCACGAACCCGCGTCCCCTGCATCGGCAGGCGGACTCTCAACCACTGCGCCACCAGGGAAGCCCTAGAAAACATCTCTTGAGTGCTGGGAAAATCTTTGCAGAAGTTGACCCAAAAGTACTTTATCTCAATTCATAGAGGAAGTCTCTGATCCCTTCCCCAGAGGAGTTCGATCAGCCACAAGGTCAGGCAGGGACTGCAGTTTCCAGAGCTGTCTCAGGGTCACTGCAAAGCTACTGCGTGATCACAATGTGAAATAGAAAAACAAAGACAGAAACTAAAAGGGAGGACAAGGTAGGAATAAATAACAGAGACGTCATCAACAGTAATCAGTACTCTGTGTAGCTGGGTCAGTAAACGCATATTAAGCGCCGATCAACACTGACAGTCCCCTGTGACTGACGTGAACACACTTGAGATGCAGGTGGCAGGGCAAGGCAGAGACAAAAACCCATTGGCATGGATCCAAGCACATTTAGGACCTATTTCACGGTCCGATTTTTTAAACTTACAGTATAAAATTAGCCTTTTCCCGTGTTATTGGAAACTCTGCAAACAAGTTAATTTGACAAACTGGAAAATATAGATAAAAAATAAAGAGAAACTCCACCCATAATTCCACAAGCATTGAAAACTCGCATTAATATTTTGGCACCGATTCTTCCAAAGGTGCCAGTTTGCAAGAAGGTCTTGAGAAAAGTCAAGAGTATTAGTGAAGCCCAAGAAGAAGAAAATCTGAAGCTGGACTTGAACTATGAAGCTATGTAACGCTAACGTCCTGGATGAGGATTTTTATGCATATTTAAGTGAAAGTGCTCACCACCCAAAACACATGATAATTCCATTGGAATTTTATACTAGCATCTTGATACAGAAGCATCTATATCCGGCTATTTATATTAATATTAATATGTACGTTTCATACAGAGCATCCACTTACTATAACTCTTTTCAACTGGCCCTGTCATTTGTCCACTGTTATCCAAGATAAAGGGTCCCTCCTGGCACTCTTAAGAGGGAGGGATACCAAGGCAAACCGCCATTCACTGTTACCGCCAAAAAGGATTTGTCTAATTAGCAGCTCGTGAATAGGTCTGAGAGAAAATGCCACAACAGGAACGTCTCTTGTGTGGACAGAGTCCTTTCCTCTCACACGGGCTCCTTGGTTTAAGAGCCCAACCTTTTTCACTAGACAAAAATCCCTGTAGAAAGATTAGCCCCTGGAGATAGTAAATCAAAGCAGAATGAGGCAACTGTGCAAACACCAAGAGACTACAAGCTTATCTCTTACCAATATTGCTAAAAGAACAAATCTTGAAATCATAGAACTTGAAATTATTTTAAAAGGTCAGAAAAAGGTACATGTTGCAATGTCATTTTAGTATTGAAAAAAGTGGAATTAACTGAATATTCATAAATAATGAATGAATTATGACATAGCTATAGGGACAAAGCATTATTTGGCTATTAAAAATATATTTCCTAGCATGAATATTTCAATCTAATGTATTATATATTTATATGTCCATATGCAGATAATTATATGCAAATTATTGAGTACTGTGCACTGGTTTTCTCTCTTATTATAGCTTACTTATACTTTAAGTTTGTCTAACCAACTTGTATTAGTCTTGGAATTAAAAAAAAATTGTAAAAAATATCCAAAAAGAGAGGAAAATGCTAATTTTATGATAGTAATTGAAAAACTCAAACAATTATAAAAGGGACAATTAAAATACAGTATTTTAGTTTATAGTAAAAAAGGACTAAAGGAAACTGCTTTAAAATATTTGTTCAATAATCATTCAGCCCCTATTAATTTAGCACCTACTTCATACCAAGCACTGTTCTATTCCTTGAGTATAAAGTGGTAAATGAAACATACAAGATTGCTGCTTTCCTGGAGTCTACATTCTAAACGAATAAAACACAATGACCAAATACTCAAAGAAGCAAGATCTTTTCAGATACTGGTAAGTACCATGATGAATGTGATGGAAGGTAAGTGGGAGGGATGGTCCTACTTTAGACCATGCACTTAGGGATTGGTGCTTTGAGGAGAGAGATCTGGGATGGAACCAGAAGAGTAGGAGAAAGCAGCCAGCATGTGAGGATGTAAGGACAGGGAGGAATAAGTAACAATGAGGATAAAGACCCCTAAATTAAATGAGCTTGTCGGGGCTAGAAAGCAAAAAACGGGGAGATGGGTACAAGATGCATTCAGAGGAACAGGTAACAGTCAGATCATGCAAGGCCAGAGGAATGAGCTTGTATTTTATTTTACTTAATGAGAATTTAAGATTTTAAACAGAGGTGTGACATCATCTGAGTACTTTTGGGGAGGAGAAGAGACATCAAACATGACTCCAAAGTTTCGAGCTATGGCTAGATGGCGGTGCCATACTGCAATGACCACTAAGAGGGGCACACATTTTAGAGGAATCGAATGTGGATCTAGAGAATCAAAAGTTGGTTCTGGGGCTTCCCTGGTGGCGCAGTGGTTGAGAGTCCGCCTGCCGATGCAGGGGACACGGGTTCGTGCCCCGGTCCGGGAAGATCCCACATGCCGCGGAGCGGCTGGGCCCGTGAGCCATGGCCGCTGAGCCTGCGCGTCCGGAGCCTGTGCTCCTCAACGGGAGAGGCCACAACAGTGAGAGGCCCGCATACCGCAAAAAAAAAAAAAAAAGTTGGTTCTGGCCATGTTTTGTTGGACATACCATGTGGAGTGCCTAGTAGGCAATTGGCTATCTGAAGCTCAGTGGAGAGGATTGGTAAAACCTTAGGAATTACTGGCATGTAGATAAAATTTAAAGCATGGCTCCAGGGACTTCCCTGGAGGGCAGTGGTTAGGACTGTGCGCTTTCACTACCGCGGGCCCGGGTTCAATACCTGGTTGGTCAGGTAACTAAGATCCCGCAAGCTGTGCAGCTCAGCCATCAAAAAAAAAAAAAAAGCATGGTGCTGGATGGAATCACATATTCCAGAAGAACCAATCCTGTTCAAACTAACAGGTCAAGCAGAGAGGGAGATGCGAAAAACAGCTGGTGAGTTGGAAGATTAGGAGGCCATGATATCTTGGAAGATGAGCCAAAAGACTATTTCAAAAAGGAGGAATCGTCAACATGTCAAAAGCTGCACAGAGAGGCAGTAAATTGGGACAAAGAACTGGCCACTGGATTTGCAACACAGAGGTCGTACATGACCCAGACAATGGAAGCTCTGGCAGTGATGGAGCAGTAGGAGGAAAGAGAATAGGAGGGGAAAATAAAGACAGCAAATATAGAAAATTCAATTGTATGAAGGCTGGTAAAGTAGTAGCACTTGGAAGGGAATGTAGAGTTTCATTTAAGAAGGGAGGTACAAAAGCCTTAGAAGTGAAAGAGAATGGATTAGATACAGACTCAAGTGAAAGGTCATCCTACAGCCATTGTAACAAATGGGGAGTCAGAGAATACGGAACAGATGCAGGTAGCCTGGTAAACATTATAGAGGATGGGTAGGGGGAACTTCCAAGCTTATCTTTCCGATTTTAACCGTAGTTACTCTGATGGGTTGGATTATTGGTGAATTTTACTTTAGTGTTAGAACACATTTTTGAATTTTCCAAAGTTTCTGTAATGAATATATACTATACTCATAACAGAAACATACACTGATACACCAAATAAAGTTTTTTAGTTTGATCTGATTTATTTTAAAATGAGTTATAACTGACATATAATATTATATTCATTTCAGGTACATAACATAGTGACTTGATATTTTTATACATTATGAAATGATCATCACAATAAAACAAATACTGAATGAAACTTAAAACCACACTGGAAACATCTGAAAACTTTAAAAATTGTAATGTTACACGAGAGGTTTATTTGAACATACATTAAAAAGACAGCAAAATTTTGTGGCATAATCTCTGCCCTGTTTTAGCTCTCCAGCTGTCGAAAACACTTCCCATCTCGTCTATTTCTTTCTAGGGGTTGTGTTTGGGGCAAGGGCTCCAGCAGCTGTACCATTTTGTCTTTGGAACTCAACCAGAAAATGGAACTTTTCTTTGCCCCTAACTCAAGTCTAACATTAAAATGTCACATACACAAAAACAATAGGTCTAGAATCCCAAACTCCTGTCTTCCTGGTCACAAATTTTTAACAAAGCTACATCCTGCTGCTTTCCATTCAATTCTGCTTCAGGCGAAAACATTTTATGTTGTCATGAAATACACAGCTTATTGGTACAGATTCTATTTCCTTTTAATTTTTCTTTTTTTAGATGAAATACTGGTGCAGTTTTCTTCGTTGGTTTCAGAACCCATATAGACCCCATTCAGGGTTTTACAAAAGCACCAAAAATCAGTGCGGAGAGGAAAAAGATGGAGCCTCCAATAGAAAAGCTTTATTGACTGAGGAAACAGGAAGTAGCTAAAGACAGTCAGTCATCACTTGTGAGTATCTGTCGCCCTATTCCCGCCATGGAAGAAAACGTCTTGAGACACACTGAGCCCAGTTTGCCTTTAACATTTGTGAGATGTTTAAGGTAGTTTAAAATCTGGCATTCCATAAGGAAGAAGGGTATTACTGATCACAGCCACAAGAATTACTAGTTATCTTCTTAGTTGAATAATACGTTATTTCTCTCAGTTTAAACAGATTCACCTGATGGAGTACACTTACACAGGTACTTTTTTTCAGTTCTACTTTCCAAAGGTAGTTTTCTAAATTTCTCTTTAGTTTGCTGCAGTTGTAAGAAAATTTAATGAAAGGAAACCCTGGCTGGTCAGAAAAATCATTTCTTCAACAAACTCAGGATCGTGAATTATAAACAGGGTGGATTCTCTTGGGGAAAATCAGCCACTGATGGAAAATTCACACCGCACCTTCCTCTCTTGCCTTCCCCTCTCCTCTTATGCTTCTCCTCCCTCCCTTCCTGTACTGGGATGATTTATTTTCCTTTTTGGATCGTTTTCAATGAACATGAATTTCTTCTAAAAGATCCAAGCATCACAGAAGGAGGCTGTAGCCAGTTATGAGGGTTTTACATACCAGCCTTCATCTCATCCACATTTATAATAAACTACTTTCGGGAATATCTTTCATTATACGCAGAAGGGTGAATATCAAAAGGAGGAGGTGCAGGCCGGTGTGTGGTAGGCGAGTTGCCTAGAGATCTGTGTGTGTGACTGCCTACCATCACCTTAACCTTCAGAATGACTGAGGGGACTTTTTTTCTTCCCTTCGTTGCATCGCAAGAGAGAACTTACCGATATTTACAGTGATGAAAACAAATGACCAAACCTGGCAGTTTTCATCTACAGTCAATTCACAATTATCCACCCGTAAGCCTGTGGATTTTCCACGGCCAATTTTCTTTTTTTTTTTTTTTTTTTTGCGGTACGCGGGCCTCTCATTGTTGTGGCCTCTTCCGTTGGCGGAGCACAGGCTCCGGACGCGCAGGCTGAGCGGCCATGGCTCACGGGCCCAGCCGCTCCGCGGCATGTGGGATCTTCCCGGACCGGGGCATGAACCCGTGTCCCCTGCATCGGCAGGCGGACTCTCAACCACTGCGCCACCAGGGAAGCCCTCCACGGGCAATGTTCAATTCCAGAAAGGTTTCTATTGATACGTCCTATCCTTCAGGGTCATTCTCCCCTCATTAGTCAGTTACTGCTCAGGGAATACCAACGACATCTAATATCAGATTAAGCAAACTATGAAGGAAAATAAATCAGCAGGAAAATTCATATCGAATACAAAGCACAAATAGGAATGTTTTTGGTATACAACATCCTTTGTATTATCAACACCACCACTTTCTAACTGAACAGTGGCATTTTTAAAACTCTTGAAAATTTTATTTGTATATCAGATTCAGAGAAATGGGTTCAGCTATTTTTCAAGTATCTTAAAATTAATTATCTAATTTATAAACGATTCAAGGAAAATCTGTTCTGTCACCTGATAGCCATCTTTTATTCATTTCATTAGCAGCACCACGGGACAATGGGAAAGAAAGATAAAAACCAGTTCACTTTGCTACTTAATAGGTTCCTGGAAGAATTCTGGTAAATTCAAGACCAGACTAGAAAGTAGACTAAAATAAGATTTCTCCATGTTCTACCTCGGAATTTCAATTATTTATGTGTTCCTTGGTTTCTGCCACTGTGAATAATCAAGAGCTAGCCAACAGGAAGGCAGTGATGAAATTCAGTACATTTTCAAAGGACAAAACAAATCAGGATAGAACTAAAGGAAAATGATGAATAGCTCCAACTTTTCAAAATCTAGAAACTGTAGTGAAAGAAACTTAGTTTGCTTTGACCCCCTATAACATTTACACCTATATCACCAGTTTGGCACTTAGCACACTGGCTTGTGCCATTACTGTTGTTAGTAATAATACCAATCTTTTACAAAGTTTTAGGCTGTGAAAGGCTGTGCACCTTTCAAACAGTGTCTCTAATGCTGACAACATTCCTCCAAGATAAGTATTATCATTCAAATTTTATTGATAAGAAAGCAAAGGTTCAGGGGTAAGTAACCTGCTCAAGGTCATCAAAGTCCCTTGGGTCAGTGGTGCACGAGGGTTGGACTCAAGACTGGTTGACCCTCAAGCCCTCTCCACACAGCTTTTTCAGTGTCAGGGGGGACTGGTTACAGGTCTTATTCTCCTTCCTAACAAGGCTGTAAGCATCTGATGGAGGGTGGGGTTGGAATCCTTAGTGGGACCCAGACCTGGACGTTCCATATCTTTGCACCACTCATTGTCTCCTGGGCAGTGCTCAATAAGTGCTATTGATTGTGGCTCCATCTTTTTTTTTTTTTTTTGTGGCTCCATCTTGGTAGGGGATTTTTATTTGTTTTGGTGTCATTTTTGTTTCTACAGAAAGGCCAGCTGCAGCAATGCAGTTGCTATGTGTGGGGATAGTAGTGATTCTGCTACCGATGGTATAGACTGTGTCAGCTAACATAATATTTTTAAAAATGTACACAGCCCTGTGCTATCCGTTATAGACAGGCAATATACATACCAATCCATGCCAGCACCCGCTAGAAGCAGTTTGTACACTGTATAGTTTGTACACTGTATCATCCCAAGCAGTCACTGCCAACACAATGACACCAGTCAGGGAGCCCTGCTCCACTCTAAAGATAGATTTGGGGCTTCCCTGGTGGCGCAGTGGTTGAGAGTCCGCCTGCCGATGCAGGGGACAAGGGTTCATGCCCTGGTCCGGGAAGATCCCACATGCCGCGGAGCGGCTGGGCCCGTGAGCCATGGCCGCTGAGCCTGCGCGTCCGGAGCCTGTGCTCCGCAACGGGAGAGGCCACAACGGTGAGAGGCCCGCGTACCGCAAAACAAAACAAAAACAAACAAACAAACAAAAGATAGATTTGTCAGGAAGAGAGGCATTGCAACCTGTCACTACTAGTGGAAGTGTAATCTCTTGAAAAGCAGGCGTCATTCTGAGCCCCTTTTATAGAACAGAAAGAAATGCTGGCATATCAGGGTGTCTCATTTCAAAAGAGAAAACAGTGTAGCTCCTGGATTGGTCTGCTTCATTAATTTATAACAAGTGGGTAGCCATAAAGAAAAGATTGAAAATGTGCCTCTGCTTATGAAAAATCACTAAAAGTTGTTTGAATATTCTTGTTAATTCACTCAGTGGTACTTAATCAGCACATGACGAAGACTGCAGTACAAATGCTGTCATCTTCTGAGGCGGCTACAGCTTCCACGGGGTCACCGCTCAACTCATTGCGTGCATATTTACCCTTTTCATCCAAAGGAAGATGATGAAATTTGAGGTCTTTCTGAGAAACTAAGCGTATAATCTTGGAAGCTTTTGGAAACGATCATACAGACAAAAAGGGCCACTCCAAAAAGGCTTTCTTCCAAAAATTGTTAAAAATGATAAACGGACCATCTGTCCATTCGAGCCATACCACGTGCCTTTCTTATGTTATTCAAGAAACAAATGGAGATGGAATAGAGATTCCTCAGTTCTCAAAAACTTGGTTGTGCCTTTGGGCACTTGGGTTTTAAATTTGGGTTTTAGTGGGCAAAAGAGCAATCTCTCCATTTTTAGTAGACAAAGGACTGTACTTCAGGCTGGAGCTCTCCTGTCCTGCTCCAGCTGCACCACTGGCTTCCTCAGAGACCTTGGGTAAAGCTCTTAGCCTTCTCGCATTTTAGTGTGTCCAACTGTGAAATAAGAAAGATAATGACAGCAATAAGAAGGCTCAGGACCTACGTACCTCACTGAAGGGTTTTACGAATTAATCATATTGGGCTTTGATGCTGTAGAAGTATCTGACAACAGTTAGCAAATTCCCACATTAATGTAATATACATAGTCCATAGGATTAAGTCAGAGGCTTTGCAGGGTAAAGGGCTTGCAGGTAACTTCCTGGGCAAGGCTTTAGGTAACATTAAAAGAGATACATTCTTTAATTGCTTTTGCTATTTATCCGGGGGAAGAACAGGAAGAGAAGCAATTTAAAAACATCGTATCCGGTTCCCTGAGAATTATAAAAGTAACCAGAAAAGGATGAAACTTTGACAGTTTTAATTCCAGCTCTGAGAAGAGGTAATGGATAGCTGTGAGGTGATTCTCCGTTTGGTCCCAGCACTTCATTACTTTTCCCAGTCTGCCCTTAACACGATTACCATGACCTCCTCTCTCACGCTCCACCGTAACCTGTCCTTGGCCATCAAAGATGCAACTTCTAAGGCAGACTTTTAAGGTTGGATAAACCCTGCTTCTATCAGTCTAGCCACATGGAGAAAATCTTAACTATCAAATGAAGTCGTAATTATCTTGTTAGAGGATGTAATTCATCGTTAGTTGCAGTGAACTTTATGCTGACACATGATCCCCATTAGAGAGTCAGTGTAGGTGCCAAGCCCCGGGTTCCCACTTGCTAAAGAGCGATATTGACCCAGTACCGCGCTCCTCGGTTCCATAGCCATGGTGCTTATTAATTCAAAAACACTGTGTAGGGCTTCCCTGGTGGCGCAGTGGTTAAGAACCCGCCTGCCAATGCATGGGGCCTGGGTTCGAGGCCTGGTCCGGGAAGATCCCACATGCCGCGGAGCAACGAAGCCCGTGCGCCACAACTACTGAGCCCACGTTGCCACCACTACTGTAGCCTGAGTGCCTAAAGCCCGTGCTCTGCAACAAGAGAAGCCACTGCAATGAGAAGACTGTGCACCGCAACGAAGACCCAGTGCAGCCCAAAATAAATTAAATAAATAAATTTTTTAAAAACCAGTGTGTAAATATTTATCATAGCACAAGTTTTCAAAAATACGTTATCACCAATACTCACTACTTGGACTCAACACATGTGACTCTGTAGACATCACTTTAGACTCTGTGTGCTTCGTCATGAATGTGGAAGATGTGGACAAAAACTTCCTTACTGGAAACGTGTTCAGTTTATATCGCTCCTGTGCCTTCCTTTATCTGTTGGGTTACTTTCCTTTCCCCCATCTCTCATGCCCAATATCATTTAAAGACTCCCGTCTCTCCTTTCCTATAAAGACAGATCTGCCAGGAAATTGTTCAGTCCTGGGGTTTTTGGGGTTTTTTTTTTGCTGTAGAGGGTTTTGTGGTATCTCGTCAAGCGGTTGTGGTTGGTGATTACATCACAACCTGCGTGCCAGACTCACTGAACGATGGCGTTAGAACCCAAACGCTAACCGTGAGGAGGTCTAGGGCACTGCTGTGCAGCCCGGAGCAATTGCTCTGCAAGGCTGATAGTTTCTTCTATCTCTAGTGTTAAAGGAACTCCCTGATGGAGTGCTGACCTGGAAGACAGGGACCTGGGTTCTAGTCCCAGGCTAACCCTGGGCAGGAACACGACCTTGGACAAGGTACTTCAGTTCCCTAAGCTGCTGACGTGTCTTCAGAAGGGCTGAACTTGTGCTGTACAGTAGGTTCCTTGTTGGTTATCTATTCTAAATATAGTGGTGTGTATATGTCACCTGAAACTAACACAACGTCGTTATCAACTATACTCCATTATAAAACAAAAAAGGTTAAACTTGATGATCTCTCAGCTACCTATTATTTTTAAATATGGGCACGTGTGTGTGTGTGTGTGTGTGTGTGAGAGAGAGAGAGAGAGAGAGAATGCACTATAGTATGATTCCATGACTTCTCATGATCATGTTTTTTGTAAAGATACATTAAAGGAACAGAGAAAACTGCTGTGGTTTCTTTAAATGACTGATCCTGGTTTTCTATTCAAACTTTGGAGAGCTAAAGTGTAAACTTCTATGTAGAATCCACCAAAAAAACAAAAAGGTAACAGACATGAAGTTAAAAGCAAGCATCAATTTAAATAAAATCCAAACTGCTATTCCTGTACCATAAGTTGAAAACAGCAAATAAAGGAATAATAGCTAACGAAAAACTAAAGCAATGGAATAAAGAGGATCCTGTGGGGAACCTGACCTCTCCTTCTACCTCTCTCCTTCCTATTCACTGATCCCAAAAGACACAGGAATTGTTTAGGCCTTTTTTATGTCCTGAATAGAGAGAACAGAGCCGCAATAAGAGTACAAACCAAGAGGGAAATAAGTCCATACAAGCCTGAGAGGAGAACAAAGCAAGGTGGAGAAAATCATAGTCTCTAAAGGGAAGATGGATGAATCAGTTTATAAAATGTCCCAAAGAGAAACAATTCTAGTTTTTGCCAGTGGCAGGGTATTTCTCAGGTGTATCAGTCTCTGTGTTAACTCCAACTCCACTCTGGAAAAAAATGATGCTGGATGCAATGAATACTAATGTGCTGAAGTGTTTAGGAAAAGGATACGACTCCGGTAAATAAGAAGGCACTAATGCTGGAATTACAGCTACATCTGTGGCCAAATAAGTAGCTGGAAGGCTCAGCATCTGTCACAAACTTGCAACTACGATACGTGAACCACTAACACTAACAATTAAAACAATACCACCACAAAGCCCCAAAGAAGCTTTAATTATTCATTTAACTTGGAAAGTAAAGCTGGAGAGGACAGCTGCTAAAGATCCAGCTTTTCTTTACTCCTTCCTACTTGTTTGGTTCTCGAAATTTTTCTATTGTTCATGTGATCCTCTTCTGTATTTAATGAACCCTGATTTTCCTGGAGGTCCTACCACAAAGTTCCGCGTTCAGTCCCCATACTTCCAATTACAACAGGCATGTGAGCAAATTATTAGCTCTCTGAAATGGACAATCAACTCCAACTTCACTAGAATAGGGCCATTCTGGTATTTAATACCCTCAAATAGTGTCATTAAAATAAAGATAGTGACTGCTGTGTGCCTCTAAATGTAGTCAACAAAAATCATGAGTCTTAACATGGCACATTGAAACTACTCAAACTTTACGGTCAAGTAGAGGGGGATAGCACAGGGAGATCAGCTCGGTGCTTTGTGACCACGTAGAGGGGTGGGATAGGGAGGATGGGAGTGAGACGCAAGAGGGAGGGGATATGGGGATATATGTACATGTATAGCTGATTCACTTTGTTATAAAGCAGAAACTAACACAACATTGTAAAACAATTATACTCCAATAAAGATGTTAAAAAAAAAAAAAGAAGAGGGGGGCTTCCCTGGTGGTGCAGTGGTTAAGAATCCGCCTGCCAATTCAGGGGACACGGGTTCAAGGCCTGGTCCGGGAAGATCCCACATGCCGCAGAGCAGCTAAGCCCGTGCACCACAGCTACCGAGCCTGAGCTCTAGAGCCCGCGAGTCACAACAAATGAAGCCTGAGCTCTAGAGCCCGTGCTCTGCAGCAAGATAAGCCACTGCAATGAGAAGCCCGCACACTGCAACGAACAGTAGCCCGCGCTCACCACAACTAGAGAAAGCCAGTGCACAGCAACGAAGACCCAACGCAGCCAAAAATAAACAAATAAAATAAATAAATTTTAAAAAAGAAAAAGCAAAAGTGATGAGCAAAAAATACAATACGGTTTGCTATGCAGTAATGCCATGGAGGTGTTACAGATTTTGAGCCATAAGCAAGGAGGGGGAAGGGGGGACTTCTGATTGGAGATCAAAGAAAGACTTAGGGCAGAGGTGGCATTTGAAGTCATTCTTAGTCTGGGTGAAGAGGGGAAGTGACATTTCTGACAGCTGGGTTAACATGAAGGGTAACTCGGAGGCAAAAAAGAGCAGAGGGAGCTTGGGAGATGGGGAGTGGTTGCCGCTAGCTGAAGTCATAGATATAAGGCCTGAAAGGGAAGTAGAGGATGGGTTATATATGGGACTTGTCTAAAGAGTCTGGATTTTATTGGGAAGTCAAGAGATAATTCAAGTAACATTTTAAAACTGGGGAGCCACAGGTCATCATGGTTCTTTAAGAATCATCTGTCTGATGAGGACGGGCAGGCTCAATTTCGAAGGAAATCCCTGGTGTTCACTTGGTGTGTGTATGGGGGGCTGCACAATAATCGTCTAAGAAGAACTTGGTGAGGACGTAGAGTGGAGACGGTGGGAAAGAAGAGTGATAACGCTTCCTCCTAGAGTACGGTGGTCCGGCACAACTTTCCGTGATGACAGAAACAGTCTATACCGGCCCTGTCCAATGTGGTATCCACAGCCACCACCCCCCCATGCCCAATCGGGATTTGAAACGCGGCTAGTGTGATGGAGGAACTGAATTTTAAATTTTATTTACTTTTAAATAGCTCTGCATGTCTCGTGACTACTGTATTGGACAGCACAGTTTTCAAGTAATAAACACTGCACAGGTAAGAAGTCAAAAAACTAGAGAGAAATAAGACTAAAAATGTCTAAGGAACAGAAGGTAGACAATTTACACCCTTTTTGTAGCTTCCCCCCCCCCCTGGTTTTTTTTAACTTCCCCCAAATTTTGATCTGAGCCAAGTGCCTGTTAAAATACATTAAGCTGTGACCTTTGAGAAAGCAAGAATAGTTTTCTGTTCATCTTTCTGTCTCCTAGTCCTTGGTACAGACCTGAGTACTGTAAGTACTCGGTAAACAACTCTGAATGACTACATGAGTGAGTTAATGAGTGAACACATTGTATGTATGCAGTTTAGAGCTCACCATTCAAAGAGCTGAGTTTAGGCAAATGTCTTAATGGGTGAAGGTAGCAACTATGGGCTATCTCTATAGCTTCATTCCCTGATTGCTCCAAAATTCAAGATTCTAGAGTATATGGACAGAACAGTCCAGAGAACTGAAGTTTCATTTTCTTAGCGAAATTGGTAGTGTTACCTTTTCTCAAGAGCTTTAAGAAAGCCAAAAGGATTCATATGAATGGTAGAAACTTAACACCATCATGCATTTAGTTTAACACTTTTAGAAAGCCATTTTCTGCTTCTTAAAGCAATATATATTTCTTATAGAAACTCTGGAATATATTTAAATAATAAAGGAGAAAATAAAATTATCTACAACTCTATAACCAGAGGTACTCACTGCTGAGGTATTATTGTTATCAAACCAAACTTGGTTCTGCTCACGCCCTCTCAGCAAAGCTAACATACTGACACAGGATTGTGGTGAAGGAAAGTGCAGCATTTATCGCAGGGCACCAAGGAAGAGTCCGGGCAGCTAACGCTCAAAAGACCCGAACTCCCCAAAGGCTTTCAGGGAAGGGTTTTTAAAGACAGGGTGAGGGAGAGGGTTGTGGGGTGCATGATCAGCTTGTAGACATTCTTCTGATTGATTGGTTGTGAGGTAACTGGGATTCAACATCATCAACCCTCTGGCTCCAACCAGCCTGGGGTTCTAAATACTAGTGGTCAGCATAGAGTTAATTTTTTCCAGCTGTTGGCGCTTTCAATATCTGTGTGACAACTCAAGCATATGGCTTAGGATATCATCTGTAGCCCTTGAGGAGGAACTAAAGGTTCTTGACTTGGTTTAACAACTAAACTCTTATTATTTTGTCTTGCTTGACTGTTTTCCATGGTTTCTGTATTTTCTCACTTCTCTGATTAAATTTGTTCTTTGGAACTCCTGGAAGGCCTAGAAGGCTAGTTTTTCTACAAACAAGAGGCGGCTGGAGGACATGGGGCAGTCTATCCCAAGGAAGCACCATTGGGTCCTGCTCAGTTACAATCCCCCCTTTTATTTGATATTGTTCAGTCTTGAGGGGGAACAGGTACAGAACAAGAAAGGGAATAAAGTTTTGGATAGAGAAGTTAATCATAAACTTGGCATGGGAACCTGATTTTAGGGAGACTCGGTCTTATTATTGTATTTCTTTTATGTTTTTTTTTCTGTACAAAATATATATATAAATATGTATATATACATATATATAAACCTCTTCTCCAAAAGAAGTAAATCTTTACACCATGAGCTATGTCAACATTCTTCTAATTTTCATAGCTGCATAATATTCCATCACGTTAACATGCCATGATTTATATAACCATACCTTTACTGCTGGTCACATACATTGTTTCCAATCTTCTAGAATGCCATTTGGAAATTTATAATGTGACTTAAAATATCTATAAACTTGACTGGTAACTCCACTTCTAGGAAAATATCTTAAGGAAAAGAACTTCAATGGGCACCAAAGAATTATTTATAACAGTGTAAGACTGCTAAAAGACTTCAATATCAACTAACAAAAGATTGTAAATTATGTTACAATGAATATTATAAAACTTATGGAAGTTGTTTACGAATAATTTGAAGACAGAAAATACTTACAAAAGTAAACAAAAAACCCCATATAGTATCAAATTACATAGATAATATAACTACCAGTTTTTAAACCAAAACCTATACATAAAGAGGGGGATAAAAGCCTGGGAAACATATAGCAAAATATAGGCAAACCTTGGAGATACTGTGGGTTCAGTTCCAGACCACCACAATAAAGCAAATATCACAATAAAGAGAGTCCTATGAATTTTTTTATTTCCTAGTGCACATAAAAGTTATGTTTACACTATACTGTACTCTATTAAGTGTGCAGTAGCAGTAGGTCTAAAAAACAATGTACGTATCTTAATTAAAAAACACTTTATTGCTAAAAAATGCTAACCATCATCTGAGCCTGCAGTGAGTTGTGGCTGTAACAGTTGTGGTTGTTATGAAATGTAATAAAGATGGAAATGTTTGAAATATCCTGAGAATTACCAAAATGTGATGGGGAGACATGAAGTGACAAATGTTGGAAAAATGGCAAGAACAGACTTGCTTGACGCAGGGTTGCTACAAACCTTCAGTTTGTAAAAAAACAACAAACAAACAAACAAAAACAATCAGTATCTGTGAAGGGCAATAAAGCAAAACACAGTAAAATGAGGTGTGCCCGTATTAGCAATGATCGTCCTTGGCCGAGAGACTAGAAAGCAATTTTATTTGCTTCCACCCCCAATGTTTCCGCATAGTAAAAGTTCTATAATAGACACAATTTTCTCTTCAGGAGTCCATCCACAGAGCATAGTAGTTAAGACCACAGGGTGCTCTGATGCTCTCACTAACGTCCTCAAGGAAGACATCGTGGCCCATGGCGACGTTTTTAGGAAGCTGTGAGTATTCCTATATAGAAAAGCAAGCGAGCATAATTTCTAAGCAAGCAGAGACTTAACAGGGAGTTTGAACACAGTGCACGTTCTCAGTCCTCTTCAGAGAGGGGCACAAGGATGTGGTGAGCTTACTTAAAACCTCAGACAACAGTTACTGAATGTTAACTTCATCCACTTCCCATTAGGAAGAAAAATCATTACGTTACTGTGTCAGAGAGTCTCAGGTCTCCTGTAGGGGGTTCGGCCAACGGTGCCCCATAGACAGGGCAGATACACCAGGCGGCTGCCGCTTGTTTGTAGACCACAGTACTGAACCAACCACCCATGTGAAAAGGCGGTAAGTACGGCTAAAGTGCGCTGGCCCCAGAAGTTGTTACCACTTGCAGGACTATTACCAGTAGGAGCTGTCTTTTAGGGCCGTCTGTAGCAAGGCCCCACGCTAAGCAGTTCACATTATTTTTCAACATTCATTTCCCCTTTGGCAGATGAGGAAATATTAGTTAAGAACTTGTTAATATCCCCCATTCTATATACGGGAAAACTGAAGGGCAAAGAGAATAAGGAAACTGCCTGAGATCCCTTACTTTAAGAAGCCTCAAAGGTGGGATTTCACCCCAGTCAGTCTGGCTCCAGAGCCTGACTCCACGGCCTCCATGGCTTCACCATGCTTTTAACCTCTGCTCCAAACAATATTTACATAATCAGCATGAAGTTCGTATACTTATTTATATTGTAATATGGGGAGGGGGAAGGGTAAGCTGTGACAAAGCGAGAGAGAGGCATGGACATATATACACTACCAAACGTAAGGTAGATAGCTAGTGGGAAGCAGCCACGTAGCACAGGGAGATCGGCTCAGTGCTTTGTGACCGCCTGGAGGGGTGGGATAGGGAGGGTGGGAGGGAGGGAGACGCAAGAGGGAAGAGATATGGGAACATATGTATATGTATAACTGATTCGCTTTGTTATAAAGCAGAAACTAACACACCACTGTAAAGCAATTATACTCCAATAAAGATGTTAAAAAAAAAAAGATATATTGTAGAGCATTTCTAGCTAATGTGAACAATTATCCTAACAGCATTAAATTGAAAGAAAAATAATTCAACAAAACCCCTTTCCATAGCTAGAGCTCACTAAACTATGGATTCTCTGGAGTGCTCAGTTTGAAATGGGTTACATAGTCATTTAAGATTTAATTGGAATAAAATTTGCCAAACTTACTGGACTGTAGTCCTCACAGGAGAATAGAAGTGTCCCATGCCAAAAGACATGTTTCTCTGACTGAGATTATACATATCCTTTTTCTAATGAATTAGCTCAGAATTTTCCATTTTTATTAACCAGTTGTTTGTATCACTGATCACATGATCTGGAAATAAGAAAGTGACTATGTAACTTTGAACTGTCTGTACCTTCGTGCCACTACATTCCACATGTCATCCTGAGGCATTTAGTTAGAACACCCTGTTCTCCTATCCCAAATTGTCCGTGCTCTCCACACTCGTATCTGTCGGTGGAAGGGAGCGATGGACAACAGCTGAACTCAGTCACCTTTCAGGCTTAAAAGAAAAACAGGCATTCAGAAACGGACACCGTGGATCGAACAGGGGAAGGTCCAGTTTCCAAGTCCATCCATTGTACATTGCCTCAGGGCCTTGTGACACATTTTATTAACAGGAAAATACATCTCAAGTCAGTGGATCTATTCAGATTTCGGGTGGTGGGGCTCCCAGGACCTACGCTAAGTTTATATTCCCCGTTTACAACCACTTGCACTCTGACCTGTGATTTCATTTAATAGGATTCAGGGAATCTGATCGTTCATGTACGGAATTTTTCTTATCATTTGTTTTATGATAAGCATACCTTTCATTTGGATTGTAATTATAATTACAGTTCTCAAAGCATTCATTGAGCGATCGTAACATTGCAGTGACAGGCATAAAAAGAAATTATGCCCATTTTAGAGGCCAAGAGTGAAGAGACAAGAGTTGTGGTACAATATGGAGAAAGGACACATCTCCTTTCAACAGCCGTATTGGGATTTGTTTATAAGCCAGTCCATGAGTCAAACACTACAGATTGCTTACTAATTGCCAAACCTGCCGGCATCCAGTGAATGTTGATTATGCGCCTACTAAGGGCCACACACGGAGCTCGGGCTGGGATGTAACTCAAGAGCTTGGGATGTAACTCAAGGATTGGTTGTGTAACTAACTCTCCAGGTTACGCTATCGCCCAGCCAAGGTCGGGACCAGAAGTGCTGTGGAAAGAGTTCAGGCTTCAGGAACCCAGGTGACCTGGAGTTGAAATCCTGGCTCAACTGCTTACCAACCAGGTAACTTTGGGAGGCATTTTACTTTTCGGAGCTTCAGTTTCTTCATCTAGAGCCAACGGAAACAACCTCTCAGAGCAAGTGTACAGGTAATATGAGATAATGGATACAAATAGTCTGGCACAAGGTAGGGATTCAATTAAGAGTAACTCTATAGGGCTTCCCTGGTGGCGCAGCGGTTAAGAATCCACTTGCCCATGCAGGGGACACGGGTTCGAGCCCTGGTGCGGGAAGATCCCACATGCCGTGGAGCAACTGAGTCCGTGCGCCACAACTACTGAGCCTGTGCTCTAGAGCCTGTGAGCCACAACTACTGAAGCCTGTGCACCTAGAGCCCGTGCTCCATAGCAAGAGAAGCCAGCACAATGAGAAGCCCACGCCCCGCAATGAACAGTAGACCCGCTCGCCGCAACTAGAGAAAGCCCGCGCACAGCAACCAAGACCCAACGCAGCCAAAAATAAAAACAAATAAATAAATTTATTTTTTTAAAAAAAGAAGAGTAACTCTATGGAAAGAGGAGATGAGAGGGGGAGGAAGAAAAAGACGGAGAGCTCAGCCAACTCAATCCCTTGATACCTTGATGAGTCCAGTGTTCCGAAATGGGATATAACAGACCCTCAAGTAGACTCTCTCAAAACCCAGCACTTCAAAAACGCACGCATGCGGTGGCATTTATACCTCCCAAATGCAGAGAAGGACCAAGCGTCTGAATGCCAAAGAAAGACATCTGTCCTGCACACAACAGCCTGGTAACTCAGCAGCAGAGAGCTGCAGAGAAGAGTGTGAAGCACCATGGGTGGCTAGGCTGAATATAATCACCACAGGAAGGCAAGCAATCTGTTATTAGACGAAAGGCTACTGACATCCCATTTTAGAAAACATGTGCCCTGCTGGCCACATCAGGGGTCGCTCGTATGTACGTATCTTAATTAAAAAACACTTTATTGCTAAAAAATGCTAACCATCATCTGAGCTCGTGCCATCGGCATTTCCAGTGGCTGACTGGGCGTGAGGCACGGTCATTACTTTCTAGGAAACCCTGGGTACAGCGCGGTCCACAGAAGCCAGGACCAGAGCACCGGCAGTATCCCTGCTGGGCAGGCTGCAGGTGGCCGTGTGAAACCTCTCTACTATCTGAAATCCTAACCCACCTCAATCCAAAATGCAGAAACTCATCCCGAATCTAACTCCTGGCTGGAAACTGTGGAGCCAGAAAGAGAAAATTGGGCAATTTAACTGCAGTAGGGAACCTGGATTTAGTGATACATCATTCCACTCCTCATCTTGTGCAAATAAACTACTTTCCAAAGCTACTAACGGGCTTTCAGCCAAACACCCACTTAACTGCAGTCTCCACAAGAGGCAGAGCAGGGCACGACGTCAGGTTTTATGGCAATGCTAATAAGCAGAAACGAGGCAGGTAATCAGGTGATCATGAAACCACGGGGTTCAGTTACTGGCACTGACTGTGAACACTATGGGAGGGACAGGTCAGGATGACAGGTCTCAAAGAGCTGATTTTATTCTTGATTCGTTGTCGGTATGTCATTAACTTCACCACGAGGGAGGGAGAGAAGTGAAAAGTGAACTCTGTTTACAGGGACTCTACCAAATGCCCAGTAGGAATTTCATGTGATCCCTCAAGATGCTCTCATGCTACAGAGGCATGAGGAACAAACCCCTTAGAAGAGCAAAGTGTGCATTTTTGTTTGTTTGTTTGTTTGTTTTTTGTTTTTATTTTGCGGTACGCGGGGTTCTCACTGTTGTGG
Organism: Monodon monoceros; assembly: GCF_005190385.1. Taxonomy (NCBI): domain Eukaryota; kingdom Metazoa; phylum Chordata; class Mammalia; order Artiodactyla; family Monodontidae; genus Monodon; species Monodon monoceros. Next base: position 61,109,760 of record NW_021703785.1, on the reverse strand, counting down.
CCTCTCCCGCTGCAGAGCACAGGCTCCGGACGCACAGGCTCAGCGGCCATGGCTCACAGGCCCAGCCGCTCCGCGGCATGTGGGATCTTCCCGGACCGAGGCACGAACCCATGTCCCCTGCATTGGCAGGCGGACTCTCAACCACTGCGCCACCAGGGAAGCCCCCAAAGTGTGCATTTTTGAAAGCACTTGGTTCAACGTTACCAGCATAATTTACTCCTCTTGTGCAGCAAGAAGTTGTCTTCTTACTTTTTACAGTTGTGGGAAAATTAGTTCAGAAATAATGAATTTTTACTATTTGTATAGCAGTCAATCAGTGATAAGCCTTCCTGCTTTGATTTCGTATTTACTCTTCTGGTATTATGACAGCAATCCCAAAGATGGGGGGAGACGCACACAGCTATTTAACTTAGGGTTTCTTTTCTCCACTCTCTTTATAGTGTTAAGCATGCCAGCGATGACGGTACGGCCTTAACTGATTTGATTTGAGTGGCAGTCTTTTCAAATTAATAACTCTGATGTCAGCTTCCCTGTCATGTTGCCAAGTTTAATTCCCACTTCTGCCACAATTAATACTCTAATGAAGACGCGGTCTGATTTTAGTGCTAGGACACACTTAGAAAGCGTCACTCTTCTTAGCTACAATTCAAGCCTCTGCAGTGAACCATGATAAATCACCCCCGCCGAGAGTCCCTATCAGTTTAAGACTAAAAACCACTGGACGTTTCCATTTCTCTCTAAAACTTGATTACACCACGATGTATTTAACATTTTAGCATCACTATTTTCCAAGTGTTTTAGTCAGTTTTGGGGGATTCTACCCAAACCATTCCACAAAAGGGAAGTGATCTGGTTCCTACTGAAGACCTACAGGGCAAGTGACTTTCCCAAGAGAGGAGTTATCCAATGTCCAGTCAAGAATTAACTCAGTGTCCATCGAACTCCATCTTTGCCTCTAAGATCTGAGATGAATGAATAAAGATGTGGTATATATACACAACAGAATGCTACTCAGACATAAAAAAGAATGAAATAATGAATGCTATTTGCAGCAACATGGATGGACCTAGAGATTATCATACTAAGTGAAGTCAGACCGAGAAAGACAAATATCAATGATATCACTTATATGTGGAATCTAAAAAAAATGTGATAAATGAACTTACTTGCAAAACAGAAATAGATTCACAGACGCAGAAAACAAGCTTATGACTATGCAAGGGGAAGGGGAGGGAGGGATAAATTAGCAGTTTGGGATTAACAGATACACACTACTATATATAAAATAGATAACCAACAAGGACCTACTGTATAGCACAGGGAACAATACTCAATATCTTGTAATAACCTATAAGGGAAAAGAATCTGCAAAAGAGTATATATATATATATATATATATATATATATCTCTGAATCACTTCGCTGTACACCTGAAGCTAATACAACATTGTAAATTAACTATACTTCAATTTAAAAAAATGGTTTAAAAAATATATATGTATATAAAGAATTAACTGAAAACTTTGTTTTCTAGTCAATTGCCCCATTAAGGTAAGAGCATCGATCAAGTGCCCACTCGGGCGGGGGTTAGGGCTAAGCCTGGCCAACAGAGTTAATCACGTTCCCTTTGTTAAAGTGCTTCCCAAGTTTTGCACATGTTCCATCTACATATAGTACAGGAGATATCAGGATACTTTTTAGTTCTAGAAACTCATATTAGCCACTTTTCCTCCTGCAATTTCTTGATTTCAAAGGTTTAAATCAAGGACAGAAAGTCAGCAGAGGCTGAAGCTCTGAGTTCTAAGTATGCAGTTGTGGTGAAGAAGTCCAAAACACAGCCCGGCGCTCAACGCTTACGGTTTACAGCTACCCTGGGAGGGGGCACGCAAGCCCCCAAGTATCTAGTTTGACAAAGGAAACAAAAAGGCACGTGAGCACCGCCAGCTCTCTGTGCTAAGACGTCAAGGATAAAGGAGGTGGGGAGCAAATGTCCACAGTCACATCTCTGGCCGGCATGGACAGTGGCTCTTGGGTCCCCACCAGCAGCTACGAAAACCTCCCACGGTGAGATTGTGAGGTTTGCTGCTTCTCCAAACGTCTGAACTTCACTGTGACTAGGAGAAACATCAACTGATCTCTTTCCTGTACTCCAGGCATGACAATGAGGTATTTTTCTTTCATTGTGCTGTTAAAAGCCATGGTGATTACTTCTTTAGAGTCATGGTCAAAGTTGGTCCTCTGGTTTTGAAGAAACAACTCCCAACCTGGCCCTCATCAGTCTGTACGTGGGTCACGGCAGCAGCCTCCCTGCTGCTCTTTCTTCTTCAATCCCCTCTTCCTTCTCCTTCAAATATCCCTACAGAGGATGACCCTGAAGCCCAGGACCTAGGCACACCTTTCCAATATACCTGTTCAGTGGAACCACCCGCTACCACTCAGTCCACGAGGTCCGGGCGTCAAGAGCTCTACCTCCCCCTCTTCCAGGATGGACCTGGATGTGGTCTGGCCTATCCGAACCCAATTCGAGGACATTGCCTGGGTTTCTGAGGATCTGAGGCAGCACGGAGCTCCTGGCTACCGGCTTACCACCAAGAGATGGGCATCTCCCTGAGAAAGGAGCTGACTCAGAGATGGCAAGAAAAGGATCCAGCAGGCCCGGAGCCAGGCTATCTCTGAGCTTCAGCGGCATAGCCGATAAATCCTCCGTTTTTGGTCCAGTCACTGGAGAGCTCTCCCAATGCTCTGTTTTGCTGAAGATTCTTGCAGTTTCCTGGGAAATCCAAACTGGTCCATCCTTCCTTTCCAGACTCCTCTCTTTGCAAGTTGGTACCTTTACTTCCAGATATGCCACCTTCTCTCTGCCTTGACCCTCCAGGTCCTGGCTCAGTGCTTTCCTTTATCATCTCCCTTTCCAAATAAAAGTCCTTTTCCTCTTTCAATGCAAACTCATCTGAATTCCTCATTCCACCTCTTGTCAGCACTTATTCATTTCCTGTACTCCATCAGTACGCCTGTGATGATAGATTTATGGAGATGTGGTTACCTCAACTAAATTATAAATTTATTATTCTCTTATTTAATTTAATATCCTCAAATCTTTGAAACTTTATGTTGCCCCTTTTGATAACTAAAAATTCTATTCCTCTCTTAATATCATCTGAAATTTCAGAACAAGTTAAATATGATGACTAAAACCAAGCTCAATATTTACTGTAATGTTAAATATGCACTTTTAAATTCAACTTGGACTAGAAAGTTGGATTGTATCCCTAAGACCAGTGGTCCTGAAACTTCAGTGATCATTAGTATCACCTGGAAAGCTTAGGCAAGCTCAGACTGCTAGGGCCCCAGAGTTTGCTTTTCAGTGGGTCTGGGGTAAGGGCACGAGGAATGTGCACTTCTAACAAGTTCCCAAGTGATGCTCTGGTTTAAGCACCACAGTTTGAGAAGCACGGACCTCCACCCTATTTGTTGAGACGAGCATGGTCTTTGAATTCTAGGTCTAGAACTCCATCTCTGCCTCCATGATCTGAGGCAGTAGAGCTCAAGGCTCTGAGTATGACCTGTAGTCACACAGAATAGGGCATCATCCAGACCTGCCATGTTGCTGGGTGACCTTGATTGGGCAAATTCCTCACTCTCCCTAAGTTTCCATTTCCTAACGTGTAGCATGAGGCAACAACAAGGGTGCTTACCTCACAGAGAGGGTTAAAGGTGGAGTGTTTCTCACAATACTCGGCACATAGTAAGTGCACAGTAAATGCTGACTGTTATTCCTGGTGGTGTTGTTATTGCTGTCAGCAATAGGAAGTCAGTGGTCTTCTGATTCCCTGTCCAGGATTCTTTTAACTCAGCCACCATAACTCTTATGTGAATATACCTTTCATTATAATGCCAGGCTCTAATATTATCCTTTCTCATATCTCATTCTATTATTTTCATTTATTACAATGTTTGAAATTATCTTTCTTTGATCAGCCCAGAAATGTTTCCTCCTATGACAGAATGCATTTTTTCCTTCGGCCTAATTCAATTAAAACTCAATTTTTAGAATGTCTGTACGTTAGAACAAGTAAGACACTGGGACTAAAATAGCCCTGATTCCTTTCCCCCTGACAATTATTTTCCTACTCAATATATTGAGGCTTCCCATAGGCTCTATCTATGGAATTCTCAACTGTACAACCATCATGGAGGACGGTTATTTGTGACATTTCACAAAAACAAGAGGAAAACAAGATCCACTGTTTCCTGCTCTCTTTCATTTACCCCATGAAGAGTGCAGGCCAGAACCCTGCTCTTCACGTGGTCATGGAGTTTCTGAAGAGGCATCTACATGTTCAAAAGCTTGACAAGGCGCTGGCCCAGAGAGCCCCAGAGCAGAGAAGCAGGATGCTAAGGAAACTAGGAGCTAGGAGTCAAGCAATTAACATTTTTTTCATGCTTCACTATAATTAGCCAGATCAAAGGGGACCTGGGCTTATGGAATTCACCAGCCCACGTGACTCTCTGAGGACAGTTAGGAAACAGTCCTGTAGGCCTGCAGTATGACTAATCGTTCCCAGGCAGAATTTGTTTTCTTATAAATCACTCCTTTGTGAATTTACCAGCTATTCCTATCCTGAAGTGCTGCCCTTGAGAACACCAGCAGGACACCTACAGTTCCTGTTTCCTGAGTGTTTCCTGCGTGTTGCAGGTGATCTGTGAACACCTCAAACCCACCCTGCAAGGTAGGCACTGGTGTTCCAGGTTCCATGACTTGACCAGTGCCTCATTGCTAGGAAGTCGCAGGAACTAAACTCAGATCTTTAAAAAAGTCAGTGATTTGCAAACACTCATGATCATAAAAGGATCCCCTGAGCTGCTTATTAAAAATACACCTTTTAAGCCAGGAGATCTGGAGTGAGGCTGGGAAACAGGATCTTTAAAAAGCTCCAAGTGATTCTTATTTTCCCTCAGGTTGGGTAAACCAATTGCAAAATATAAGAGAGCATCTAGGGTTTCCCTGGTGGCACACTGGTTGGGAGTCCGCCTGCTGACGCTGGGGACGCGGGTTCGTGCCCCGGTCCGGGAGGATCCCACAAGCCACGGAGCGGCTGGGCCCGTGAGCCATGGCCGCTGAGCCTGTGCGTCCGGAGCCTGTGCTCCGCGGCAGGAGAGGCTGCGACGGTGAGGGTCCCGCGTACCACAAAAAAAAAAAAAAGAGAGAGAGAGCATCTAATTACCCCCAACATATTGAAAACAGAAACTCCATTTCGTGGGAGTCTTACAGATTTCATGACATGTCAGTCTCCTCGAGTCTTTTTCTCAGAGACCCAGAGTAATAAACTCATTTCTATCACTATCCACATATATGTCAGTCCCCTGCCCAGGACCCTGATTGGTTCCCAATTGCACTCAGCATCACAGACAGAATCCTTACCATGGCCTGCAAGGACTCCATGATCTGGCCCACTCTTACCTCTGGGACACCCTCGCTCTTTCACTGATTCCTTTGCAAACACACAGCCCCTTGCCATCCCAGAAACACTCCAATTCCTACCCTGTGCCTTTGTACTTGCTGTTCCCTCTGCCTGGAACATCCTTCCTCCAGAGATCCACTTGGCCAAGTCCCTTACCTCCTGTAAGTCTCCACTCAAACACCAGCTACATAAGGTCTGCCCTGATCATTCCATTTAAAATCCAACCATTCTCAACTTCTGTAACTCCTAATCCCCTGTACTAACCGCCACTATTTTCTTTTTGCCATTTACTATTGTATATACCTACCCTACATACATACACTAAAGCATATATATACCTTCTAACACACCATACAATAAGATACTATGTAATTTACACATTATGCTTATTGTTTATTTGTTATCTTCTCCTGCTACAGAGTGAGCTCCACAATATCAGGGATATTTGTCTACTGATGTACCCCAAGCACCCAGAACAGTGCCTGATATGTAGTAGGTGCTTAATAAATATATGTTAAATTAATCAATATAAATGAAACAAGATTTCACACAACAACACTTAACCTTACTATGTCAATGTATACTCCAATACGGTCCATCCAATTCTCTTCTAATTTATTTCACTAAACTGTTGGCTGCAACTCATTACTTGGTCACCCAACAGTTTGAAAAGCACTGACATAATTAAGGGACTTCCCTGGGTGGAGCAGTGATTAAGAATCCGCCTGCCAATACAGGGGACACGGGTTCGAGCCCTGGTCCGGGAAGATCCCACGTGCTGCAGAGCAACTAAGCCCGTGCGCCACAACTACTGAGCCCATGTGACACAACTACTGAAGCCCGCACGCCTAGAGCCCACGCTCCACAACAAGAGAAGCCGCCACGATGAGAAGCCTGTGCACCGCAACAAAGAGTAGCCCCCGCTTGCCGCAACTAGAGAAAGCCCGTGCGCAGCAACAAAGACCCAATGCGGCCAAAAATAACTTAAAAAAAACAAAAAGACTACATATGACACAACATTGTAAATCAACTATACTTCAATAAAATAAATTATTAAGAAACCCAAAAAACCATAGCCTCATTCTGCACCACCATCTTCCAAATCACCCTCATCACAATACAACTTTCTAGGGAACATTGTGAAGGTTTCCAATATTCAGCACTGGTTTCCAATATTCCTATTCCTTGACCAACACGGCAATTAAACCTTGTGATTTTGGACAAAAAAACCCCACAAAGGCATAAAATACAAACAAAAATAAAATATATATGAAAACAGACTTTTGTTACTACTGCTAATATATTTGCCAAGCTTTTAACAAGGGGTGAGGGTCCGAATGTTCAGTGGCAAACACAGTGATCAACTGTGAGAAAGGACCTCAGGGGCACAGGAACGGCAGGACGAAGAGAAGAGAGTAAACGTCTGTCAAAGTTAAGTTTCATCTGATCTCACACTCTACTGAGCAGCGCAAATCAAAATCACCTACTTTTCTACCCAGCCAGGCTGGGACGATGATCCACAGAGAGAAACATTTCACATTCCTCAATTATTTTATTTGATTTTATTTTTCGCTTGTCACCCCTAAATTAATCAGGGCCACGGCCATTCAACAGCCTAATCAACAGAGCTCCATGATCCTATTCTGTCAGCTCCTTAAGAAGAAGGAAGTGGAGGGGAGAAAGCTGGGGTGGGGGAAGAGTAGGCAGAGAAGGAAGAAGGTGGCTAAGGATTGAGAGAGAGAGCAAGGTGTAGAAAAATAATGTGAGATCTCACATATAATCTGAAGCTGAGGCAGCCATGTAATTATAAAGCTAGCTTTTCTTTCACTTGACAGCAGAAGAAAAGGAGGTGAAGAGAAGCTTTTAAATGAAACACGACATTCCCTTATTAAAGTCTGATTTCGCTTTTAAATGGCTTAGCGCTTTGCATCTTTACTTCCACCCTCTGGGTTATCCAACGAGTAGACGTTTAATGAAAAAAGAAACTACAACGTTTTGGAAGAACATTACGCATGTTTCTAAACACACAGTCTCTTTATCAACATTTTTATGTTGATCAAAGCTTTTTATGTTATCCAAGCAGTAGTTGGGCACTGTTTGGTGAGCATAAATGTATTCTGGCTTACAGGGAAAATGCATGGTATGCCTTTTGTTTAAAAATAACATGATGCATAATGTGTGCAATGCATGAAGAATTTATTGCCCATTTCTGCTTCAATTCCGCTTTACAGGGGACAGCCCACAGAAACTGTGCATCCTTACAAGCAGAGCTTGGTGGCCCACACTGCACCAGAGCATTGCATGTTGGGACCTGTAGACCACAAACGGGAGCTGCAGTACATTTTCTGTGCGATGAGAGGTCTAACAAGTTTCAGGCTTTATTTTCCATCTCACAGCAAAAGATGACGCTACTTCTTTCCTCCCCACATCTGAAACAGAGCAGGACCCTATGGTCCTCCCTCCTCTCCCCTCCCATGTCCTCTGCCTGCCTTTTGGCTGTAGAAAAACTTTAGTCAAGAATAAGTTTAATCAGAGAAGTGAGGAAATGCAGAAGCAAAGGAAAGCAGTCCGACAAGACCAAATAATAATAGTTTAGTCAGTAAGCAAAGTCAAGGACCTTTAGTTCCTTCTCAAGGGCTACAGATCATATTCTGAGCCCTATCCTGTGAGCTGGCTTGTAGATACTATAACCCCACCAGGTGGAAGAAGTTAACTACATGATGACCAGACTGTAGCCATGGCATAAGCTGCCACAATTCTGAGAATTGGCCTCAAGGAAATGCGAACAAACTGACCCTGGAACTGAAGACTAACTCTACTTAAAACAATCAAGATGACGCTGATCAGATCACTGCAGGACCAATTTCAAGATGACTGTCAGAGCTGACGGTGCTGCTTCTGCCTGGAGGCCCCTCCCTCCACCTATAAAAGCTCTGGCCCACCAGCTGTCAGTGGTGGGGAGTCGGCCTTTGGACACGAGTCCACCCCCCGCCCCACAGTTGCCAGCCTCCAAAATAAAGCAAACCTTCCTTTCCACCAACCTTGCCTCTTTATTGGCTTTAGAGCAGCCAGCACCTGGACCCCATTTTCGATAACACACCCACTGAAACATCCCCTCCACCCCACGGGACTCCAGACATTTCTCCCAAAGTGGGAGGAAGATGCTCCAGTTGCTGCAGTTTGCATCTGCTTGATAAATATTATCACTAAGAGTCATAATAATGCCTAATGTTTATAAGGACATCTGCATATGGCAAAATATTTTTACATATTTTATGTACATATGAGGTGGATGTTATAAACCTCGTTTTATAGAAAAGAAAACTGAGGCTCACAGAATGCAATTGACCCACAGATACACAGCAAGTAAATGACAGGTGCAAGACCCCAACCGAGGTCTCTGACTTTGGTCCAGGCCTTTTCCTCCCTCCCTCCCTCCTTTCCCTTTTCTTTCTTTGTCCTTTCTTTCCCTTTGTCGTTCCCTTCTCTTCTCTTTTCTTCCCCTTTCTTTTTAACAGCTTTATGGAGGTACAATTGACATAATAAGCTAACTTACTTGAAGTGTACAGTTGAAAAATTTTGATGTGTATATAAAAGTAAAAACATGACCATAACTAAGAAAACAAAGTATCCGTTATCCCATCAAGTTTCCTCCTGATCTTCTGTAATTCCTTCCCCATCCATTTCCTACTCTGCCATCCCAGACATCCACTAATGTGCTTTCTTTCACTATACGTTAGTCTGAGGTTTTGAGAATTTTATATAAATGGAATCATAGAGTACGTACTCTTTTTTTGTCTGGCTTCTTTCATTCAGCATAATTATTTTTAGCTTCACCCATGCCATCACATGTACTGATATCATAAAGTCATTCCTTTTTATTGCTGAATAATATTCCTGTGAATGGATGTGCCACAATTTGCTCATCCATTCATCTGTTGATGAACATCTGGATTGTTTCCAGGTAGGGGTGATTATAATTACAGATGCTACGAACATTCATACACAAGTCTTTGCAGGAATGCAGGCATTCATTTCTCTTTGGTAAATTCCTAGGAGTGGAAGGGTTGGGTGGCATGGTACGTGTGTGTTTCACTTTTTAAGCCGCTGCCAAGTTGTTTTCTGAAGTGGTTGTACCATTTCACGTGGCTATCAGCAGCGTGTGAACGTTTTCGTTCACCCACATCCTCACTAACACTTAGTACATTAGTTTTTTAACCGTAATCGTTCAAACAGGTGCTAAATGATATCTCATTGTGGTTTTCATTTATGGAATTAGCTTTTAATTTAGGAAACAAACATCACTTCTCTGGTGATAAATGACATTGAACACCTCTTCGTGTGGTTCTTTGCCAACATATATCTTCTTGGTTGACACATTTTACCCATTTTAAATGGCATTTTGTTTGTTTTCTTATCATCAAGCTTCGAGTGTTTTTTTTTTTTTAGAAATTTTGGATACAAGTTCTTTATCAGATATGTAATTTGCAAATATTTTCTCCCAGTGTTTTTAAAAGAACACACGTTCTTAATTTTGACAGAGTCAGATTTAGTCATTTTTTTGTTTATGAATCATGCTTTTGATGTTGTATTTAAGAAATCTTAGCCTAACACAAGGTCACAAATATTTCTTCCTATGTTTTCTTCTAGACGTTTTATAGTTTGAGATTGTACATTTAGGAATATAACATGCTTGGGGTTAACTTTTTTTTTCTTAACATCTTTATTGGAGTATAATTGCTTTACCATGGTGTGTTAGCTTCTGCTTTATAACAAAGTGAATCAGCTATACATACACATATATCCCCATATCTCTTCCCTCTTGTGTCTCCCTCCCTCCCACCCTCCCTATCCCACCCCTCTAGGTGGTCACAAAGCACCGAGCTGATCTCCCTGTGCTATGCGGCTGCTTCCCACTAGCTATCAGTTTTACATTTGGTAGTGTATATATGTCCATGCCACTCTCTTTGTCCCAGCTTAACCTTCCCCCTCCCCGTGTCCTCAAGTCCATTCTCTTTTTTTTTTTTTTTTTGGGTTCGCGGGCCTCTCACTGTTGTGGTCTCTCCCGTTGCGGAGCACAGGCTCCAGACGCGCAGGCTCAGCAGCCATGGCTCACGGGCCTAGTCGCTCCGCAGCATGTGGGATCTTCCCAGACCGGGGCACAAACCCGTGTCCCCTGCATCGGCAGGCGGACACTCAACCACTGCGCCACCAGGGAAGCCCTCAAGTCCATTCTCTATGTCTGCATCTTTATTCCTGTCCTGCCCCCAGGTTCTTCAGAACCACTTTTTTTTTAAAATTAGAGTCCATATATATGTGTTAGCATACGATATTTGTTTTTCTCTTTTGGACTTACTTCACTCTGTATGACAGACTCTAGGTCCATCCACCTCACTACAAATAACTCAATTTCGTTTCTTTTTACGGCTGAGTAATATTCTGTTGTATATATGTGCCACATCTTCTTCATCCATTCTTCTGTCGATGGACACTTAGGTTGCTTCCATGTCCTGGCTATTGTAAATAGTGCTGCAACGAACATTGTGGTACATGACTCTTTTTGAATTACGGTTTTCTCTGGGTATATGCCCAGTAGTAGGATTGCTGGATTGTATGGTAATTCTATTTTTAGTTTTTTAAGGAACCTCCATACTGTTCTCCATAGTGGCTGTATCAATTTACATTCCCACCAGCAGTGCAAGAGGGTTCCCTTTTCTCCACACCCTCTCCAGCATTTATTCTTTGTAGATTTTTTGATGATGGCCATTCTGACTGGTGTGAGGTGATACCTCATTGTAGTTTTGATTTGCATTTCTCTAATGATTAGTGATGTTGAACATCCTTTCATGTGTTTGTTGGCAATCTGTATAACTTCTTTGGAAAAATGTCTATTTAGGTCTTCTGTCCATCTTTGGATTGGGTTGTTTGTTTGATATTGAGCTTCATGAGCTGCTTGTGAATTTTGGAGATTAATCCTTTGTCAGTTGCTTCATTTGCAAATATTTTCTCCCATTCTGAGGGTTGTCTTTTGGTCTTGTTTATGGTTTCCTTTGCTGTGCAAAAAAAAGCTTTAAAGTTTCATTAGGTCCCATTTGTTTATTTTTGTTTTTATTTCCATTTCTCTAGGAGGTGGGTCAAAAAGGATCTTGCTGTGATTTATGTAATAGAATGTTCAGCCTATGTTTTCCTCTAAGCGTTTTATAGTGTCTGGCCTTACATTTAGGTCTTTAATCCATTTTGAGTTTATTTTTGTGTATGGTGTTAGGGAGTGTTCTAATTTCATCCTTTTACATGTAGCTGTCCAGTTTTCCCAGCACCACTTACTGAAGAGGCTGTCTTTTCTCCATTGTATATTCTTACCTCCTTTATCAAAAATAAGGTGACCATATGTGTGTGGGTTTATCTCTGGGCTTTCTATCCTGTTCCATTGATCTGTATTTCTGTTTTTGTGCCAGTACCATACTGTCTTGATTACTGTAGCTTTGTAGTATAGTCTGAAGTCAGGGAGCCTGTTTCCTCCAGCTCCATTTTTCTTTCTCAAGATTGCTTTGGCTATTCAGGGTCTTTTGTGTTTCGATACAAATTGTGAAATTTTTTGTTCTAGTTCTGTGAAAAATGCCAGTGGTAGTTTGATAGGGATTGCACTGAATCTGTAGATTGCTTTGGGTAGTATAGTCATTTTCACAATGTTGATTCTTCCAATCCAGGAACATGGTATATCTCTCCATCTATTTGTATCATCTTTAATTTCTTTCATCAGTGTCTTATAGTTTTCTGCATAGTTTTTTGAATATGGTGTAAGTTATGGGCTGAAGTTCTTTTGCATATGTATATTTTCTTTTTATTTCACTATTCTATATTTGACTATTTTTTAAAATTTTTAACTATTTTAAAGCATTCTTCTATTCTGATTATTGTCATTGCTTTTTCTTTAGGAATGCCGAGATGATGAATAAACAAGAGACTTAAAAACACAGATAGTAAATATCATAAAGTAGACAATATTAAAGTAACAACAAACAAGTTACAAGAAATAGGAAAGGCTCTTTGAGAGGAACTCACTAGACTCAGAGAATCCTGATGGAAGGCTGAAGTCCACTCAATTTGGTTACTGATTGTTCTGCAGTGGGTAAAGTGAACATAGTAAATGAGCATTGTTCTAGAATCCTAGCCAACCAAGGCACTTCAGGAGAGACTGAAAAGCTAGGTAAAAATAGCATCACCCATTAAAGGTAGAGTTAAGTCTATCAAGTCATAAATTCCCAGCAGTGTTGGTTTATAAGTAACATTCCTCATGTTTCCTTTATCTTCCTCCCCCCAACTATAATACACTGTTTTCCAGAAGTGCTACTTTTGCCCTGAGGCAAACAGGGGTGGAAATGTCTGTAGTAACTGTCAAGAGGGCTGCTTTGTCCCTTTCCAGGGGTAGGTTACTAGAAACTGAAAATCCAGAAACAATTGTTTCTCCTGCTGAGCCAGAATTTTACTTTTAGCATTGAGAGCCGGGAATGGTGGGTACCTGAGAAACTGTATTTTTTACATAGGTCTGAAATCATTAGATCTATAACTTAAATTCTTCACCAAACCCTATGTTAATCAAGAGATCAGCATGCATCTTTCCAGAAAAAAAAACAAGGTGGGGGGAGGGGGGAGAATGGGGAAGAAAGTATCAAGTTAGGAGACATAGGAATTAGTTGCAAGTAAGTATTCTTTACAGAAATGGATAACTTTGCTTCCTGAACGGAAAAGTTAAGTAAAACAAAACAAAACAGTCAAAGAGAAAAACTGCAATTTTAAATTTGTAGTTTAAACCTGAAATTAAATTACTGGAACTGGCATGCTTGATTATTATTTTTTTAATATTTTCTCATGAAGTGTTTTAAAATCACAGAAAGCCATAGATTAGTAGATTGAACATTTCTGTATCCACATCCTGATTTACCAAATCTTAACATTTTACCGAATTTGTTTCTTAAAATAATACAGTATTACAATAAAGTTGTTCTTGACTAAAAATTTACAAATGAGAATAAACTGCAGAATAGATTTAACATACTTCCTCCTACAGGCATGTAGTAATTTTCCATAGTCATCAGTAATCAGGCATTTAGTAATTTTCCATAGTCATCAGTAATCAATCATGGCACTCTTTGCCCCAACGTCTATTGATTGACTAAAATTGGTTCAACAAAAATAAAAAGAAAAGAAAATGTCACCATCCCTGACAAATGCATAGGAGGAGCAAAACAAAGGGTTCAACATAGAAACAGGCGGGGGGAAATTGAACTTGAACTGTCTAGGCCAATTAGCTTGACTTTAGGAGTAAGTACAGAAATTCTGCTTTATGAAAAATGAACATCAAGCCACAATGTCTTTTTTAAGATTTTTTTTTGATGTGGACCATTTTTTAAATCTTTATTGAATTTGTTACAATATTGCTTCTGTTTTATGTTTTGTTTTTTTGGCTGCAAGGCATGTGGGATCTCAGTTCCCCGACCAGGGATCGAACCCACAGCCCCTGCATTGGAAGGCAAAGTCTTAACCACTGGACCACCAGGGAAGTCCCACACATTGTCTTCTTTTTGTGAAATATCCACGGTATTTAAAGAAAGGGCAAAGGTTAGGAGGACAATGAAAAGGTTTTTTTTTTCCTATGAATTTTAGTAACATTTTGGAATCAATCACCAATTTAAAGTCTAGTTTTCTCTGGATCAACGTTACACTGAAAAGGTATTTGCTATCTGTTTTCTGGTGCTCCATAGTAAGGTTCTGCCTGCTGTTAGGTGTATGCCTTATGGAACAAAAACAGGTGCGGCACTGCCCTTGAGAAATGCTTCTTGATAATAACAGTGACACAAGGTCCCTTCCCGCACCCTCCCATGTAACTTCCTATTGTTCCCTCCATGTTTTCCATAACTTTCTGGAGCACCTACCTGTGAGATTTCTCACCCGACCCAGCCAATGCCTGCAGGCTCTCTGAAAAGTTTCCGTCTACAGACAAACGGTTCACAAGACTCTCCCTGAGACCATTGATGAATACCTATTGTTTTCTGGTCCTGAAGTGGTTAAAATATTTTTTATTTGAAGACAGTAAGTATAAAGATCCTATCAAGTTTTAAATACTTAGCCACGATTTCAACAACTTCCCAACGCTTACCTTCTCCTTCACGCCCAGTGAACGCTCTGTCTTCATGTTGTCTCTTTTCTCACCCTAATTCTGGAACTCTGTCTGCGTGGCGTCTGTTTCCTTGATTGAAAACCAACTAACACCTTTCATTCTTTCCTTTCATAGTATGTAAGATGTATGAGAAATAAAGTCAAACTTCTCTCTGTCATCAGTTACAAAATGATTGAGCCAATCCTTTCCAATTTTTAAATTTTACTCTGTGAAGTTGTTCCGGAAAATATTCCTATCTTCAGACTGCTCTTCAAATTTAAAAAGAGTTAGAGGAGGTTGACTGGGTCAGGCCGGGGATGCCTGGAATCTGGAAGAACACAGCATAAGAATCCACACTCTCTTCCTGCCAGTTTTGTTCTAAGGACCATCTCTTGCCCTTGGAGGGTTCGGATAGCAGGCAGGGGTGGGAAAGGCCCACCCAGTTGTGTGATACATTGTTCTGCCTTTCCTTTCTCTGTCACTGGCCACTAGAGAGACCACACTTACCATGACTTATGGCCAAGATGTGCTGGGTGCTGTTAGAGAAGAAATGTCCTCAGCATTTGTTGGATTTGCCCTTCCCTGGCCCCCATATCTCTTCCTTTGGAAGCTCAAAGGGCATTTTTCGAATAATAGTGAATAAGCTTAAAAATGTACTAACTGGAAATATTGGTTATGGAAGTGTGTCTAAGGTTAGCTTCAGTCACTTTAGATCAAATCAAATAACTTCCAGTTGGAAGCAAAAGGAAATGACTCTTCTCATGGCATTCATGGAATTCTGACCTAAAGCAATTCTTTCACTCTAATCATCAAGATAAAGTTTTCTCAGCCCTCATCTCTTAGACAAACTGCCAAATTTGTAGCATCTTCTACACTCAAGTCTTGCTTCTGGGTTGTATTTCTATTCTACATCTTCCAGTAGCCTTGTTTATTTGAATCTGTCAAAACAGTCTTTAAAAGTCTTAAGGGCTTAACATATACAGTTAGAAAGTTCTGACAGTGAAGAAACAAGTACGTATGTTCACTAAGATGCTTAGAAAGCTAGTTCATGGGGAAATGTGAAAATAATAAAAGTAAACTGTATTTATTGAGTGCCTATGATGTGCCAAGCAGTGTAGCAGAAGCTTTCATATTAGTGTATCTATTCTTCACAATAATTCTAAAAAGTAAGTATTGTTTCCACTTTACAGGTAGGAAACAGAGCTACAGAGAGGATACACTTCATCGTCCAAGGTCACATCTTCTAAGTCAAGACTATACCCAGGCCTTTATGATTACAACATGGATATGACCCTTTCTCCACCTATACTTAGGAAGTGTTTATCGAGTATGTATTATGTGATCCCTACTGTACTGGTATTTTGTGGGATAAATAATTTATGCAATTTAGTGCCTGGCCTCAACAGCTTTTAGTAGAATATATTCCATTTCTGCAAGGTAAGAGCCGAGTAAAAAATTGGTGGTGGGGTGGAAGTAGATTAGGAACCTCAGGCTTAAAGAGTAATCAACTCAACAAAGCTACCCAGCTAGAGGATCAAACCTGGACTTTGAACTTGTCCCTTCTCCAATTTTATGCTTCTTCCACATGCTATAGTGCCAAAGCATTCTTTTTTTTTCTTTAGTTGAAGTATGGTTGATTTATAATGTTGTATTAGTTTCTGGTGTACAGCAAAGTGATTTAGTTATACATGTCTCTTCTTTTTCAGATTCATTTCCACTGTAGGTTATTATAAGATATGGAATATAGTTCCCTGTGCCATACCGTAGTTCCTTGTTGTTTATCTATTTTATATATAGTAGGGTGTATCTGTTAATCCCAAACTGCTAATTTATCCCTCCCCCCTTCCACCCTTCCCCTTTGGTAACCATAAGTTTGTTTTCTATGTCCGTGAGTCTGTTTTTGTTTTGTAAATAGGTTCATTTGTGTCATTTTTTTTAGATTCCACATGTAAGCGATATCCTATGATATTTGTCTTTCTCTGTCTGACTTACTTCACTTAGTATGAGAATCTCTAGGTCCATCCAAAGCATTCTTAACGTTCATTCAGCAAGAAATATTAAATTCCAAGTGTGTTCAAGAGACTGTGACAGACGCCAGGGAAATAACAGGGAATATGCTAGGTGTGGCCCCAGCCCTGCAGAACTTAGAGCTGGATACAGACTCTCACGCTCCCTCCCCTCCGTATAGCTAATAATAAAGGCATAGTATAGAGCTACAGAACATTTGTTTCTCCTTCCTGAAGTTTAAGTGATAATTAATTATCTATGAATATTACTCTATTCTCATATAAATGCTTCCTTTTAACTTACTCAGTTCCATGACTCTAGGTTATGCCAAAAGAAGGTGAGAAGGCACTGTTTAGATCACTGGGTCTCAAACTTTGGTGTGAATTAGAATCCCTTGGAAGCCTCGTTAAAACACAGATTGCCAGACTCTACCCCAGAATTTGCGATACAGAGTGGTTCAGAGATGGGGCCCGAGGATTTGCGTTTCTAACAAGTTTCCACGCAATGCTGGAGCTGGTGTGTGGACCACACTTTAAAAACCACTGGTTTAGATCAACCCCAGAATGATCAGCCTCCCATGCAAGAAACTTAGGACAGCGGGGATAACTCCTATCATCCCTTACCTGTGATGATAAGGACTGTTATTCTGACTGTACACATGAGAAAGCTGAGGCCAGTGAAAAATCAAAAGCTTGTCCAGGAGTAGGTATGTGTCTCCTGACTGATCATGAACACGGGAGGTCAGATTTCTCCGAGCAAAACTGAAAAGGTTGTACAGAGACTAATAGCTAGATCCTTATGAAGTATTCAAGGAATTCTGTCCTCCTTCCAACTCTGAGGACCAGTCAAGAATCCTAAGCCTACTCTTTCCAACTTGATTCTCGAAATCCAACAATTCATCTTAATAATCTCTACTCCCGGCCATTACACCCATCTCGATGGGAAGCTGAGTGATGAATGAGGACTGTTTTAGGACTGAAGGTCAGGAGACCCACATTCTGGTCCAATCTCAGGCACTGAGTATTTCAACTGGCTGAATTAAAGTAACCGGGTTCACTTCCTTCCTCTGTGAACTGAATAATTGCGAAGAGGACTTCTGAAGTCCCATCAAGCTCCAGCACTCTGCAATTCCCTCTGATTTCCCTGGTTAGGAATGAATTAAAAATAGATGAAAGGAGGGCTGGAGCCACAAGTGACAGAGCTCTGAGTGCAAGGGTCTCTTCCAAAAGCAGAGAACAAGAACCTCATCCTCTCTCTGCACCTGCGGCTCAGCAGGGCAACGACTAGTCCGTTCTCTTCAAGTCTGATCAGTCTACTTGCTGTTTACAGCCCACAGAGGAAATGTGGTTTGGCATCAACACTGGTCCCTTGGTGCCAGGTTTGTACCTACTCTGAAAAGCAGGTTAACGTGGCGATCCAGTTACAAATGGGGACCAGAGCAGTCTCAGCAGGAATGGCGTGCTACGTGTGAAAATAAAATTTACCAAAGAAATGTGAGCCACAAGACCCCCCAGGGTGGCTCATTATTATTCAGCCGAGGTTAAGTGAGTGCCAAGGGATGGGAGGAGGGAAAGGCACACCCCTTGTTAACTCAGCAGAGCCTCCAAACCGGCAGCAAAGCACGGACTCCAATGTAAAATGCATTTCTGCACTTAACGTGGAAAGGAAAGAATTTAATAGCCCGGAAGCTGAAGAAGCCAACCCAGGACATAACCGATTGATGTAAAAATTTTAATTCCAGCCAGCCAAAAATCAAAAGAAAAATAGTGAAGTGGTAAAGGATACGGACTCCTATCCCCCATGTAATAATGCCACGTGTTAGACACAAGCTCAGAGACTGTGTATGAGGAACATGTGAGTTTCCTGGGCATTTGTAGGAAGAGACCAAATCAGTCAATAAGTAGCAAATCAGTCCTGGGCATTCCTTTGAGAGGCTTCTGAGCCACTGCTGTTAAACTGCATTCATTTGATCCTGATGAGGCCTGAATCCCCTTTAAATGGAATGGTTGCACTTCTAACGGCGCTGCCCACTTGGCATGCAAAGACTCTTATTCTGTTCTACCCCTGGTGGGTTTTTCTGACAAAACGCTGTCGCTGCCTGTTAGCTCCACTTCGAAGCAATCCAAGCCAGGGATGAGCCCGGCTGTCTTCAAGACGGGATGCACCTCACAACTTCTGCACCCACTTCAGGCTTTGCCCACTTTCCCATCAAGGGTCGATGACTTTTTTTTTCCAGAAGCAAAATAAAGCGTGAAGTGCACAAAAGCTATAAATCAGCATCAGGACACAAGGTCACGTGTTTTACAGCCCATGATCCAAACACATGCTGTGCCACATTGGCCTTTATAGTCACTCGAACTGACATAAAGCGTGCCAGGTCTGACACTTTTATTTTCACCATTTGCCCTTGTTGCAAGATAAAGGCTGTCGCCTCATCCTTCCTGGGAATTCCTCTCTGGTTGAACAGCTTCCTAAATGCTGGCCTTTGTTTGATAATCATTTTCAGGCATTGCTTTAAATCGTCTTTCTCCCTTTCTAATGTATCTCCGCCTGACAGCAAAGCAGCTCCAGAGCTAGCTGCGCCGAGGCAGGTGATTAAGTGGCTCGCTGATTACCTCTGTATTCGCATCAACGCCGCTTTCCCAGCCACCCGGACGCGTGAGTGCTGACGAGGGAAGGTGGGGAGAGACCCAAACTGAAGAAACTGCTTAAATAAAAAGCATTATTAACTGAGCGGGAAAACCAATAATCAAAAACATCTGCTTTCATTAAAAAAAATAACTCTGGGTATTCCACAGGAGAGACAGAAACTGTAGCTTGAATATAGCTTTAGATGAATTCAAACCTCCAAAGTCACACGTGATTACAGTGTGCCCTTCCTCTTTATTCATGTTACTCACTTAATAGGTTTAAACTAAATTTCAACCGAGGCATTTTTTTTGAAGTGTTTTGCAGTCTAGCATATCCTAGAAGGCTCAAGACTGTGGAGGCTAATTACGGGTTCTTATTGTCTAATCCTTCTGGAATGGTCTCCTAGCTGGATTCCTGCAAGCTTCACATTTGGTTTTGGGGCAGACAAAGCCCTTCAGGGGCAGCCACAAAAATTCAGCAGCTATGCCACGCTTGCAGCAGCCTCTAGGAAATGAAAGCAAAACATTTCTCTCGTGGCAAAGGCTCCGTGCCCATGAAATGATGTCATCTATTTGCAGGCCATCCTGCCTTCCGCCATGCCAGCCTCAAATACCAGACAGCACATGACTATCATTCCGCCCCACACAAGCATCCTAGTGGTAAACCTGAGCCTGATTTTGCTGGCGTGGGGTAACAAATCCCTAGAGAGCTGCATCCGCCATGCAAGAGATCATCATAATTGATCACTGTATGTTTCTCACTTGCACATAAAAGATAACTCATGAACACGCAGACTTCCCATAAGGTCCCACTGGTGTTGAAGGCCCTTAAACACAGCCAGTTCGTAAGGAGACAAACAAGGATGCATCGGAGGTTAATGAACTGAAAGAAAACTCTGCGCTAAGACACTGACATGCTAGATAACCTTGGCCAAGGCCCTTGGGCTCTGTAAGCCTCAACGAGCTGAACAGTAAAACTGAACAAAATCAAAACCTTGATGAAAATTTGGCACTGAATTTAATTCACTCGGATGAACTTTCCGGAGTAAGTTACAATCCCGAAGACAACAGTCAAAACACAAGCAAACATCAACAGGGCCAACAGGGGAGGGAGCTGTATCGCTTCAACTGTCCAACTTATTACATTGTCTCTTAAATCCGCCTGTGCAGCATTCTCTTAATGGAAAGCACATGACATGATGGCGATTTAAACCTTTCATACTGGAAATAGAGGGCGCTATGTCATTTTAAGGACAGAAGAAGGTTTAAAAAAATAAAACCATTCTGATCTCCCTACATGATCCCCAAACGATACCTTTTCCTAGAAATTGCTTTAAAGAAACCCTACCACGGTGTTAAAGGGAAAGGCTTGCCAAGTGCTCTAAGGATTACAAAGAAAAATACTGCAGACTGGAGGGGGGGTAATGAGAACCTCTACACTTCTAAGTTATATAATTAGTTCCTGAGTACCCAAGACTATTTAACAGGCACTTTGCTGATTGGAAAGGCAAAACGATAATGAAGTTCAAAGAGGATAAATGAAGATACCACTAGTTAAGCCAGTCGAATTGTTCATGGTGTGGGAGGGAAAAAAACAACAACCCTATTCGCTTCTGCTCCAAGCATTCAAGATTTTCAGGAGGATCAGATGACAAAAATGCTTTTTTGCTCTGATTTTGCAAGGAGAGACAGGGTCTTTGGCTCCTTTTTCTTTATCCAAAATCTGAAATAACATCAAGTAATCCAGGCATCAACCTTCATCACTATGACCTACACTGAAGAGGCCAAATACGTCTCCAGCCCATTTTCCAGATCCAGGTTTCTATCCAGTTTTCCTCAGCTTGCTCCAAATCCTTAGAAGTTGTCTCTGTTCTCTCTACAGCTAATACTGATGTATGTCCCTGTTTGTCCGGGACAGTTCCAGTCGGTGCCTGTTGCCCTGAAGTAATTATTAATAGTGCTTCCTTTCACACGCACGATGGTCCAGATTGGAAGGATGAATTACGTGGTCACCACATCCACATTCCCTGCTTACCGCACTCCACCCACCCCAGCTTCATGGTGTATCATCATCTCCCGCCCAGACTGCTGCAATATGCTATTAGCTGGGCTTCCCATCTCCACGGTGCCCTTCCCTTCCTCCTGCTCATCCAGCACAGGTGGATCTTTCGAAAGTGAAAATCTAATCCATCACCTCCCTGCTTCATTGCCCCTCCTCCCTGCTCCTTTCAGAATAAAGTTTTAAACGCTTTAGAGTGCTCAAGTTCAAAGTCCTCCATGATTTGACTTCATTCAAAACAAATCAACATTGTCTTCTATAGCCACATCGACACGTGAGTGGTAAGAGAGATGGAAGGAAGAGACACAAATTGAAGGAATTTCTTATATAAAAAGCACTATCAACTGGGAGGGGAGACCAATGACACAAATTATTTTCGTGGTTGTTACATTTTTGTTGAAAAATGTATGACATGTTGAACTTAACTCTACGGGAACCTCCCTATTAATAATAATAACGCAAAATGTAGAGTTCATTTTCCCAGGTCCTGAAGTGTTGAAGAACCAACATTCCAGGTCCTGAACAACTTCTTTCTGGTAAAAGACAAGAGATCTGAGACAATCTGGCTACTGGTCCCAGTAGCTGTGTTTCAAAAACTGTGGCAGTCTTTTCGTATTTAGTAGCAACTTATATTTTGAATGTACTAGAGAAGCTTTCTATTTGAAACAGCCCTGTAGAAAATCCTCCTGAATGATGAAGAATTCTCTTTTAATGTATATTTTTCTGTTGGTTAACTTCTCATTTTCATAACTTCTAAATTTCTCTAAGACTTTCTGACACCTCATGTTGGACCAACCTACAAGGAATCTCAGGGTTGGAAAAGTCTCTAAAGGGCATGCCTGTCTGGTATTTATTTCAGTCCTTCTAAGATAGCCTTTCTCAGCTTTGGGGTACATTAGAATCACCTGGGGAGCTTTTCAAAAATACAGATGATTGGGCACCCCACCTGTGGTTTAATGACTCAGAATCTTCAGAGATGAGGCCCAAACAAGTGTGTTTGCTGATTTTCCCTGAAGCTGGGCAATGATGAGTAGTATCCAGTCCATGATGGGACACGCAGAGAACTGACAAACCAGCAGAACCAAAGCCTATTTGGTTTCAATGTGAAAATAAATGACTAAACCAAGCAATAAACAAAGTAGCTGCTGGGAAAATCAGAGCCCAAGTATGTGAGAAACTATGTAAAATATGTAAATATTTTTAAACTGGGGCTTATTCCTAATAATCTTGCTTCATACTATTCAAACGAGTCAAATTTTACATAACCCTAAAACTATGTCTACACATACCAAGAGCACAGTGGAGGTAAGCATATTGTCAATTTGTCTACATAAGAAGCTGATTAAAGAAACCTGGATGTGGAGTTCAAACTGTGATCCACTCTGTGATCATATAAGTTTTCACATGTTGCATATAGGTTTATTCATTATGTTGATCGTGATACAACCGTCCAGGGTAAATCTTAAAGACATAGATATGAACACCAGCAATGTTAACTTGCGAGCCAATATACATAACTAAGAAAGTGAGAGGGGCAGGCAAAGGTGCATTCGCTATATATTCTTTTCCTGAAAACATTTCTATTTTCTTTAGGGCTAAGAATTAAGGCCAAAATAGCTAAGCTTATAAGAGCTCAAAAATGTAAGGTAGGATTATCCATCACTACCTGTAAAGCGAGGTATGCCGGAAGCACTTCATTCTTACCGAAAAGCAGAAACAGTTGTCACAAAACACAACACTGCTAAGGGCAATTTAATTTAAAAAAAATAAAGCAGAAGAAGTTGGTTAGTCCTCCCTTGCATCAGCTCTCAGTGAATCCAAAATGCCCCAGGCTCCCAAACTCATGGCTTCTACAAGTTGATTCAACTGGGTTTCTCACCTCAGGGCCACAGTTCAACCTGTCTGGCAAAATACTTGCCAAATCAATGCATATCCCTATAAAATGAGGCTTTCACTCAGAAAGCGTCAAGGGACAAACAAATGGGCACTCAAAGCTAGTTAGTGACTTCTTTGCATACCATAACATAGCCAGGTTCTAATTCCCCTTCAAACTCACAGCAATAACAAAAAGTAACCTGCTCATCAAGACCACTTACATTTAACCAATCAAATCTTGGAAGAGCAGCAACGTTCTACCAAAATGCAAATACTGTCATTAAAATGTCTTTCTTCTAAGCTGCCTCAAAACCACAGTCACAAGCATGTATGTAGTAATGTTACATACCTAAACAAACTTACACATTCTGCAAGTCCAGTGCAAATACAAATATACTGGAAGATTTTTTTAATGATAGAAGGTCTACAATAAATCCACTTCTAAAACGTTGCCGGTTTAGTTGCCTTAGGTTTGGCTTTTGAACGTAAGAAATTTTCAATGAGGCCAGCAAGGACTTGTTCCTCAAATTACTGATTAGGTTGGCATCAAAGTGCCGAGACACTCTGAATATTACAAGAGTTATCAAACACTAGTTTTTCTCCTTCTGTATCTTCCACTCCATCTGCAACTGATGTCAGATCAATTAGACCAGGGGGATTTCCTCATTTCATGGCTCTAACAACAAACAAAATCCTTACTTATTCAACACTCATGGGTAATTTTTTCTAAGCCTTTACACCAGCTAAAACAGTGAAACAGCATGACATATGAGAAATCTGTCATCAAGGCTGAGAATGGAAGCTCGAATTCATTCTTACTCTTCCTGTGACCTTTAGGTGAATCCCATACTTCCTCCTTCTATGTCAATAAAAGAATGAGCATCTACAAACCCTAATACCTCCATTTCTGGAGCATAAAGTAATATATGAAGCACCCTGGGTATTAACAGAGAAAAAAACTGAAGTGAGGTGAAAGCTACCCAAAGCACATCACTAATATTCAAGCCCAGACCTGTGGGGACTCATCTCATGCACTAACCACTGGAGTCACCAGATGGAGAGATTCAGAGGAATGGTCCATGCTACAAAGGACTTCTAGCCTTGTAAATCAGTGATCTCAGTGGAAAGTGGGATGTATCAGAATCTCCCGAAGGTTCTGATCCACCCTCCCTGTCTAGGAGCATAACGCCCAGCAGCCTGGTCTTCAAAATGGGTTCATCTGAACCAATGCCTTTCATCATGTAAAGGGCTCTGTAAGATTCAGTGACCTACAGTTAGGGCCGAGTAAGTATATTTGAAAGGGCAGGAATCAAGAATTAGACACAGCTTCTCAACTAAAACAAACTCTGGGGGAAGCAGGACAAGACGCAGCCTCCAGGGCATCAGGTCAAATCGACCTAGCACGAGGCTACCTGAGAATACGGCCTCTGGCGGTTATTGGGACCAGGTGTCATATCAAGAACACAAGAGTGTGTCCTGGGAGAGAGAATACTGAAAAGGGGGCATGCAGGAATGGTGTCCCCTATGGAACACCTAATTAGCACTCAGAGATTCTACAGGCAATTCCCCAGGGGCAAAAAATAAAGTAAAAAATCATAAAGAGGGCTTCCCTGGTGGCGCAGTGGTTGAGAGTCCGCCTGCCGATGCAGGGGACGCGGGTTCGTACCCCGGTCCGGGAAGATCCCACATGCCGTGGAGAGGCTGGGCCCGTGAGCCATGGCCGCTGAGCCTGCGTGTCCGGAGCCTGTGCTCCGCAACGGGAGAGGCCACAACAGTGAGGGGCCCGCGGACCCAAAAAAAAAAAAAAAAAAAAAAATCATAAAGAGTTCCAGTCTTCCAAAGACTGTGATGAACTAGACAGATTAACGAGTCATAAACTCAGCCATAGGGAAAGAAAGCTGAACTCCAGTCACGAGAACTGGGCTCAAAGAGGGTTGAGGTCGAAGGGGATTTGGGTCTTTGATGCTTGTAGAGAAGCCAGCTTCCAAAAGTGTACCCATGTCAAGGTCAAGTGGCAAATACCACGGCGATGCTGAGCCAAAGAGTGTTCACCTTGAAATCCTGAGATCCCTCCTGCCTGAGGTGCAGGTGGTCTCTAGAGCGGGGCTTCCTGAGAGCCCATTAGAATCACTGACGCCAACCTCATCACATCAGACCCCGGGCGTGGGGTCGGGGCACTGCTAGTTTTTAGCGTTTAAGGTTGAAATCACTGTGCAGCCAGGGTGGAGAATGAATGGGAAAGGACGACTACTGGGTCACGTGGAGTCCTAGCCATGGGAAAAGGCAACTGGACCCATAAGCAAAAGCTTGCTGGGATCCAGACAGGATCTGAAAACACAGGTCTGTAATCAAATTCTACAGATACCTAATCCTAAACCTGTGTCTACACAGACGCCGATTCTGTTCCTCTAACAACGTTCTTACCTTCATAGGTCTCAGGTAGCACAAGGTACCTGCAGCCTTTTAGAAAGATCGTTTCGACAAATGAGAAGCAGAAACAAAGACCCTTGCTCAGGCTCCAGTGAATATTTCCTCCAAGTTGGAAGTAACAACTCCCGATTTTTAAACTACCTCCCTTATCCAGGGCTGCTTGCTACGATACTTATGTGATCCTTCTTATTTTTGTGATCCTTTTATCTCTAATTGAATCTTAGAAAGCAGAACTTCAGAGTGTCCAAAAATACCAATTATTACATATAGCCAGGTTCTACTGTTAACATATCACTTGCTGGATATTACATACATTTCATGTGATGAAAAGGAGGTTAAAAAATGAGAATCACGGGGCTTCCCTGGTGGCGCAGTGGTTGAGAGTCCGCCTGCCGATGCAGGGGACACGGGTTCGTGCCCCGGGCTGGGAAGATCCCACATGCCGCGGATTGGCTGGGCCCGTGAGCCATGGCCGCTGAGCCTGCGCGTCCGGAGCCTGTGCTCCGCAACGGGAGAGGCCACAGCAGTGAGAGGCCCGCGTACCGCAAAAAAACAAAAACAAAAACAAATGAGAATCACATTTCCTCTACTCCACATGAAGAACTTCTGGTTTGATTAGCAGGTTCATACCATTTGGTCAGAGGCAGAGACGCAGGATTTTACGTTGCAACTGGACCGCTGATAAGATATGCTGTGTGCTGGGGGGTTTTATGTGTGTTTGTTGTTCATTAACCACATCGACACAGTGAGCAGCGAACTGGATGCTTTCCTCATATTACAGAAGTAAAACGTGGTCGTGATGAAGAGTCATCATCTATCCAAGTATTGACAACATGTCTAATGGTGCCCACTGCAGAGCAGCTGAAAGATTCTTGAGTGTTGACCAGCTTTGCTGATAACTTCTTCTCTCAGAAGGTGGAAGAGAACAAAAAGGAAGCTTGTGCACTGAGATTTAAATCTGACCAACCAACAAGGACAGGCCAATTAGCAAAGGGAAAATTAATGGAATACTACATGAAGTGGTCCTCCTGATACTCTCTTTTAGACCCTTCCTCTTTACTTCTTACTTATCTCATTGGCTCTCATTGCTTTCACTCACCCCGACCCCCAGTACACACGTACGCACACACGCACGCGGCCTCTAACTAGCCCATCTTTCTCACTGCCACCAGTGTAAACACTCTGCCATCCAACTTTTGTCATGTCAATTTCTTCCTCCAAACAAAAAATCTCTCCTCTTTAACAAGCACTTAGTACTTACCATTTGGCAGGCCTTGTGTAAGAGCTTAACAAATGGTAACTCAGTTAATCCTCACAAAAAACTTACAAGGTAGCTGATGTTTTAACTTCGTTTTGCAGATAGGGAAACCGAGGCACAGGTTTTTAGTAAATTACCTAAGGTTACATGGCTAGTAAAGGGCACGGCAGGATTCAAGCCAAGGTAGTCTGACTCCAGAGTCTGTGTTCCTAACCAGTACACTGTTCACAGCATGGCCAAGTCCAAGATCTCAGCATGGCAGAAGTCTATGATCCAACCCTCCAACACGACTGTACCCTGCACCCCCTACGCATTCCACACCCCATTCCATTCCACAAGTCAAAGCAGATGACTTAACTGTTTCACGCACATGGCCGGTGCCAGTCCACCTGCATACGTACAGGCAATGTTCTCTTATCCCGTATGGACCTCTGTGTCCCCTTTAAGATTCAGCTGGCATACTACTCTTGAGATGGAGCCTTCTCTCTACAAGGTCTACAAGTAGGTCTACAAGACCTACTCTCTTCCATTTCAAATTCCCCTGATCTTTCTACAGCTGAGAGGAAATTCATCGTGTTTTGCCTATAATTACCTGTGTACTTGCCTATTCCCTCTTCCCCCAAATCACAGAAAGACTGTGTTTTGTTCAGTGTGTCATCTGCAGAGGATCTGTTGTAGTGCCTCACTCTTGTTGATTTCAGACGCATTAAATTCTAATGAACAATGTAAAAATATGGGCTGAATGGCAGTATGGTTAAATGGAGTCATAGATTGTTACTCAACTCTCTCCAAAATGTGTTGATAAACGGACAGTCACCCTGATAGGAAGTTTCCGGTGGGCAACTCTCCTATGTTCTTGGTCCTGTCAATAACTTTCAGGCAGACACAGAATGAATATTTCTCAGGTCACTGGATGATGCCAAAATACGAGAGGAATAGAAAATAGAAAACGTGACAAAATCAGCTCAGAAAATGGGTTGACACTACATAATTAGAATATCAACAGAATAAATATGAAGACCTGAAAGCAACAGCGTTAGAATTAGGATGAGGGAGGTGCAAGCTCAGACGTCTTTGAAGAGAAGAAAGATAACCAAACCTGCCTCGATCCATGCTCACCTGGACAATGTACATCCTCACTTTGAGTCTTTATTTAATCCTCTATATAATTTTATACTTTAGACCTGATATATGTAAAGTGCCCGTTATACAGAAAGTATGCAATTTCTTGTTATTATTATTGTCATTATTATTATAAAGGGTTTAGGTTTCTAGAAACTCAATACTAGCCAGCCATGTGGCATGATTACTAAGGTTAGCACACACTTAAGCTGCATTTATAGATATGAAGACCCAGATCATAAGAGGAATGGAACAACTGGACCCTTCATTGGTCAGAGAACTTATCAGTGGCACTGGATTCTGGAGAACATTCCAGAGTGACGTCAAAAAAAAAAGAGAAATCCTAGGTATGGAATTTACATTTTTATCATTTTCTACCACAGCAACTCTGCTCTCTAAGCACGTATATCCATACAAGACCCATTTATTTTACAAAAGATGAAAAAGTAAGTATAAGTTCCAGAATTAAGGCTGGTATTAGAATCAATGAGAGAAAAGGAACAGAGAGGAGTTTAATGGAGCAGAGCTTGAAGAATAAAGACTCCATAAATACATGGGGTGAGCTTCAAAAGAGAGTTAACATTACCTTAACGTGGAAAAGAAAGGATCGTTTGAATAGTCATATGAGGGAAGGACAGGAGAAGACGGCACACGTACAAATAAAGGATAATACAAAGCAAGGGCTGATGACAGGGTGGGTGATACACAAACAGATCATACTTTAAAGAATGTACTGCTGGTATGAAATATGAAACAGATGCTTAGATAAAGGGAAGAAAGAAGGGATACAGGAACGCTGCTGTACCGTTGAGAATTAAATACTCAACAAATATCTCCTTAGTACATACACTGAGGAAAATTCAACGTATACTGGTTCTATATAGACTGGACTTTCATCCAAATAAGCAGTGTGGGGGAGATTCTAAGTGGGTCCCTAAAAACCACATTTATTAATACACCTTTTGAAATTTATTACAATTTTCTATCACATAATTTGCAGGAACTGAACATATTTGGAGCTGGTACCATTGCCTGTCTCAAAGGCTCACTAAAAGAAAAAAGAACAAGATCTTGATTCAACCCTTTGGAATATTTTGCAGTTGTCTGTTTTGATGGGTAGATGATGCAAAAGGAGAAGGGGACCTAGGCTTTGAGAAAACCCTGGCCTTCTTTAGCTAAAAGCACCTTGAAGGAATGGAATAATTAACAGCTATATGTGACTGCCTTTCTCTGCACCTACAATGCAGCAATGGATTTAGTGGGAGATGAGACAGATGGGTCTCTCGCTCTCAGGGAGCTCACAGGCCATCAGGAGAGGTGACCTAACACAACTGGGCACAGAAATAATGAAGTATTATCGGGCTGGCCAAAAAGTTCATTCGGGATTTCATACCATCTTAGGGTAAAACCCGAACGAACTTTTTGGCCAACCAATATTTTCATTGTAAATGTTGTAAGTAAGTAGAAAGGAAGGGGCATTAAAATCACCTATAACTGGGGGTTCTGCCCAAGTCCGGGGTATATGGAATGATGAGAATATTAAATCAACAAAGGAAACAAAACTTCTTGAATAATTCTTTTACCTGTCAGGAGTGGCAACTTGGCAATGCCACTGATGAAATAATGGCTAGAAAATAAGCCCAGCAGATAGAAATGAAAGAGAACACGACTGGCAGAAAAAGAAAAATGCATTTGTGGACTACCTATGGTACACGCTCAGGGCGTTTGTGTTCTGTACAAGGAGCCAGAGAAGAGCCACAGTACATGGGCAGACGGTGGCCAAGGAGACGTCAGTTGCTTTCTTTCCAATCTTGATGTAACCCTTCAAGGGCTTGTTTTTATGTTTCATTTTTTGGGATGTGAATCATATTCCCACTCTCAGATCCTTTTAAAAGTCATTTTCATTACAAAGCCTCATCTTGGGTTGACTTTCGAGGTCACTGCCTGAAAAGGGATATTGTCTTTATAACACTTGGGTTTCATAGTTGGGTGACACAGTTCTCCTTCTGATTTAAAATTTATATGAAAGGAGATAATAAGATAACTAATTTCCATAGAAACATTTTTTTCATAGTATTGTATTCCTGGAAGGATATTATCCAATTTGCTAACGAATTTCTCTGCTTTTAATAGTATCTTAAGCCTTCATGTCAGCCGTAATAAGTTTAATGTTATTCAGTAATTCCAGATGAACCACTCAAGGGTTAATTTAAATATCACTGAGCCACTGGCAAGGAAGGGTGACTGATAAGTGCCGACATAACCTCGCATCTTCTTCTTTACACACTTGGACATTGAAGAATAATGATGATAAAAAGGTAAGGATGGCCAGGTAAAAGACACAAACCCAGAGCTTCCCTGGTGGCGCAGTGGTTGAGAGTCCGCCTGCCGATGCAGGGGACACGGGTTCGTGCCCCGGGCCGGGAAGATCCCACATGCCGCGGAGCGGCTGGGCCCGTGAGCCATGGCCACTGAGCCTGCGCGTCCAGAGCCTGTGCTCTGCAACGGGAGAGGCCACAACAGTGAGAGGCCCGCGTAATGCAAAAAAAAAAAAAAAAAGACACAAACCCAAAAGTCATATCATGCATTGAAGAAGCTTTAACACTTTTAAAGCCAATTCGTTAGGAAACTCTTATAATCGTATGGTGGAAACCAGTGCACCGTTCATGCAAGAGGCATTTACTATCACCCAGCACAGTAAAAGCATAATCCTCACAAAAAGTCTCAAGGTTACTAATACATAATAACAAGTTTTTTTCTCATTTTACATAAAACTCAGTGGATATAGGAAGGTTAAATGAAATGCTTCTGACCAGTCCCAGAGAAAGCGCTAGCCCTTAACATGTCTAATAGGCACTAATCCTTAACCAATGCAGCATCCTTGACAGAACCAAGTCTTGCCAGTTAAAAAGACTCTCACCTTCCTCTTCTAACATTGTTTCATAATATTATCTTTGCATAATATTATCTTTGCATTTCATAATATTATCTTTGCAGAAAAATACATGTATTATCGTATCGCCAGACAGAAACCTAAAAATGATCTTGTAAATAGACAACACCCCTATATTGACTAATGACACTCCTGGAACTTATTTACGATTGATCCCAAGTCCCCAGTACAAGCACTAGCAAATGGTCATGCTCAATAAATTCTAGTAAGTGCTGGTACTCTGTTGGCTCAGTGACTTTTGATACATTAAACAGTATAAATAACTAGAAATTAGGATGCTGGGTTAAAAGACTTTATGTTCTCCTTTGTCTGATCATTCCTTACTAAACCATGACTGGATGGTGTTCGCATTTTCCCCACTGTCTTTCTTCCCTCAACTAATCCCAACCCACCAAGCTTTCATGCCCATCCCTAGCAAAGAGGCTATAGCCTGAAGTGGTCTACTTTCAACCAAAGCCACGGATAATATCATGCAATAAGCAAGGGGAGCTTTGTAGGCTGCATGGATGGTTCTCAGGGAAGAGACAATAAATAGCTTCAGTTAGGGCTAACGTACTGCTCATAGAGATTTCTGTCTCCTGTCCATTTTTGAACAATGGACTACATGGCTCCATCTGTTGCCCCAAGAGTATATATTCTACAGTCTAATGAAACCTAAATTCTACCTCTTGAGAGGCTGATGACATGTCCGGGGTTGCTTCTTCCTTCTTTCCTATGATGGATTCACACTGGAAGGTTTGGACCTAGCTAGTCAAGAGCAATTCCACAGGGCAACACAATGCTCCCAGGAGCAAAAACCATTTAACGCTCCGTGGTCAGAACAGACTGTGTCGGGTTTCAAGTTCTGCACTGAACCCAGGAGCTTCCCAAGATTGGTATCAAATGGGGGCCACTTCTAATTATGCACTTGTTATTTTCCTGTGTCCCTGTTCCTTAGCTTCAGTGTTTGCTTTCAGACTTCCCCAAGAGATGATAAAATCAGCAGGACAGGGATATACTCTCATACTTCTCCTTATTTATATCCCAGAAACTTCCCCGCACATGCCAAGGGTTTGACCAAGTTATCAAACTTACATATTTAAGAACTTCCAGTTACTTCTGCTAGATATAAAATCTGCAGTCACAAAACTTCAAGCTAGAAGTTTTGTATCTGGCCTGTCTCCTGTTCTGTACAGATGTATAGATTGCAGTTTACTTCTAAATCATAAAGAATCTCATCTCCTTCCACCTGAGATGACCCTACGAAAAGTGAAGTCACCGTAAAAGGACCTAGGAGGGGTCAACACTATGAATCAAGCCAGAACTCAGACAGAAGCACTCTTTGGCACATTCTTAATCCTGGGACTCAGAGTCCAGGCCAGCTCCACACTCACTAACACAGTCCAGCCCTGTCCCGTCCCCGCAAACCACGCTGAATCTGCTGCTCAGGGGGGATACTTGCTGCTCACCCCTCAACTTCCAAATCCTTCCTCTCCCCTCTGACTGAAAAGAGCTAGGCCTCTGAATACTGTGCAAGCTGACTTAGAAAGGGAAAGTCAAGGACTTCTAATCAGCTCCCACGGTCACCTCCTAGGGCCTTTAACCTCAGCGGGGAGACCCCAGACAGGAACAGTAATGACAGGCCCAACAGCATCTTGAAGCGCCTGAGTGTCAGGCTGCAGGGCATCCCCCTCTCTCCCAGAAGCCAGCCACTGAAATG
Source organism: Monodon monoceros (assembly GCF_005190385.1). Taxonomy (NCBI): domain Eukaryota; kingdom Metazoa; phylum Chordata; class Mammalia; order Artiodactyla; family Monodontidae; genus Monodon; species Monodon monoceros. Next base: position 61,077,108 of record NW_021703785.1, on the reverse strand, counting down.
GTCAGGCGTCCCTGTGACTGTTGGTTCACCCTAGTGTCACCATAACAAATAAAAGTGGAATTTTCCCATCTCTCTCTATGACATTAAAAATTATTTCCATTTTAGGGGAAGTGGCAGGCAAGACAAAACGTAGTGAGAAACAGAATTTAAGCGCTGCTTCCCGTACAACTGGGCAACAATTCTTGCACTTGTCACCCCCGTTGACAAGCTTAAAATAAAAGCCTGAGTTTTATTTTTAGGTCCCCAGATAGTCTTCCAGGAATTCCCTTTAAATTCATTCCCCCCCTTTGGCAAGAAGAATTAACACAGAATGAATAATAAATGTATTTATTGTGTTGCTTAGACCCTTTGGAAGGAAAAAAATGTATATGACTAGTTTCCAAATAATGACTCTCTTTTGTTAACAGAAAGAAAGATGGATAAGGCAGTGCCAGCTAGCTTCTGTTGAAGACAGCTGGAGGGCAAGGTCACTATTTCCCAGTAACCAATTAGCAGGGATGCCACTGCCAAAGAGTAATACATAATATTCATGCTAATCCCGTCACTTCTATGTAAACATATTTAATGATAGAAACCTTCGGATGAATGGATAAAGAAGATGTGGCACATATATACAATGGAATATTACTCAGCCATAAAAAGAAACGAAACTGAGCTATTTGTAATGAGGTGGATAGACCTAGAGTCTGTCATACAGAGTGAAGTAAGTCAGAAAGAGAAAGACAAATACCGTATGCTAACACGTATATACGGAATTTAAGGAAAAAAAATGTCATGAAGAACCTAGGGGTAAGACAGGAATAAAGACACAGACCTACTAGAGAATGGACTTGAGGATATGGGGAGGGGGAAGGGTAAGCTGTGACAAAGCGAGAGAGTGGCATGGACATATATATACACTACCAAACGTAAAATAGATAGCTAGTGGGAAGCAGCCACATAGCACAGGGAGATCAGCTCGGTGCTTTGTGACCACCTAGAGGGGTGGGATAGGGAGGGTGGGAGGGAGGGAGACGCAAGAGGGAAGAGATACAGGGACATATGTATATGTATAACTGATACACTTTGTTATAAAGCAGAAACTAACACACCATTGTAAAGCAATTATACTCCAATAAAGATGTAAAATAAAAAAGAAAAACACCTTGTGTTCTCTGTCTCTTTATTCAGTAGACATTCATGAGTCCCTACTATGCTCAAAGTCACAGGCTTGGAGGATGGAGAGGATTAGTAATGGGTAGACTCCTTAGTATCTTCATTCATACTAAGGTGTCGGGCTCTGTACTGGAAATGTACGGAACATGTTCTCATTTAAAGTCTAAGGACACAGTAAAAACAAATAAACCTTGTTGACTTGACCTAATTTGACGTTCTTATCTCTAATACACAAATGGGGAATCCAGGATTTAGGAAAATTAATTTGCCCAGCTAGCAAGAAGTGGAGTTGAAATTCAGTTTATTCTACTCTAATTTTTGCCTTTTTGCAATTTACTGAGCTATTTGTTGGGAAACAAAGAAAAACTACGATCTTGTACTGCAAGTACTTATGGTCCAGATGGAGAAAATGCACAGATAAAATAAGTAAACACCACACAATGTAAATGAAAACAAAGCGATAATTTTAAAGAAGTTTTACACAAACTGCCAAGAAAGAGAAAGTTTTAGAAAAGAGAGAAGTATATGCTGAGGCTTCTCCAAGGATCCATTTATCCACATCAAGACTATACCTGAGCACTTTCTATGTGCTTAACGTAATGCATGATGCATAGTAGATGCTCAATAAATAGCTGTTGAATTATTGAATGAATGAGTAGGATTTCCTTAGATGAACATCAAATGGGGAAGGTATCACTAAAGAAGAAAGTACGTAAGACACGGAGACCTCGAAAAAGCCCAGCTCCCTTCTGGGAGCTGGAAGAGGGTGGGGAGAAGAGTCAGAAGGGAGGTGCCTGGGGTACCAGCCAGGGGCAGACTGTGGAGCATCGTACTTACCTTACCTGTGTTTAAGAACTTGAACTGAATCCCATTGGGGATGATGGGACATTTTTCCACTGGGATGTGCACAATGTTGGTTCTCAAGATTGGAGTTATCACATCCTACAAATCCAAAGGGCACCATCCACTTTACATTTTATACGAAGAGTGCCCCTTTATTGGGCAAATGGAAGTAGATAATTGATATTGCAGACCTGTGACTGAATCTAGGGAAGCAGAAGATGGAAAAGCCTAAAAATCTCAGTGAGAGCCCAAACTTCCAACCACATAACATCAGAGACAAAGAAGGTTCCTCAAAGGACATTCCCTGTCAAAACCACAGTGCCGGTTGTAGAATCACACAGAGACTCCATCTGAAACCACTGCCTCCTACTTGCTAAAGACTGGAAGACATTCAGTTAATTAAAAATAGTAAGAAAGGTGGCATTCATCTGGTATTCTACAGTATCATAAGCAATATACACTTAACTGCCTCGGCTTTCCACAGAGGAACTATTTGCAAGTTACCTCACGACAGGATCATGTACTAGAGTTAATGAACAAACTGCGGCTTTTTCCAATGACACGTGTGAGGAACTTAAAAGTGCATATTAAAAACAATCTAGACACGGACCATCCCCTCGTGACATACTATTAGGAAACATCCTTATTTTTCTGAATAAATTGCCTCTAGTTTGTAATAGGAAAAGAAGCCGTATTGGTAGAAATGGCTTTTATGTAAATGAGAATTAATAAACCTCACTGTCTCTGTCGACAGCTGTGCTTACATTTTGTTCCCCTTTGGACGCAACAAACTTAAAAATAAAGAAAAAATTAAAGCCACCTAAACAAAATGGGAAAAGTTATTTGAAATGAACAAAATGTACTTTGAGGTTCTGGTAAGATTCTAAACAACTCAAGTCAAAACCATGCTGTGACATAAATAAATAAGTAATCTTTTACTTAAAAAACAAAAAAACAAAAAACAACCATGTTGTGGGGTTGGAGCAGGCACGTACATTTAGAAATAAAACTGTACCACACAGAAGTACCAAATTTCAATTAGGAATTTAGGAACCCTGAGCTTTAAGCAACAAAAGCTAGCTGGACCTCTTGTAGATTTCTTGCAAGTACCACACCGCTCCATCAACTGCCAAGCAATGGATATGGGTAGCCTAGAGGCTTTGCAAATCTCCTAACAAAAGTTCAACCATCACATTAAGAGCACGGGAAATTCAACTAAAGAGTAAATAACTTGGGCTCAACAAATAACACTTTACAGAACATAATTTCATAATTCAACCCTTCTGCCACAAACATGCTCAGGGAAGGAGAGTTATGGACAAAGGGTCACATGACATAAGCAAAGACTGAAAATACATTTGTTGGTTCTTTATCAACAGATGTCAAAAGGCAACCATGAAAACTGATACGGCTTTTATATTTTCAAGTGCAGTCGTGTGCTTTCACTTTTTGATCTTTTATTATTGATTTATGTTTCTAAAAGCCCACACATCAGCTGTATACAAAATATAATGCCTATAGTAGGAGTGTGAAACATAGAAATTCTGAAAATTATCCCTGAACCATCTTCTGTTCGTCTCTCTACCCTGGATGGCTGCAGTAGAGAATAATACCACCCTGCCTGGTAATCTGGCCTCCCTCCAGTATTTGCCCTCCCCAAACCATGTTTGTTTGTTCTGATGTCAGGCTGCTCTTTTTTTTTTTTTTTTTTTTTGTGGTACGCGGGCTTCTCACTGCAGTGGCCTCTCCCGTTGCGGAGCACAGGCTCCGGACGCGCAGGCTCAGCGGCCATGGCTCACGGGCCCAGCCGCTCCGCGGCATGTGGGATCTTCCCGGACCGGGGTACGAACCCGCGTCCCCTGCATCGGCAGGCGGACTCTCAACCACTGCGCCACCAGGGAAGCCCAGATTGCTCTTTTTAAAGAACACTAATTCTACTCCTGTCCTGTTCAGAAACCTTCAGTGGTCCCCAAATGCCTACCAAATAAAGTGTGAATTCACACCCTCCACCATACAACCTAAATCGATGTTTTCCAATCTAACAATCACCACAGCTTTACTAACACCGACAATGGTTTTTCAACTTATTTTTGTTGCAGCATCGCCATTTTTTGCCAGTCATCTTACACACAGTCCAAATAAGATACAGCAGATAAAATGGGTTCTTACTAGAATATATGTATTTCCTACGTTCAAATTTATATAGTTTTCATTTATGAAGACAAATGCTACTATTGGGCTGGCCAAAAAGTTCGTTCAGGTTTTTCCGTACGATGCTCCTGAACAATCTTTTTGGCCAGCCCAATACTTTTTAATTGCACCATGTATATAGCCCATGGGACCAAATGTGAAGAACTCCTTTTGAAAATAAGGTAAATAGGGTTAAGGTAAATATGGTTCCCCTCTATGAGTTAAAGTTTTAATCAACAAGATGGATGAGATACATAGTCATCTTTAACAGAGAGACTTGGTTTACAGACCAGCAAGATACAAACAATTGTAACCCTGTAATACTGTAATCCCAAGCTATGTTTCACAAAATGTTAATAGATGTTCCAAAGAAAGAGATGCATGGTCAAATACTACTGGAAACATTGCACCATATCTCCCACTGGCAGGTTGGTGGTGGTAGTTTCTCATAATAGCTCTGAAGAAACTGGTTATATGACCCACAACTTTTCACACTTACTGTCTTCAAATCACTCCCTACACCTTTTTTAGAAGAACACTCATGTGATATTGTGATTTATAATAAACAGATATTTTGATCTTCATCCACAGTTCCGGGCTCACAGCTCCCAAAACCACTGGAATGTCCTGAGCGATAACAGCAATGGGGGCATATTTTGTTATAATATTTGGTGTCTGTTCCTCAGTTCCTGAAATCACTTCAGAGCCATAAAGATAAAATGGGTGTCATACTATTCATAACAAGACCCTGTGCACCACAACTGGGTTTATGTTAATGAGGTGACTTTTGGAAAGCACCTAAGGATGTGGCTGGTTGCCAGGGAAACCCAACTTTGAATAGAGGGATGGAACTCTCAGTCCCAACCCCTGACTTGCAGGGAGGGGAGAGGGGCTGGAGGTTGAATCAACCACTAATGATCACTGATTTAACCAATCATGCCTATGTAATGAAGCCTCCAGAAAAACCCAAAAGGAGGGGGTTCGAAGAGCTTCCAGTTTGGAGAAATAGAATGCTTCCACATGCGCCACCATGACGCCAGCACCAGACTCCACTGGGACAGAACCTCTTTTGTTCAGGACTTGGCTCTATGTATCTCTTCGTCTGGCTGATTCATATCCTTTAACATCCTTTGCAGAAAACCAATAACCTAGTGAGTAAACAGGTTTTCTGAGTTCTGTGAGCCGTTCTAGCAAATTGACTAAGGATGGAGGCTGTGGGGTCATAGGAGCCTCTGACGTATAGCTAGCAGGTCAGAAGCTCGGATAACAACCTAGACTTGTGATTTACATCTGAAGTGGAGGGCAGTCTTGTGAGATTGAGCCCTTAACCTGTGGAATCTGATGGAATCTCTGGGTAGATAGTGTCAGAATCCAGTTGAATTATAGGACACGAAGCTGGTGTCAGAGAATTGCTTGTTGGTGTGGGGGAACACCACAATTGCTTGTTGGTGTGGGGGAACACCCAGTTCATGTTGGAACTGGGTACTGAATCTATAACCCATTAATACAAGTTTCCTGAAAAGTAGCTTGGAAGATATTTCTATAACCAACTTGATACTAACTAGTCTCATCTCATGCCATAAATATTCCTAAAACATAAAATTAAATCAAGGAAACAAGAGAATTGTCATCTTGGGGATTTAGGCTGCTCTGAGACTAGTAATCTGTATGCTTATATTTGATTCCAGAAGGTAGTTAAAAGATGTGGGTGGTCTAGTTCCTTACTAATATTTGAGCACATGGATGTATCAGTTAGGGCACAATCTAAGCTGCTGAAACAAAGAGCACCCCCTCATTACAGGAACTTACACAAGACAGTGGTTTCTTTCTCCCTTGAGGAATAACCCATGGTGGCAGGGGGGCTTCCCTCTTGAGTAGAAGGCAGCAGCTCCACCGCCAGCACGTGGATATCTGAACAGCAGTAAACAGAAAAGGAAGGTGTGTACACCCACTCCTTCCAGGGTCCTGGCCTGGAGTACCCCACATTACTTCCATCCACATCCCACTGACCAGAATTTGGTTACCTGCCGTACTAGCTGCAAAGGAGGCTGATATAAACCCCCAAGCTGGGGTGCTGATGGAAAACCATCAGCTTCTGCTACCACAGAGCTCTAGGAAAGATATAACCGACTAAAACAAGGGGGTCCTCTCTACTGTCCAAGTCCGTGGCAAGAATGGGGAGTTTTTTGGTGTGCGGTAGTCCCCCCCTTATCAGAAGTTTCACCTCCAGCTGTTTCAGTTACCCCCGGTCAACCAGTCATAAACTATTAAATGTAACATTCCAGAAATAAACAATTCATATGTTTTACATTGCGTGCCATTCTGAGTAGTGTGATGAGATCTCATGCCTTCCAGCTCTATCTCACCCAGAGCATGAATCATCCCTTTGTCCAGCTCATCCCACACATTAGTCATTTAGCAGCCATCTTGGTTATCAGATTGACTGTCCCGGTATTAACAGTGCTTGTGTTCAAGTATCCCTTATATTACTAAATAATGGCCCCAAAGCACAAAAGTAGCGCTGCTGGCAGTTCGAACATTCTCTTACTGTGCCTAATTCATAAACTAAACTTCATCATACATATGGGACAGAACATAGTATACCTAAGGTTCAATACTATCCACGGCCTCAAGGCATCCATTGGGGGCCTTGGAACACATCCCCATGGATAAGGGGCACCACTGTGCTTTCAAAAGTACTGGTCTATTTACCCTGTTTCTACAGCAGATTGGATGACTTCTCTATTTCCAAGTCTGAAACTGGACAATAATGCCACAGATACCTCCCCACTTCTTTGTGGCCACAGACAACATTCCACATCCTTCCAATTCCCAGCTGTCAAGTTTCCAATGAAGAATCCATATTTGAACCCCGGGTGGTAGTGACAGTCACAGTAATTTTAGGGTGGCACGTTGGAGAGTCCATGTAATTTGACTCTCATCCACAGTATAAAATACATATGTACCCTTGTTTTGATCCCAGTTGAGAACACTCAAAACCATCAAAACCAGGCTCTGCTTTGCTTCTAATAAATTCTATAACAGAAAAATTAGATTTACAGCACCAAAGAAATAATGTTCTTTCGGTCATGACGAGTAAAACACAAGAGAGAAGGATTTTAACATAAAACTAACCTGGAGGCAGTTGGCAGTAATCAGAACTACCTATAAAAATTTCCATTTTTTTATTCTTTTCAGCAGCCGACAGTACAAATGGAACTTGATCCTGTTCCAGTAGTAAATATGTATTTTTTTAATGTTCTTTTTTTTGGGGGGGGGTTTGCGGGCCTCTCACTGTTGTGGCCTCTCCCGCTGTGGAGCACAGGCTCCGGACGCGCAGGCTCAGCGGCCATGGCTCACGGGCCCAGCCGCTCTGCGGCATGTGGGATCTTCCCGACAGGAACCCGCATCCCCTGCATCGGCAGGCGGACTCTCAACCACTGCGCCACCAGGGAAGCCCTTTAATGTTCTTTATGTCGAGGAAATTGAAGCTTTCTTGTTAGTCCTCCAGCTCCCAGCCAAGAACAGGTTAAAATGAAATCTGTAAACCACTTTGCACAGGGGCTAGTAGATGGTAGTTTTCAAAAGGTGGTAGTATTAAGCATTCCACATACGGTTGTGTGGTACACTCACACGATAATAGCAACAGAAACAATTATTGGGTTTCATAAATAGAATTCTATATGTCAATTTTAAATAGTCCTTATTACAAAGTAGCTCTACAAGTGTCAATATGCAAAGATCTCAAAGAGATACTGTAAATGAAACACTGAGGGGTCAAAATGCATAAATAGCATGTTGTCATTTGTTGAGAGGCGATGGGAAAGGAAAGTAGATATTCTGACATGCTTGTACCTGCATCACACACTTGTTGAATGATACCCAAGAAAGTGTTAACAGTGGACGTCCTCTGGAGGAGACCTAGGTAGGCGTGGGAAAGTGTAGCAAGAAATGCTCTTACTATATGTACTTTATACCTTTATAACTGTGGACCATATACATGCATCACTAATTTAAATACATTAAAAAATATAAAATTATATATATTTTTTCCTTTGAAGAAAGAGAGTGTAACCCTTCAGTCTCTTACCATTTAAAATACTACCTCTATTATTTTCCTAGGGCTGTCATACAGTACTGCAAACTGGGTGTCGCAAAATCACAAAAATTTGTCCCCCACTGTTCTGGAGGCTAGAAGTCCGAAACCAAGGTGTTGGCAGGGCCATGCTCTCTGTGGAGCCTCGAGGGGAGGATTTTCCTTTGCCTCTTCCAGCTTCAGTGGCCCCAGGCGTTCTTTGATTTGTGGCAGCATAACCAATCTCTGCCTCCATGGCCACATGGCATTTTCTGGGTTTATCTCTCTGTCCACATTTCCCTCTCCTTACAATGGCATCAGTTATGTTGGTTTAGGGCCTACCTGGGTCCAGTATAACCTTATCTTAACTTGACTACATCTGTAAACACATTATTTTTCCAAACAGGGTCATATTCACAGGTACCTGGGGTTAGGACTTCAACATATGTTTCTGGAGGACACAAGTCAACTCATAACACTACCGTCAGCCAGGTGATCATTCCCTACAGACCTCGTTTCTACAGACCTCGTTTCTCTGGCCCTTCTTTTTGGTGGGAGCTCAATACAGCAGACTGCCTGGGTGATCCCAAGGCTCACATGTCTTCCTTTTAAAGATCTGGCTGGCATTGTAAAAATGAAAATGTTATCTCTTCGTGGCAGAAATTTAAACAAAAGTTCGGAAGAACAGAAGAGTAGATATTTTTTAGCTCTATTAATAGGGAGACAAGGTCACTATATACCACTAAAGGGAATTTCAGGCACCTGACGAGGTTGCTCTGTGAATTCAGGGATAGTGAACACACACTGTTTTTCTAGCAATCAATTTTTTTCTGGTTGAAGCTGACCTACATAGATATGTGTGCTGCTAAATTTTACAGCTAAACTGAAGCAAATAAAACATTACATTGAAGCTTTGTTAGAAACAAAAACACCTTTCTTCTGCTGTGATTTTTACCTCTTCCTTTGAGAGTCATAATCACCTGTTGCTAGCTATTACAGGTAGTAAACAATTATGCTCGGGACAGGAGAAAGAAGGGGTAAGGGGTTAGGCAGAGAGAATCAGCATTCTAAACAAATGACTGAAGTTAAGTCGAGATCAGAATAAACTTACCCAACCATTCACAAAGCATTCTTTAATATTAATTGATCACCTACTCCAGCCCTCTACTTGACAATCTATAGGAAAGGACAAACGAGACACGGTAATCTCACTCCTCTCCTAATGCATTAAGTGTTTTTTTCACCGTCGAGTTAATAAAAGATCTATCTGTTTTTCAGGTCACAGCCAGAATTTCACAAGCAGCAAGTAGTAAACTTGCATTATCAAAACACAGCAGAAAAAAACCAAACCAAAACAAAAAAAAACATAGTAGCAATTTCTAAAATGTTTTTAAAAATGCATTGCAGGGGCTTCCCTGGTGGCGCAGTGGTTCAGAGTCTGCCTGCCGATGCAGGGGACACGGGTTCGTGCCCCGGTCCAGGAAGATCCCACATGCCGCGGAGCGGCTGGGCCCGTGAGCCATGGCCGCTGAGCCTGCGTGTCCGGAGCCTGTGCTCCGCAACGGGAGAGTCCACAACAGTGAGAGGCCCGCGTACAGCACAAAAAAAAAAAAAAAAAAAAAAAATGCATTGCACAGTGTCATCATCTTTGAATTATACAACCAACTGATTGCTACAGGGGCATGGAAACCAAGAAGGAAGAGGGGAGGAGTGACAGAGGTTGCTTTCATGGACAATCTTGTCTGTGGCAGCCATAAACTTGCACCACTCAGAGGGGAGCAGGGTCGTCAGAGTGGACACCAGTCACCGCACCTTCAGTCCCTCAACAACGATGCCAAAGCCACGCCTCCCCCAAGGTTGTCCCAGCCAATGATTGAGCAGTGTGAGCATAACACTAAGTCTAGCCATTCCTGCCCAACTATGGACTCTTCCCATGGGCAACTGATCCATCCTCAGAGACTTGCCACTGGTCTGGTCGAGTTCTGCACTGAAGTCTGAAGTTCTCCCACCCAACCGTTCTTCCTTCCTCTCTCATTTCACAGGGGTCAGCCCTCCAGCCCAGTCCAGTAGCTCTCTCCACCTTTCCCCGATTCCTCCCATCACTCACCGGTGTTTCCCCCAACTCCAATCTCTTGCATGTCTGACCAATTGAATGCACTTAACATTCTACTTAAACTACTGTAATAGTGAATCAGTCAGTAATTAATCCAGTTCAGATTTATCTTTTGTCTACTTAAGACTTCAAGGGCAGGTGATGGGTAGTGTCTTTGTAGGCAGTCACTTTTCCTAAAACCATGAAGGGTAATTCTTTATTTTTCACCTCCGGAGCCTTGACCATCCCCTCTCGGTCCCTATCCTGACACATCCACCATCCAGGAGCAGCTCTGACATTTCCCTGAGGTCATTACAAGGCTGTGCAACACGTTCCCTCTGACAGGCTTGTACTTCTGCACCTGTCATTTTGATAAACTGGCTGCCTACTGATGGGAGCCCTTTGAGACTTGCGGGATTTTTTAAAGCTCATGTTCACTGTTCTCTGTTGGCAGTGTCTTCCTGCCTCTCACTCTATCCCTCCTCCTGCAAGGTACATAAATGCACTGCTGTCTGAAAATAATGGGACAGGTGAGGTCACTGGCAGCTCTATGTTCACAGTCCTAAACACACACACAAGACAATCCTACATGGCTTTAGCTGAGACACATAAAATGCTACCTCTGGACTGTAAAACGCAGGTTTATGAACCAAGGAAATCAGAGTTACAAGTCAAAATAGAAAACTTGGACTAACACAAAGTCCACCTTCTAAGTTCGGAGGTTCCAGCCTGTGTCTGCCTCAGGGAGATTTATTCTTCCACACACACAGTTTATTTCGTGCAAGAGAAGGAGCCCCTGCAACTGTCATGCGAAGAAATTTCAATGCTTTAAAATTTCATTCAAATGTTTCAATGATTGTAATTACTTAAATGCAATTATTACCTTATAGCTTGGGTTTCTCTATCTAAGTTGGAATCACAACCTCCACATCTCATTATCAATCATTACAAGTTTTAATCAAGTCGTTGGTTTTCTCCCATGTTACTTAAAAATGAAGAAAGGAATACAACAAAAGCAAAACCCTCAACAACTCAGAACCTGAACAAGGCACAATTATCAGGAAAATAGGTCTAGGCCCGTTCTTCTAAACCATTACTACAGAACTTCATTGAGTCAGAACACAATCCAGGGACAAGACCACTTAAAAAAGCAGTAAGAGAGGCTTCCCTGGTGGCGCAGTGGTTGAGAGTCCGCTTGCCAATGCAAGCGACACGGGTTCGTGTCCTGGTCCGGAAAGATCCCATATGCCGCGGAGCGGCTGGGCCCGTGAGCCATGGCCGCTGAGCCTGCATGTCCGGAGCCTGTGCTCTGCAACGGGAGAGGCTACAATAGTGAGAGACCCGCGTATCGCAAAAAAAAAAAAAAAAAAAAAGGCAATAAGAGTCCAGATAGGGTTACCATGATCAGGGGCAGCCTGGAACAGTAAAGAAAGCAAGAAATCAATGTCGGATTGCAAGTTCCATTTCTAACTCTCTATTTCTTGTACTATGTCTTCACTTCTTTGATGCCATGCCATTTTTCCCATTTTTAAAATAATCTGTTGACTAAGCCGATGGTCAGCGTTCGTGTCACCAATGGTGGCACCAGTCTTCAGATGTGATGCAGATTTGAGGGTCACGTCTCATGATTCTGGACTACGATATGTAACCTGAATTCAGTGGAGACCTAACTTCCAGTTTAGAGTAAATCCAGGGTAGAGAGGAACATACTAGTTTATACCCATCGAAAGCAATCAGACACATGGCAGAAGGTGGGCCATTCTACAGGACAAGGGGCATGGCCTTTCCAGGAAGTCACTGTCATGAAAAAAAAGACATATCTTGAGAAAAGGAGACCCCAGAGATATCAGATGTAAGGCACAGCCCTGACTGGCTCCTGGCAGGGACAAACCAGGTGTAAATTACATTTTGGAAACAATTCGAAGTTTGTATATGAGTTGGTATCAAATTACATTAAGGAATTACTATCAGTTTTGTTATATATAATAATTTTAATTTGGCTACACAGAAAATATTACTTTTTGAGATATCCACTGAGGAAATTAGAGGTAGAAAGTGAGAATATCTGTAATTTACACTAAAAATCGCTAAATTAAATGTAATTTATTCATCTACATAGGGTGACACGTATACCCCAGGGCTTGGCAAACTTTTTCTGTAAAGGGCAAGACAGTAACTATTTCAGGCGTCACAGACCATAGGGACTCTGTTGCATTTACTCAGTTTTACTGTCGTAGCACAAAAGCAGCCATAGACAATGCATAAATGAATGTGCATGGTTGTTTTCAATAAAACTTTATTTACAAAAACAAGGGGTCTACGGGTCATTGTTTGCTGATCTCTGATCTACTCCTTCATTTAAAAATAGATGCTGGGGGGCGGAGTCAAGATGGCAGACTAGGAGGACACGGAATTCACATCTCCACACAACTAGGGCACCTATCCGGCACTGGTGGGGGACCACGGTCACCTAAGGGGACAGAAGGAACCACCAGTGACTGGCTTGTGGGATCTTGGTTCCCAGGCCGGAGGTAAGCCCAAGCTCCTGTGGTGAGAGCTCCAAGTCTAAACCGCTAGACTAACAGAGAACCTCAGACCCCAGGGGATAGTAATCGGAGTGAGGCCTCCTGGAGGTCCTAATCTCAGCACAAAAATTCGGCTCTATCCAACTGCCTGCAAACTCCAGTCCTGGACACCTCACGCCAAAGAACCAGTAAGACAGGAATAGAGCCCCATCCATCAAAAAAAAAAAAAAAACCCATGAAACCACAAAAAATATGTTACAGACGAACGAGCAAGGTCAAAACGTACAAGACCAAATAAATGAAGGCAAAATAGGCAACATACCTGAAAAAGAATTCAGAGTAATGATAGTAAAGATGATCCAAAATCTCAGAAACAGAATGGAGAAAATACAAGAGACATTTAACAAGGATCCAGAAGAGCTAAAGAGCAAACGAACAGTGATGAACAACACAATAACTGAAATTAAAAATACTCTAGAAGGACTCAATAGCAAACTAACTGAGGGAGAAGAACAGATAAGTGAGCTGGAAGATAAAATGGTGGAAATAACTGCCAGGGTGCAGAATAAAGAGAAAAGCTTGAAAAGAGCTGAGGACAGTCTCAGAGACCTCTGGGACAACACTAAATGCACCAACATTCCAATTACAGGGGTCCCAGAAGAAGAAGAGAAAAAAGAAAGGGTCTTAGAAAAATTTAAAGAGATTATAGTCAAACACTTCCCTAACATGGGAAAGGAAATAGTCAATCAAGTCCAGGAAGTGCAGAGAGTCCCATACTGGATAAACCCAAAGAGAATAATGCCGAGACATACATTAATCAAACTATCAAAAATTAAATGCAAAGAAAAAATACTAAAAGCAGCAAGGGAAAAGCAACAAATAGTATACAAGGGAATCCCCATAAGTTTAACAGCTGATCTTTCAGCAGAAACTCTGCAAGCCAGAAGGGACTGGCAGGACATATTTAAAGTGATGAAAGGGAAAAACCTACAACCAAGATTACTCTACCAAGCAATGATCTCATTCAGATTTCACAAAAAAATTAAAACCTTTACAGACAAGCAAAAGTTAAGAGAGTGCAGCACCACCAAACCAGCTTTACAACAAATGCTAAAGGAACTTCTCTAGGCAGGAAACACAAGAGAAGGAAAAGACCTACAATATCAAACCCAAAACAATTAAGAAAATGGTAATAGGAACATACATACCAATAACTACTTTAAATGTAAATGGACTAAATGCTCCAACCAAAAGACACAGACTTGCTGAACGGATACAAAAACAAGACCCATATATATGCTGTCTACAAGAGACCCACTTCAGACCTAGGGACACATACAGACTGAAAGTGAGGGGATGGAAGAAGATATTCCATACAAATGGAAATCAAAAGAAAGCTGGAGTAGCAATTCTCATATCAGACAAAACGGACTTTAAAACAAAGACTATTACAAGAGACAAAGAAGGACACTACATAATGATCAAGGGATCAATCCAAGAAGAAGATATAACAATTGTAAATATTTATGCAGCCAACATAGGAGCACCTCAATACATAAGGCAAATGCTAACAGCCATGAAAGGGGAAATTGACAGTAACACACTCATAGTAGGGGACTTTGACACCCCACTTTCACCAATGGACAGATCATCCAAAATGAAAAAAAATAAGGAAACACAAGCTTTAAATGACACATTAAACAAGATGGACTTAACTGACATTCCATTGAAAAACAACAGAATACACTTTCTTCTCAAGGGTTCATGGAACATCCTCCAGGACAGACCATATCTTCGGTGACAAATCAAGCCTTGGTAAATTTAAGAAAATTGAAATTGTATCAAGTGTCTTTTCCAACCACAACGCTATGAGACTAGGTATGAATTACAGGAAAAAAACTGTAAAAAATACAAACACATGGAGGCTAAACAATCTGCTACTAAATAACCAAGAGATCACTGAAGAAATCAAAGAGGAAATCCAAAAACACCTAGAAAAAATGACAATGAAAACATGATGACCCAAAACCTATGGGATGCAGCAAAAGCAGTTCTAAGAGGGAAGTTTATAGCAATACAATCCTACCTCAAGCAACAAGAAACACCTCAAATAAACAACCTAACCTTACACCTAAAGCAATTAGAGAAAGAAGAACAAAAAAACCCCAAAGTTAGCAGAAGGAAAAAAATCATAAATATCAGATCAGAAATAAATGAAAAAGAAATGAAGGAAATGATAGCAAAGATCAATAAAACTAAAACCTGGTTCTTTTAGAAGATAATCAAAACTGATAAACCATTTGCCAAACTCATCAAGAAAAAAAGGGAGAAGACTCAAATCAACAGAATTAGAAATGAAAAAGAAGAATTAACAACTGACACTGCAGAAATACAAAGGATCATGAGCGATTACTACAAGCAACTATAGGCCAATAAAATGGACAACCTGGAAGAAATGGACAAATTCTTAGAAAAGTACAACCTTCTGAGACTGAACCAAGAAGAAACAGAAAATATAAACAGATGAATCACAAGCATTGAAATTGAAACTGTGATTAAAAATCTTCCAACAAACAAAAGGCCAGGACCAGATGGCTTCAGAGGCGAATTCTACCAAACATTTAGAGAAGAGCTAACACCTATCCTTCTCAAACTCTTCCAAAATATAGCAGAGGAAGGAACACTCACAAACTCATTCTACGGGGCCACAATCACCCTGCTACCAAAACCAGACAAAGATGTCACAAAAAAAGAAAACTATAGGCCAGTATCATTGATGAACATAGATGCAAAAATGCTCAACAAAATACTAGCAAACAGAATCCAACAGCCCATTAAAAGGATCATACACCATGATCAAGTGGAGTTTATCCCAGGAATGCAAGGATTCTTCAATATACGCAAATCAATGTGATACACCATATTAACAAATTGAAGAATAAAAACCATGATAACCTCAACAGATGTAGAAAAAACTTTTGACAAAATTCAACACCCATTTATGATAAAAACTCTCCAAAAAGTAGGCATAGAAGGAACCTACCTCAAAATAATAAAGGCCATATACTACGAACCCACAGCCAACATTGTTCTCAACGGTGAAAAACTGAAACCGTTTCCTCTAAGATCAGAAACATGACATGGTTGCCCAGTCTCACCACTATTATTCAACATAGTTTTGGAAGTTTTAGCCACAGCAATCAGAGAAGAAAAAGAAATAAAAGAAATCCAAATTGGAAAGGAAAAAGTAAAACTGTCACTGTTTGCAGATGACATGATACTATACATAGAGACTCCTAAAGATGCTACCAGAAAACTACTAGAGCTAATCAATGAATTTGGTAACGTTGCAGGATACAAAATTAATGCACAGAAATCTCTTGCATTCCTATACACTAATTATGATAAATCTGACAGAGAAATTAAGGAAACACTCCCATTTACCACTGCAAAACAAGAATAAAATACCTAGGAATAAACCTACTTAAGGAGACAAAAAAGCTGTATGCAGAAAACTATCAGACAATGATGTAAGAAATTTAAGATGATACAAACCGATAGAGATATATACCAAGTTCTTGGATTGGAAGAATCAACATTATGAAAATGACTATACTACCCAAAGCAATCTACAGATTCAGTGCAATCCCTATCAAACTACCAATGGTATATTTCACAGAACTAGAACAAAAAATTTCATAATTTGTATGGAAACACAAAAGAACCCCGAATAGTCAAAGCAATCTTGCGAAGGAAAAACAGAGCTGGAGGAATCAGGCTCCCTGACTTCAGACTATACTACAAAGCTACAGTAATCAAGACAGTATGGTACTGGCACAAAAACAGAAATATAGGTCAATGGAACAGGATAGGAAGCCCAGAGATAAACCCACACACATATGGTCACCTTATCTTTGATAAAAGAGGCAAGAGTATACAATGGAGAAAAGACAGCCTCTTCAATAAGTGGTGCTGGAAAAACTGGACAGCTACATGTAAAAGGATGAAATTAGAACACTCTCTAACACCATACACAAAAATAAACTCAAAATGGATTAAAGACCTAAAACTCTTAGAGGAAAACATAGGCAGAATACTCTATGACATAAATCACAGCAAGATCCTTTTTGACCCAACTCCTAGAGAAAGGTAAATAAAACAAAGAATAAACAAATGGGACCTAATGAAACTTCAAAGCTTTTGCACAGCAAAGGAAACCATAAACAAGACCAAAAGACAACCCTCAGAATGGGAGAAATTATTTGCAAATGAAGCAACGGACAAAGGATTAATCTCCAAAATATACAAGCAGCTCATGCAGCTCAATATCAAACAAACAAACAACCCAATCCAAAAATGGGCAGAAGACCTAAATAGACATTTCTCCAAAGAAGATATAGAGTTTGCCAGCACTGAAAGGATGCTCAACATCACTAATCATTAGATAAATGGAAATCAAAACTACAATGAGGTGTCACCTCTCACCAGTCAGAATGGCCATCATCAAAAAATCTACAAACAATAAATGCTGGAGAGGGTGTGGAGAAAAGGGAACCCTCTTGCACTGCTGGTGTGAATATAAACTGATACAGTCACTATGGAGAACAGTATGGAGTTCCTTAAAAAACTAAAAATAGAACTACCATACGCCCCAACAATCCACTACTGGGCATATACCATGAGAAAACCATAATTCAAAAAGAGACATGCACCCCAATGTTCATTGTAGCACTATTTACAGTATCCAGGACATGGAAGCAATCTAAATGTCCACGGACAGATAAATGGATAAAGAATATGTGGCACATATATACAATGGAATATCACTCAGCCATAAAAAAAAATATTACTTAAGACGAAATTGAGTTATTTGTAATGAGGTGGATGGACCTAGAGTCTGTCATACAGAATGAAGCAAGTCAGAAAGAGAAAAACAAATACCGTATGCTAACACAAATATATGGAATGTAACAACAACAAAAAAATGTCATGAAGAACCTAGGGGTAAGACAGGAATAAAGACACAGACCTACTAGAGAATGGACTTGAGGATATGGGGGGGGGAAGGGTAAGCTGTGACAAAGTGAGAGAGTGGCATGGACATATATACACTACCAAACGTAAAATAGATAGCTAGTGGGAAGCAGCCGCGTAGCACAGGGAGATCAGCTCGGTGCTTTGTGACCGCCTGGAGGGGTGGGATAGGGAGGGTGGGAGGGAGACGCAAGAGGGAAGAGATATGGGAACATATGTATATGTATAACTGATTCACTTTGTTATAAAGCAGAAACTAACACACCATTGTAAAGCAATTATACTCCAATAAAGATGTAAAAAAAATAAAAAAACAAAAAATGTCATTGATGAACCTAGTTGCAGGACAGGAGTAAAGAGGTAGACATAGAGAATGAACTTGATGACTTGGGGTGGGAAGGTGAATCTGGGGCCAAGTGAGTAGCGTCGACATATATACACTACCGAATGTAAAATACTTGGCGGGCGGGAAGCAGCCGCATAGCACAGGGAGATCAGCTCGGTGATTTGCGATGACCTAGAGGGGTGGGATAGGGAGGACGGAAGGGAGGCTCAAGAAGAAGGGGATATGGGGATATATGTATTACTATGGCTGATTACTATGGCTTTGTTGTGCAACAGAAACTAACATGGTATTATGAAGCAATTATACTCCAATAAAGATTAAAGAAAAAAAAACTGTATGTCATTAACTTTTACGGAATATGGCATGTCATGAAATTTGAATAGACTTAGTACCTAAAAGAGTTTCATAGAGATAATGAGTAAAAACTGAGAGAAAATTCATGCTATATAGATTCTCTATTAATAAAAAGAAATCTAAATCATGGTTTAGACTTTGGGGGAAAAAATCCACAGAGTTAAGACAGCATATAAATTCTTCGGAAATGAAAAGCGGGGGTAGGGGTGGAGGAGTGAAACCCCTGCCAAGTTGCAAGGTCATAAAAGGAGTTGAAATAAAATACAAAGCTATATATAGAACCACATTTTTCATGGTAATATACTTTATGGTTCAAACTGGCAGTAAGGTAGGAGACTTGTGAAAAAATACCACATTAGATTCTTCAAATTAATTCTATGTATTATTTGGGGATTCTTAATTTAAATTGACCAGAAATGACATAAGAAAAAAGTTACTACTGTTAAACCTTATTAGAAAGTTGTTTGTTGAAACATGTTATTTATCTTTAAAATAACTGCTTTTAAGTATTGCACCCACCCAAGACATAATACATACATTATTAGAAATACTACTGTATTTCTACAATAATTTATGCCCTGAAATTTATGCAAATTTGTCAAGAGGAGGGGAGATTTATCTCTGCCCTAACCCAACAGAAAGGATTTTCTGATGAGAAATAAGGTCCTCAGGGACATATGTCATCTACTTAATATAATAAGTTTTCATCCCATTGTGGGAGTTTTTTGGGTTAGCAATTAATATCGTAATTATAAAATAGATGTGTCCTTCTATAAAACAGGCTCCCATTGGAAAATGCTTACCTAACCAAGTTGAAAAAACTATTGTAATGGGAAATAATAAAATTACATTCCTTTCAAAGAATTTGAAATTGTCAAACCTCGGTTTAGCTAATCGGGGATTACTTCTTTCCTGACCTGTACCAGCCACTGAGAAATGGCACTTCTCCAGTGAATGCTACCAAACCTGAAATAAATCCATGAGCAAAAGGTTCCGCCAGTTTTGAAATCATAATTTTTTATGAATCAAAGAACATACCTAATGTTTCCAAGCTCTTTTTTTTTCAATATTTATTCCTTCCTTTGTCTTCTGACATTGTTAAGAACGAAGTGTCTTTCTGATATAAATTACTAATTTCATTTGTCAGAAACAATAGGTTAAGTGAAGCCGAAATGCCCCAAGATAGGGAACAGTGTGCAATGCTCTACCTTAGATGCAAACTTAAGCCATTTTCCTTTCGGTAAAAAAACAAGTCTACATACACCCACCCTCACCCCCACTCACTCTACCTCATCCCCAGAAAAGCAACAAAATTAAAGGTCTTACTTCACAGATAAAAGAATTATCAAGGCAAGATAAGAAGGGCTAGGTGATGGTCGCAAAGTATTACGAAAGATTGCTTCCAAAGAGTATGTCTAGGTAATTAAATTAACTTAAATAGAATATTATGGAAATATCACCTGGAAAATTACTCACTACAAAGGATTTAATAATAGAATATATTAGGAATTCGAAGCAGGTAATCCTCCGCAATAACAAACCAATGGGCAAGTTTAGGTATCAAAGACTGTGTCCCTGTATGGTTTGTTTGATTGTTGTTATTCTGATAATGTCAGGAGAAAATCTTTGAAAAAACGACAGATTCTACAAGTAACAGAAGAATGTCATATTAAAGGACCATCTGCATAATTGTAAACTACAGAAAGAACCAGTAATCTTTTCTATTGTTTTCCCATTGTTTGGATGACAGCACATCTCCGCATGGTAGGTTAGGTTTGGGACAGCTAAGCACCTGTCTTAAGCCAACTCGGTCACTGCCGAACTTTCTTCCTTATTATTTCTTGGTTGGAAAATCACACCCCTAACTTCAGAAGAAAATTAATGCCCAAAATTATTATGTAAAATTACTCATAAATCTATGCTATGTGGTAGGGGAGGAAAGAGGTTTTTTTAAATTATCAAAATTCTGCCCCCTAATACTATGTTCTCAGCAAAAGGAATCAGAGATGGGTGATTCCAGGTTGGGCAGGGAAAGTACAAGGTGAGACTTGGGACATCTTGTTATGTCAGAAAACAAAAAAAAAATGCTTGAAAAAAAGATGACAGTATGCCATGAGTATGCAAGAGCCAGCTTGAAAGCATCAAAAGCACTGTTCATAAAGGGGGACATTGATAAATTAGACTTCATCAAAATCAGAAACTTCTGCTCTTTGAAAAACATTGTTGAGAAGAAAATGAAGACAGGTCACAGACTGAGAAAATATTTGCAAAATACATATCTGATTAAAAAAAGCTTTTATCCAGGGTATATAAGAAACACTCAAACCTTAATCCTACTAAAACAATCCTATTGCAAAATGAACAAAGATTCTGAAGAGATGCTTCCTCAGAAAGGATACATAGATGGCAGCGAGCAGGCATATGACATAATTGTTACTGATCAGTAGGAAAATGCAAATTGAAATTGCATATATGGTCAGTTGATTTTTCAACCAAAGTGCAAAGGCAATTTAATGGAGAATGTTTACAACAAATGATGTTGGAATAACTGTATGTCCATAGGCAAAACAAACAAAAAAAAAACCCTTTGACTTCCACAATAGACCGAAGCACAAAATCTAAAACAATTAAACTTCCAGAAGAAAACATAGAAGAGATCTTTGTGACCTTGGGTTAGGCAAAGGTTTCTTAGATACACCACGCAAACCACAATGAGATACCACTACACACGCATAAAAATAGCTAAAATTAGAAAGAGAGATCATACAAAGTATTGACAAGGATGCAGAGTAACTAGAACTCTCACATACTGCTGGTGGGCATGTACAATGGTGCTGTCACTTAGGAAAACAGTTTGGCTTGTAAAGTTAGGCACACATATACCATACAGCCCAGCAAACTGATTCCTAGTCATTTACTCAAGAGAAACGGAAACTCAATGTTCACACAAAACTTTCAGGCAAATGCTTATGGTAGCTATATCCACAATCACTAAAAACAGAAAAGGAAGGAAAACAAACATCCTGTAACTAGGATATATAATACCACAATGTGGTACATGCCTACAATGGTATATTACTCTGCCAGAAAAGAAAACAAGGTATTATATGCAACAACATGGATGAATCTCAAATGCATTCATTATGCCAAGTGAAAGAAGCTAGACTCAAAAGGCTACATCAGATACAGAAAGCAGATTAATGGTTCCCCAAGGCTGGGAAGGTTGAGGGGTAACAGGGAGTGACTACTAATGGGTATGGGGTTTCTTTTTGGAGTAATGAAAATGCTCTAAAATTGATTATGATGATGGTAGCACAACTTTGTGAATATTCTAAAAACCATTGAATTGTACACTTTAAATGGATAAATTGCATGGCGTGTAAATTTTCTCAATGAAGCTTTTTTTTAAAGGTTATATATTGTATGATTCCATTTATATGACATTCTACAAAAGGCAAAAATCCACAGGCACCAAAAACAGATCATTAGTTGCCAGGGGCTGGGGTGGGTGGAGCATTTGACTACAAAGGGCTTGAGGGAACTTTCTGGTGGGTGACAGAACTCTTGTGTATCTTGATTGTGGTAGAGGTTACACAATTGAATGTGTTTGTCAAAACTCATGCAACAGTTAACCTACCAAGATGAATTTAACTGCAAGTAAATAATACCTCAATACATTTGACATTAAAAAACAACTATATCTCCTATCAGAAAAATAGTCATTAGCTTTATGGATTTTAGTTTTGTTACCAAGTCCAAGCTCGCTCTGCTCACTGCATGACAGGCAAATAATTCGGGAGATGAGGTGTTGAGGCACGGATACAACGTTATTCAGAAAGCCGGCAGACCGAGAAGATCATGCACTAGGGTCCCCCCAAAACCATCTTGTCGGGGGTCTGGATGCCAGTTTCTTTTATAGAATCAGAGAGGGAAGCAAAGTAAAAAGGCAGAATAGAGAGGGAGAGTCAGGGGGGAAGTAAAGTAAAAAGGGCCATCAGTCTTGCAAAACATCTCCTGGAATGGCCAGCCTCCAGGAGGGGATATGTTAATTTCTTCTTTCTTGCAGCCATTCACGGGCATGCAGGGTTCCCAGAGGCAGGCCATTATGTATGATTATAATAACAAAAGCAACGAAAAGCAAAGGCTAAAGTCAAAGAAACAGATCCAACATGGAGTCAAAATTGGCTCTTCCCTGCTACAGTTTCTATATTGCAGAGATAGTATAATTCACCTTCCCCCAGATACCATATTATCAGTGGTCTGTCACAAACAAAACATCTATGAATATACGGTTTGTCATTACATTTTTAAACCGAAGTGGTTTTATTCCATTTTTGAAACACTTTTTAAAAATAAATACAAGGGGTAATACAGTAATATGCAATTCCAGTCACAACTGCAAAACCTGATTCTATTTATTACAGTTTTATGAATAAGATAAATTCAGCTTACATGTGCTTTTTATATTAAAAATGGACTTTAGATTCTTGCGAAGCATAGACAAAGGGAAGTTTAATTGCCTATTTAAGAGAAACGTTCCAAAATTGAATTATTTCATTTTTGGATTTTTTCTTTTTTCTTTTTTTTTTGCGGTACTCGGGCCTCTCACTGTTGTGGGCTCTCCCGTTGCGGAGCACAGGCTCCGGACGCGCAGGCTCAGCAGCCATGGCTCACGGGCCCAGCCGCTCCGCGGCATGTGGGATCTTCCCGGACCGGGGCACAAACCCATGTCTCCTGCCTCGGCAGGCGGACTCTCAACCACTGCGCCACCACGGAAGCCCCCCCACTTTTTTTTTTTTTAATCTATTTAATTTATTTATTTTTGGCTGTGTTGGGTCTTCGTTTCTGCGCACGGGCTTTCTCTAATTGCAGTGAGCAGGGGCTACTTTGAGTTGTGCTGCGCAGGCTTCTCACTGTGGTGGCTTCTCTTGTTGCGGAGCACGGGCTCTAGGCCTGCAGGCTTCAGTAGCTGTGGCACGCGGGCTAAGTAGTTGTGGCTCGCGGGCTCTAGAGCACAGGCTCAGTAGTTGTGGCGCACGGGCTTAGCTGCTCTGTGGCATGTGGGATCTTCCCAGACCAGGGCTCAAACCCGTGTCCCCTGCATTGGCAGGTGGATTCTCAACCACTGCACCACCAGGGAAGCCCAGATATTTTCTTATAAAGTATGTTAGATGTTTTCTACTATGGAATTAGAATATTTTTAAATCTTAAAAAACCCTGAAATTTTGAAAGAATAAGAACATCTATATACCAAGTACCCAGATTCACCTATTTCTGACCTTTTACCTTAAATGTTGTCATTTTCTTTCTCACATATATATCAATCTAGTTCTGGGCTCTCTAGTCTGTTCCACTGATCTATGTGTCTACCTTTTCACTAATACTGCATGGTCTTAATTAATGCAGCTTTCCAGTTAAGCTTGAAATCTTCCAATTTTGTTCTTCCTTTTCAAAAATTTTTTAGAATATTTTTATTGGAGTATAATTGCTTTACAATGTTGTATTAGTTTCTGCCGTACAACAAAGTGAATCATCTCTATGTATACATATATCCCCATATCCCCTCCCTCTTGAGCCTCCCTCCCACCCTCCCTATCCCACCCCACTAGGTCTTCCCCAAACATCGAGCTGATCTCCTGTGCTATGCGGCTGCTTCCCACTAACCATCCATTTTACATTTGGTACTGTATATATGTCCATGCCACTCTCTCACTTCATCCCAGCTTTTGGCTATTACCTTCTCATTTAAAATTTTGAATCAACTTGTCAATAACTACAAAAAGTCCTGCTGGTATTCTGATTAGGAATGCACTGAATCTATAAATCAGTTGGGGGAGAACTGACGTCTTAACAGCATCGACTCTTCCAATGAAGGACTATTTTACTTCTCCATTTATTTAGGTCTTCCTTGATTTTTTTTCCCTAAGGAGAGACTTAGTTTTTAATTCTAGCATCTTCCTTTTCATCCCTACATATCCCTCACTCCACTCCCCAAAGTCAAGTTTTGACACATTAAAGAATGTGCTGAAGACATGGATACTTCTATATTTCTAAATTTTCAGTTACTGACGTAATGATAGTCCGCTGTACCTAAAAGTTTCCACTAATGACTCAGAACATCTTGGCTAACTTCCTTAATTATATGTGAATACGGTAAATACAGTTGACCTGGGCTTTTTATTGGACAAGGTAATTATTAAAACATCAGAAAAAAATTCATGAGAACATAAAATTTTTTAAATCAGCACCCTCTGTGCCACGTACCATTCCCTTCATGAATCCGAAACAATATGTGATTATCTCATTCACAAGGTTTTTTGATCAAAATAAGTTGTACACATGGGTAATCTAAACCCAAAGTCAACAGGCCAGCTTAAACATGTACCCTTGAAGCTGACCCAGAGGCAGGGGCCAACATTAACATAAGCAGAATCCATTAACTGAGAGGAACACACACAGCCACACTGAAAGTCTGTGACTGTGACAGTAATAAGTAAACTGGGTATTTTGCAAAAAGCCCCATTGTTCTTAATGGCATCGAAACCATCCTTGGGCCATACCACTGTCACCAACATGAACAACAGTGGTGAGTATTAGTGCATGCAATGATCAAAAACTGTGCTGAAAGGGCTTGCAATTAATAATAATTGCTCCCCAAGTGTCTATTTTACATAAAGATTCTACTTCATAAGGGATGCATTCAAGTCCACTGGACAGGCTTAATATTTTCCCTGTGGGTGGTCCTTTCTCGGAAAGTTATTCAAAGGCTCTGCAAGGAGCTAGCAAAACATCATTAATAAGAAGGATACAGAAGAATTATAGAGACAAAACACACCTTGCCAACTGGTGACATCTTACAAAGCAGCCCATGCTGTTTCTGAAGGCTGTGAAATGAAGGGCTCCCTGAGACAATGAGGACATAATCACTTATTTACTCAAATCTTTTATTTATGGGGGCTTTTGGGGAGGTGCTGACGCAGAGTGGGGTTGACACTTGTAAGCCTGGTTGTATGCTTAACTATTATTTTTCTGTGGGTAATTTTAAGTAACAAAGGAAAATTTTATTAATGCTTTTGAATGGAGTTAAAGGCAAAAATGTAAAGCAGCAAGAACCAAGGGAAACCAGAATCATATTCCTATAACTGCAACAAAGTGAGAAATTTACATAGATACCAACACTTTTATGCTCACACTGGAAAATCATTTATTTTAGTGTTCATGAGGAAGCAAATGAATGTAATTAGTGAAATACAATTTTTAAATTATTTTCATAGTCACTTAATAACGATGAATCATGTGGTAAATTGATTAAAATAGCCCCATTCTTCACCCCTCCTTACACCTAGACTCCTTGCAGTGAAAATTTACAGCTTGACCCACTGAAGTTTGATTGGCCTTGTGACTTGCTTTGGCCACAAGGATGCAATGGAACTGATATTATGTTGGTACTGAGATTAGATCTCAAAAGGCCAGGCATGCCATGGAATCCTGCCCTGCTGTCATGGAAACAAGCCTGAGCTAACCTGTTGGATGATGAGAAACAGAGAGAGAGCCATCTCAGCTGAGACCACCCCACACCAGCCACTAGCCAATGTATCCGCAGACTGAAGACACATGAGTGAGAGCAGGTGACACTACCCTAGGCCATCCCAGGCCTGATGAATTGCCCTTCCAATATATAAACTCATGAGAATAATTAATATATAATTGTTTTGCCATGAAATTTGGGGGTTGCTTGTTACATGATACAAGCTAACTGATACAATCACCTATCTTTGCAAGTTGCTCCTTGAATTTCATTCTGTACCATTCTCTTCCTGCCCTTGTGTTTTCAAAGTTACCAATATCACCATTACTAGTCCTATGACTCCTGATTATTAAGTCCACTTTGACCTCTGCCTCTCTCATACTTCCCATAATCAGTCCCTTAGTCTTGCAGCTTCAATACAGAAGTGAGTCTCAAATCTATCTGCTAAAGCTGGAATCACTTGTCTTCCAAAATCTCTCCTTTCCTCCTCACTGTTTTGTTTCTTTAATACATTCTTTTTTTTTTTTTTTTTTCTTTTTGAGGGAGATTGGCTGGGTTGGCCAATTCTAATCATAGGATCCTTTTTTTAAAAATTATTTTATTTTTGGCTGCATTGGGTCTTCATTGCTGCACGCAGGCTTTCTCTAGTTGAGGTGAGGGGGGGTTACTCTTCATTGCGGTGCGCGGGCTTCTCATTGCAGTGGCTTCTCTTGTCGCGGAGCATGGGCTCTAGGCGCGCAGGCTTCAGTAGTTGCAGCATGTGGGCTCAGTAGTTGCACCACTCGGGCCCTAGAGAGTACAGGCTTCAGTAGTTGGCAGCATGCGGGCTCAGCAGTTGTGGCTCGCAGGCTCTAGAGTGCAGGCTCAGTACTTGTGGCACATGGGCTTAGTTGCTCCACAGCATGTGGGATCTTCCTGGATCAGGGATCGAACCCATGTCCCCAGCATTGGCAGGTGGATTTTTAACCACTGCACCACCAGGGAAGTCCTTTAATATATTCTTTAGCCACTAAAGTAAAGAAATTTTCTTACTAAATCAAAATCATTATTTTACTAAAATGTATGTCAGGGCATATCATTCCCCATCTTAGATAGTTTAATGGCCCCCAGGTGCCTACAGAATGTTCTGAACAGTTTAGCATAGGATTCAAGATGCTCCATCGTCTGGGACTTCCCTAGTGGTGCATGCACCACAACTACTGAGCCTGCGCTCTAGAGCCCACGAGCCACAACTACTGAAGCCCGCGTGCCTAGAGCCTGTGCTCCGCAACAAGAGAAGCCACGACAAAGAGAAGCCTACGCACCGCAACGAAGAGTAGCCCTTGCTCACCGCAACTAGACTAAGCCCGCGTGCAGCAATGAAGACCCAACACAGCCAAAACATAAATAAATAAAAATAAATATACTTATTTAAAAAATAAAATAAAATGCATGATTGGAAGTTACCTCTCAGCTGTGTAATGCTCTTTTTTCCCCATCATTCAGCATTCTTTCATGATGCTGAAATATTTTATTCTCACCAATAGCACTTGCCTTAAAATCCTGTTTATTAGATGGTAGGATGAGAATGCCATAAAAAGAGCCACAATAAATTTATTCATAAAAACAGGTCTGACACAAGTTTTACTAAAGTTGTATGCTGGCATATGAAATAAGGTCAGGGAATATATGACTGTAACTTTGCTTAGTAGAAATACCATTGAGAGTAAAAACGCTTGATCTAACTTTCTCCCCAGTACTAGGCAGGATACCCTATTTTAGGAAGGGAAGTATCTGTTCTTCTCTTAAATGATGTTTTCTAATCTTTAAATGCCACCCTTTTCACATGTATTAAACCAAAGTTGACCTTTTTTAAAAATCCTTATTGGAAATGAGGAACATTCTACGGAACACTCCATTCTATAAAATTTCTATTCATTTAATGTAATCAGGCTTTGGGTCGTGATCCACTCAAGTTTTGTTTTGTTTTGTTTTTAAGATTTTTTTCATGTGGACCATTTTTAAAGTCTTTATTGAATCTGTTACAACATTGCTTCTGTTTTATGTTTTGGTTTTTGGCCACGAGGCATGTGGGTGGGATCTTCGCTCCCCGACCAGGGACCGGGCTGCACCCCCTGCATTGGAAGTCGGAGTCTTAACCACTGGACCACCAGGGAAATCCCGGTCCACTCAAGTTTAATTGGACAAAACAGACTAGGAGGGGCCAGAGCCTGGAAGCAGAGCTCCCCACTGGAGAGATGCTGGTGTGGGTGCTGAGATAAGGGCCAGCCCATCAGACCGAACACAGCATCCAAGGAGACAATTACAGGCAGGTGCTGGAGGTCTCAGCAACAGCGAGCAGCAAGGGAGAGATGAGGTGGAAGGCCGCATTCAGTGCCTCTCCTCCAGGGACACGGGGAGATGTCCTCCCAGGAAAGCGACATCTGACACACGCAGTAGAGGCCCTCTGGCTCCATCCCGCAGGCTGGGATTCAGAGACAGCGTAGGGTTTCTGGGAAGGGGAGTTATGGAGGAGACGAGGTCTTTATTCTAACGTGATTGGCCTAAATGAACAGGAAACCAGATGTGGATGAAGACAGGGTTCAAGAGAGGCACTTGTATCTCAAAAGCAATATGCAGATCCCCAGAGCTCCTTGAGCCCCAAGGGGCCTTCACCCCACCTCCGCCAGTGTCATTCCTTTCTAGTGAGCACAGTACGTCTCGCAGAAGAATTGTGAAGATGAAAGCATCTACTGAAAGCCACCTTTGTGTCCCTGCTCCAGGCGGTGGGAAATCAAAGATGAGGAAGACCACTGTCTCTGCCTTAAGAAGCCCGAAGTCCAGTAAAGGAGGTGGAATGTGACGGGTACTGCGCTGCTGACGGTTACTGCACGCGGGAGAACACAGGCCAAGCCGTCTAACCCAGACCTGCTTCAGGTAGGAAAACCTTCTCAAATGGACTGAGTATGTCTTATTGAACTAAATCCTTGGGCGGTTACTAGAGCAAACCCCTATCTTTTCTTCCTTAGACAGAAACATTTCTTTGACTTTCTTATTTTTAAACATTTAAGGAAATCCTTCCCACTCTTCACTGAACATCCTCTAAATTGTCTCAGAGTACTGTCAAATCAGACCACCAGTGATCCTTGCCACCTACGTGACCAACTGAGCTTCTAAGATGGTTTAAGAAGTCATCGGAGGGCTTCCCTGGTGGCGCAGTGGTTGAGAGTCCGCCTGCCGATGCAGGGGACGCGGGTTCGTGCCCCGGTCCCGGAGGATCCCTCGTGCCGCGGAGTGGCTGGGCCCGTAAGCCATGGCCGCTGAGCCCGTGCGTCCGGAGCCTGTGCTCCGCTACGGGAGAGGCCACAACAGTGAGAGGCCCGCGTACCGCAAAAACAAGCAAACAAAGAAACAAAAAAAGAAGTCATCGGAATACCACACAGGAGAAAAGGCACTCGACAATCCATCAATAGGGCTGCTGTCCAAATCCGCTGGGTTATTTCTTAGGCAGGAGTTTATATGAGCTCAAAACTGACATTATTAATAATGAGAAGTTAGTAAACACCTCCTGTAAGCACCAAACTGCATACTTTGACCAAAAAAATGGTGTTTCGATGAATGAAATAAATGAGTCGCCTTCACAATTATTCTGTGAGACAGTCTTTATTACTTCCATTCTATAGATAAACAAACTAAGATTCAGAAAGCAAATAAATGTTGCCAACATATTAACTAGAAAGTAAAATCCTTCTAGTGGGGGGAAAATTCAATTCCTGCTGTTTGTCTCCAAAGCCTGTAGAGCCTAAATATCCACTTCGCACCTACAGTCTTAATCTTTCCATTTACTTCCCGGGAATATTCCAGCGCACTCTACTTTAAGTTCTGCAAATTACCTAAAATGGTACAGCAGTGGGCTATTCCAGAGCAGTTTTACATGAATCATGCAACGGTTCTGCTCAACTTTTGACTGCATATTGGCTCCAGCATTGAGCCTGAGGTCTTAGTTTGGCAAACGGGACCAGCCCTTCACCAAGTGGCCCAAGGTGGGCATCCTAGCCTCCTCTCTTGCCATCCTTCCCCCTTCCTCTGCTTTCCTAACCCTCTATGCTGGAGCCAGCCTGTGCCCACGTCCCTGTTGCCGCCTCT
Source organism: Monodon monoceros (assembly GCF_005190385.1). Taxonomy (NCBI): domain Eukaryota; kingdom Metazoa; phylum Chordata; class Mammalia; order Artiodactyla; family Monodontidae; genus Monodon; species Monodon monoceros. The sequence goes on along the minus strand of NW_021703785.1, from coordinate 61,046,841 downwards.
GACCAAAGGCCTTTCCCACTTTTCTGCCTGGTAAACTGACTCAGCACTTCAGGGCGCAGAGGGCCCGCTTCACGGAAGCTTTGCCTGCCTCTTCCCGTCTCCCAGCACTAACTCACTGCTCCCTCTTTACGCTCTCAGCATGCTCTGGGATGCCAGGATTGCAGCCCTTACCACCCTGCACTAGGACCTGTTTGCCAACCTCTCTCTAAAGCCTTAATTAATCAAGATGTGGTCCGTGGGCCAGCAGCACTGACATCTCTGGGGGTTCTCAGGTGCTCCCCAAACCCACAGCACCAGGACAGACATTGCTAACAAGATCTCCTTGACTTCGGTACACGTTAGCCTTTTGAGAAGAACTTCTCTCAGAGTCTGTGAATTTCAGAGGAACAATGGTGTAGTTCTATTATTCTCCCAACTTAGCACAGGGCCCAGTACTGAGTGAATACTCTGTAAATGTTTGTTGAATCAAAGTGCATGTGTGATCTCATTTGATTCTTATAACAACTTTCTAAGATAGGAATTACACTATGTTCCAGGCAAGAAAACTGACGTTAGGGACTTTAAGAAAATTTCCTAAAACACACAGCCAGTTGATTAGCAGGATGAGGTCCAAATCTTCTAACTTCTAATTCTGTATTCTTTTCATTTCCCTATTCTATATCCCACGCATTGTAAATAAGAACAAATATTTATCCAGTAATTCACAAGATACTTATTTTAGCATTAGAATTTTGCAAGGTCGGGTTAGCAGACACCTTGCTTTCAGGTTCACGCACCCATTAACTCCTTCCTTGTATCTTCAGCTGTAGAAGATCTTTCCTGGTAGGTTCCGGTCATTTTCATCAATGGTTGTTCTAGAAATAGTTGTAATTTTGGTGTGCCCGTGAGAGGAGGTGAGCTCAGGGTCATTCTACTCTTCCATCTCGGCTGAGCTCTCACTCATTCACTCCTTTATGGAGTAAAATCTTGCTGAGCACCCACCGTGTGCCACGCATTGTACTCAGAATCAAAGATGCAGAGTCTTGCCAAATCTATTCCTGCCCTCATGGGGACACCACCAAATAAAGAGCAGCCTTCACCCAGTGTGAGAGGTGCCACGCTGGGAGTCCAGGGTGTGATAGAAACATGGAGGAGAGACCCAGGATTCAGACACAGAGTCAGGCTCTCTATGAAAATGAAAATCACATGTTAGAACTTAGTTTATTTCATTTATCTCTGCATTTTCTAAGACCACACCTGTGAGTGTGTGCACGTTGTGTGTACACAGTGTGCATACGATAAAGAGGGAAATACGAGGACTGGCACTTAAAACAACCTATAGCACATGCTGCCAAACAAACTCTGGTAAGGTAGGAGAGAGAAAAAGACCCACCAGGGTGCCATATGGTTTTCAATGCATCAAAGATTTACACACTCTTCCTATTATCATTAATGGCTGTTATGAACATAATTTGTCCCCAAGCACCAAGGGAAGAATAAATTTCTCACCAAGGGAAGAAACAGAGGGTATTCAAAGAAAAAATACTTTATGCAGAAAGCTGATGACTGCTAGCTGGTAATGAATGCAGGAGGAGTAATAATAATTTTTTTTAATTCCTCATTAAATGAGTCGTAAAGGTCACAGGGCAATACTAGAAACACACGCACACACTCACACACGGCATCTCTGAATTATCCAACGAAGCAACGATAACAAAAATTGCTTTTTTAAATGCAGGGCTTAATAAATTAAAAATAAAAATGACAATAAAAAGGAAGTGTTATTTCCAGTAAGTTTAAATTACAAAGGCCATATAAAAAGCAAAAACAAAGTAGAAGGATGGAGCAAATAAGAAAACCCCTTCTCGGCTAGTCCATTCTCCCTGAAGTCACTCAATCTGCTGAGGACAGAAACAAAATACAGGGCGATATCTTCGTGCAGAGGCAAACAGCAAACACGCTCCTAAGGGACCAGAATAAATGAGTCCGGTGGGTTGTGAAGTGACTTATACAGTTCAATATTGGTGTTCGAGAATGAGACAAGGCACCAGAAGTATTCATCGACGGTAAAAGCATACAAGTCAGCAGTCCAGAGGAGTTCTGGAAAGCGGCATGGCTGCATCTTTTCATGCCTTCTTCGCTAATGAGAATCAAACAGACAGGCCAAGGGGAGACATGGGACTTGGAACATCATTTCTACTTTCCTGGGAGCAGCATTTCTCAAGGTGATTGGAGGCTTTTGCTCCTCATTAGATCTTGATCAATCCATTGCCATGTCTCTGTATGTTATTATTCCTACCAGGGTAACAGATGACAGTCATGATTTCAGATCATAAACTCTAACAGCTAACTCACAGGATTGGAAACGAAATTAAGACTCAAGAATGGCATGTTGGGCTTCCCTGGTGGCACAGTGGTTGAGAGTCCGCCTGCCGATGCAGGGGACGCGGGTTCGTGCCCCGGTCCGGAAGGATCCCACATGCCGCGGAGCCGCTAAGCCTGCACGTCAGGAGCCTGTGCTCCGCAACGGGAGAGGCCACAACAGTGAGAGGCCCGCGTACCGCAAAAAAAAAAAAAAAAAAAAAAAAAAAAAAAAGAATGGCATGTTCCTTTACTTGTCAGAGCCTGTGCTTCCTCTCCTGTAAAACGAGGCTAACAGCCACTCTCCCCTAGGAATGTCAAGTAAGAGGACAGACGCTCGTTGTGTAGTCCCCAGAGGCAACCAAAATTGTGTCATATGTATGTAAGTCTCATAATCCCATGCAGGACCATGGTGAGCTCCCAGTAAACATGGGCTACTATTATCACTGCCTTGGAAGGCTCCATGCCCTTGAAAGTCATGAAATCCAGGAAATTCTGAGCTGTTTTCCTCTGGAGAGTTTGTTTTTGTTTTTTTTTTTAAAGAAATACAGCACAGGTTTAGCCAAATCAGCAGGTGAATTGCCAAGGCTAAGGATACACTCTATTTAGTATGCTCTGAATATAGCACCTAGCACACCACTGTAAATACACAGTGCTTAATGTAGCTGTGTAGTTAACTACATGAGCAGTGGATAAAAATGGTAAAGTCTACCGCCAGGGTTAAATGAGGTGACCTCTTTGGATTCCCTCCAAATGGAGGCAGTTAAGGAAAATGTGAACATTAAATACCTACCTACCTATCTATCTATCTATCCCTAATCCATCCAGACTACGTCCTCCAGACTGGGCCAGAGCAACTTGTATCTGTGCATCTTCCTATTTCTAAACTGCAGGAAGTGACCCATGCAGTACAAACTCAAGAACAGTAAATAATGATCCTCCATTCTGCTTGTACTACATCACCTGTAACCACGCCACCTAGAGGTGAACACTGTATCAAAAAGAATTACTATGGCCCCAAAAGAGACTCCCATAAAACTGCACATTATTTCGGTTGCCTTTGGGAAATATACAAGTCGAAACATCTAGCCATGGGAAAGTGAATTGAGTTTGGACCTTAGGAAACAGAAATGCTGATGAAAGAATGTTTGCTTATTTAAATATAAAGGCTTTGTGCATAAAGGGTTAAGAATACCACTTCTATATTCTGCCAGCGAACAATTCTCATCTGGAAATTGGAACAGTATGTTAACTCTCATGCAACAAAATGAGAAAAATGCTGATGGGGGCAAGGTTCTATAAACCTGTCTACATATCGTAGTACATCTTGATATTGTATAGCTAGCATCTCTCAATAATAAGCCAAATTAATACAAAGGGCAACAAATTAAAGACTGTTTTCTCACACTGGGTGAATAGCAATCCCAAGGCATAAACATTCCTCCACATTCCAAAGTCCCGAGAACACCCCTAAGACCAGAATCATCGATACTGTTTAAAGATACCATTGGCTTAGAATAAAAACTAAACAGTCCTGAAATAAGCTTGCCATCAAGCGCATCCCATACCCAGAGGGAAGATGAACCCAGGGAGAAAAAACAGAGGGCAGAGCCGTCAAATTGAGTTATAATACATCCCATCACAGGGTGATAAAAGTCTTCTTTTAAGGACATGATTCCAATCCAGTTTAAGTCAAAGAGTATCATTTCTAAACACTATAGTCAAAAAGAAAGTCGGGTTTTTTTTTTTAATTTCATTTTGAGTTCAAGTTTACTGCAAATTACACATGTGACAATACAGTTTTTAAATAGTGCAAAATGAAGCTCCGACTGTAATTTCGGTGTCGTGGTTTTTATAGTTATGTAGTTGTTAAAATAAGCTGGAATGCTGGCAGAGACAACAGAAAACAATGAGGAGGAAATGGCCAAGGAAACAGGGCAGGAAAGTGATGGGCAGTTGGAAAGGGATTTTGATGGGAACGGTGAGGTTTATTCAGTCTGGATTAATTGGGTTATTTCTGAATGAAAACTGATTATTATAAAAGAACCGTCTGCAGAATCTAGTAAAAATCTGTAAATTTTAAATGGTAGGGTCGATATGAAAGTAGGAGGCTGACAAGCCCTTCTTTTGAAAATCTGATTACTCTTCGCATGAGAATTATCACTGTGAAGTGGGCAAATTCCTGGCCTGTTGACTCACTGTCTGGGCCACCTACACTGGGGCTCCCAGCCCAAAGGGGCTCCAGCCCACTGTCTGTGGGGATTCCAGCACCAACCCAGCTCACAGAGTCATGTGGAGAATAACAGATGTGATGAGAAAGCTGACTGCCAAATAAAAAAGAGTCCAATCAACAGAAAAGCCACAAGGCCATTTTGTTTATATTTTAACTGGATTTTTAAACTATTACACCCAAAAATATATCTGAAACACACAAACAAATGCAGACAGGGCTTCTGGGAACATGAGAAACTGTAAATACTTTTTAGAGCAAGAAGGTGTCTCTCAAGTTCAAGTGTCAAGGCATGATTTTCTCCTGTTGGGAAGACTAGAAAAAAGGAGGAGGAAGTCTTCAAAGGGAACCGCTCACCACCTCTTTAAGAAGGTGGAAACTGTATTTAGCCGGAGAGGAACAAAGGAGCATCTGACCACTGATAGTCTAGTATCTCCTTTTTGCTTATATGAAGGCAACTTATTTCCTTACTTGCTATACTTTAAGCATCATTCTGAGATAATACATCCTTAGAAAGCAGAAATGGTATCTCCATGACTCTCAATACAGGCATACCTGTTTTAATCTCATTTTTCTTAGAAATTGAAGGTTGGTGGCAACCCTGAGTCAAGCAAGTCTACGGGCTCCATTTTTCCAACAGCATTTGCTCACTACACGTCTCTGTGTCACTTTTTGGCAATTCTTGCACTATCTTAAACTTTTCCATCATTATTATATTCGTTTTGGTGATCTGTGATCAGTGATCTTTTATTTATTTATTTTTTAACATCTTTATTGGAGTAGAATTGCTTTACAGTGGTGTGTTAGTTTCTGCTGTATGACAACGTGAATCAGCTATATGTATACATATATCCCCATATCCCCTCCCTCTTGCGTCTCCCTCCCACCGTCCCTATCCCACCCCTCTAGGTGGACACAAAGCACCGAGCTGTGATCAGTGGTCTTTGATGTTGCTATTGTAACTGTTCTGGGGTACCATGAACCACACCCATACAAGACAGCGAACTTAACTGATAAAGGTTGTGTGTGTTCTGACTCCTCCACCAGCAGGCCATGGCCCCATAGTGAATGCAAAGGAAAAGTGTGAAGAAAATTAGAAGTGCTACTCCAGTGAGCACACGGACGATAAAGTGAAACAGCCTACAGCTGATATGGAGGAAGTTTTAGTGGTCTGAACAGAAGACCAAACCACAACACCCCCTTAAGCCAAAGCCTAATCAAAGCCAAAGCAAGACTAACTCCCTTCAGTTCTGTGAAGGCTGAGAGAGGTCAGGAACCTGCAGAAGAAAAGTCTGAAGCTAGCAGAGGTTGGTTCCTGAGGTTTAAGGAAAGAAGCCGCCCCCGTGACACAAAAGTACAAGGTGTAAGTGCTGATGTAGAAGCTGCAGTAAGTTATCCAGATCTAGCTAAGATCATTAATGAAGGTGGGTTTTCAGTATAGACAAAACAGCCTTCTATTGGAAGAAGATGCCATCTAAGACTTTCATAGGTAGAGAGGAGAAGTCATTGTCTGGCTTCCAAGCTTCAAAAGACAGGCTAAGTCTCCTCTTAGGGGCTAATGCAGCTGGTGACTTTAGGTGGAAGTCAGTGCTTTTACCCTCTGAAAATCCTACAGCCCTTAAGAATTATGCTAAATCTACTCTGCTTGTGCTCTCTAAGCGGAACAACAAAGCCTGGATGACAGCACGTCTGTTTATAACACGGTTTACTGAATATTCTCAGCCCATTGTTGAGATCTGCTACTCAGAGAAAAAGATCCCTTTCAAAATATGACTGTTCACTGACAATGTACCCGGGCACCCAAGGGCTCTGATGGAGATGAATGTGGAGATTCATGTTACTTTCATGCCTGCTAACAAAACCTCCATTCTGTAGCCCACGGATCAAGTAGTAATTTTGACTTTCAAGTCTCATTATTTAAGAACTATATTTCATAGGGCTATAGCTGCCACAGACAGTGACTCCTCTGATGGATCTGGGCAAAGTAAATGGAAAACCTTCTGGAAAGGATTCACCATTCTAGATGCCATTAGGAACATCCATGATTCAGGGGAATAGGTCAAAATATCAATATGAACAGGAGTTTGGAGGAAGCTGATTCCAACCCTCACGGATGACTTTGAGGGATTCAAGACTTCAGTGGAGGACGTAACTGCAGATGTGGTGGAAAAGCAAGAGAAGTAGATTTAGAAGTGTAGCCCTAAGATATGACTGAATTGCTGCAATCTCATGATAAAACCCGATAACAGATGAGAGGAGTCGCTTCTTTTGGATGAGCAAAGAAAGTGGTTCTTTGAGATGGAATCTACTCCTGGTGAAGATGCTGTGAAGATTGTTGACATGACAACAAAGGATTCAGAATATTACATAACCTTAGTTGATAAAGCAGCAGCAGGGTTTGAGAGGACTGACTTCCATCTTGAAAGAAGTTCTACTGTGGGCAAATGCTATCAGGCGGTATTACACGCCACAGAGAAATCATTCATGGAAGGAAGTCAATGGATGCAGCAAACTTCATCGTCTTATTTTAAGAACTTGCTGCAGTAATGAGAGGGCTTCATTAATAAAACTTTTCTCTCACCCTTTCCACTATGGCAAGAACTATAAAAAATAGCCTTAGTTACTTAGTTCAGAGGGGTTTTTGTGTGTTTATTTGGCTACCGTTAAACACCATAAAAGCCAAGAAATTTCATACATGAAACCAGAGCTGGGGAGAGAAAACTTCTGGGCATCCATATCTTTCTTTAAATGGGTGGCATGTATTTTCATAGTTTTTGTAGCAGAGAATGGGAAATACTGCCTCTTATGAAATGTTGAAAGAAAACAATATGAAGCTGAAATAGCCTGTCCAAAAGCCCAGAATAGGATATACAACATAAACTTAGGCAAGAAAAACACCCTTTTGCGGTACGTGAACATTGGGTGAGCTGGCGTGGTGCTTTAGAAAACAGCTGCTCACGTCACTCAGGACGATGACCTGCTCAGTTCTGAATATGTCACTTCTACCTATCGATTCCAACTCAGCCTAGAAAAATGCACAGGACAGTGTAAATAGGGCAAGGCACCATACATATCTGCCTATATGAATAAAATATCTAAGGCAAATCAGATCGTTTTCAAAAGCTGCATTTCTCAGCTTTCTCTCAATTCTGTAAACAGAATCTTTTATCCTAGAAATTAAATTTGGAAAACACTAGGAAATGGTTTTCATATTCTGCATTTCACTTTCCCCCTGCATGACTGAAGTCAAAGCTCCTTCCTACCCATCTCAGAAGCTCCAGACTCCGGCTCCCCTGCAGCCACTGCCACTGCTTGCCCTGTCCAGTTAAAGCGGGGCCGACACAGCCTTCAGGGAAGGACTCTTGCTTTGCCGCCCAGCAGCAGACCAGAATCTGAGTTGATTTTATTCAGCGACCTCCATTCTGGAGATCAGGGAATGACAGAGGATTCAACACACCGAGAGGGTTTTCTGGTGAGCCCTCACACCCATTCTCTTCAGTCACCCTTCCGCAATCTGAGGAGTTAAGCATTTTCACTGGTGCTTGAAACCATTTTCCATATTGGTTTTCATTACTGCCTGAAAATCGAAAACCCCAGTATAGCAGTATTCCTATATACCTGACAGTCACCTAAAAGGAAATACAATCAAATATTAAATAAAACATTTAAGACACAGAGCAATCTAACAAGTTACTCATCTAAGCCTCAGAGTTGTAGTAGTGGATTGTTTGCTTTTTAAACTTTGTGTGTGTCACAGTGTCCATTGGGAATCAGATGAAAGAATGATACCTCTTTCCAGAAATGGCTACAGTACACAGGAATGCAGGGCCAGATGTAGATTTCCTACGAATGATGAATTAAGAAGTCCTAATTCAGAGGTTCGAGTCCTATGCTCAATAAACTATTACACATTATGTGCACTGCCTATTACTCAAAAACCTCTCTTTAAAAAGCAAAAGCTTCCAGATGGCCAACAGGCACATGGAAAGACTCTCAGCATCACTAAAGATTAGAGAAATGTAAATCAAAACCACAATGAGGTATCACCTCACACCAGTCAGAACGGCCATCATCAAAAAATCTACAAACAATAAATGCTGGAGAGGGTGTGGAGAAAAGGTAACCCTCCTACACTGTTGGTGGGAATGTAAATTGGTGCAGCCACTGTGGAAAACAGTACAGAGGTTCCTCAAAAAACTAAAACTAGAGCTACCATATGATCCAGCAATTCCACTCCTGGGCATCTATACAGAAAAGACAAAACCTCTAATTCGAAAAGATACATGCACCCCAATGTTCACTGCAGCACTATTTACAATAAAGACATGCAAACAACCTAAATGTCCATCAACAGAGGAATGGATAAAGAAGATGTGGTACATATATACAATGGAATATTACTCAGCCATAAAAAAGAATGAAGTAATGCCATTTGCAGCAACATGGATGGACCTAGAGAACAGATGGACTTTACTTCACTTACTTACTAAGTGAAGTCAGACAGACAAACACAAATATCATTTGATATCACTTACATGTGGAATCTAAAATACAATACAAATGAACTTATTTGCAAAACAGAAGCAGACTCACAGACATAGAAAACAAACTTATGGTTAACAAAGGGGAAAGGGGATGGGGGAGGGATAAATTAGGCAGTTGGGATTAACAGATACACCCTACTGTGTAAAACAGATAAACAACAAGGTCCTACTGTACAGCACAGGGAATTATATCCAGTATCTTGTAATAACCTATAATGGAAAAGAATCTGAAAAAGAATGTATATACATATATATACACATATATACATATATTTTATATATATATGTATATATATATATATATATCTGAATCACTTTGTTGTATACCAGAAACTAATACAACATGAATAAATCAACTATACTTCAATAAAAAAGTCAATGTCTAACCAAAAGAAAAAAAACATATAAAATATTAAAAAGGAAGGCTGAAATATTTTTCCTCTATTTCTAATTATTCAAACCATAGATGTTTCCAGGCTTAGTTCAAAACCTACACATGGGTCCATGGTACCTTCTCTGATCATTCCAGAGAAAACTGAGGTTTGGCATCTTGACAAAAGACATACAGCTTTACTACACTCCATCTGTGTCACAGCAACAGAAGGACCACGTTACAGAGGGAAGAGGGACATGAGCTTGCTCCAAGCTTTTGACCTCTCTAAACCTCAGCTTTCTCATCTGTGAAATGGGGCCAACCCTCCCTTACAAAAATGTGGTAAAGATTACAAACAAAAGCGTCCAGCTGACAGTGAGTATATAATAGATCACAATTCCTATTATTTAGATTATTCATCCATTTTTGTGTGTCTGATCTTGTCCTCCCAGCTCCACTGCAGAGCAAGCTCTGGCATCAGGATTTAGCTGGATGATGACATGCCGAGGTGACATGAGACTCTTCACAAGAGGCTGGAAGCGTGGAGAAAGAGTACAAGCAGGATGTGGTTCCTTCCTTTACCAGGAAAGGAGGAGGGTCTAACACATTTCCATTCCATTTTCTCCTCCCCACTCTGCCTCATCAAATGGAAACACAATCACGACCACATACATGGGTGACCAGAGAGCTACGATCTCCTTCCTCTTCCTGAGGGTAGCAGAGCACAGAAAGATAACATAAGCCCTGGTTTGTGATCCAGCTAATGCCCACAGCCCATCATTTCAGAAGCTGCTGATTCATTTGCTTGCGCTTCACACTTTAACACATAGTTAAGTGATGACCGTTTCTTAAATACACTTTTCCCAGGCTACTCGTGTTTCATTACCTGTATAAATTTAAAACTACTATAATGGAAATCCACAGATTGTCCTATCATTTTAGTCACATCTTCCTCCTTCACTACAAAATCTTTATGTCCAAGGATCAAGAAGTACAAGCGGCCAGATTTATTTTTGGCATCATTTTCATTCCAAAAGGTCTACCTTTTGGTAGTAAGTGATATGCCACGAAGGCATCAACTAGACGATAAGATAAGAAGCGGCAAACGGTGCTGGTAGCAGTTTAACCTTCAGAAAGTTCAAAGTCCTGGGGCAGGGAGGACACCAGGACGGTTCTGGAGGAATGAGGGGCTTCCTCGTGGGTCCGATGTGCACGGTTTCTCCCTGTGGCTCACTTCCAGCCATTGGACAGCCCGGGGGGAGGCTGTCAGCTCCTCCCGAACTGCAGATTTTCTTTCAGTGGCTGAGGATCATCTGTGCTGACAAGTCTGATTAGAAATCACCAATCTACTTTTAAATCTGCGCATAGGGGCCAACATTGACTTTCCACTCAGGTTTATGTACTGTGCGAGCAGCCCTGGAGGACATCTCTCTTCCTTCTGCTTTATTACAATTCAATTTTGCTTGTAAACTAAACCTACTCCAGGGGATTTCCTAAACAGAAAGGTTTCTCTTACCTCTTCCTGGGACCGGTGACTCTTTGACAATTCCATTTTGAAATTGTTCCTATGTCTCCAAAACCAAAGAGGAAATAAGCTCATTTGTCACTGCTCTAATTTATGATCATTTAACCAAGGCTCATACCAACTAAATTTGGGTCAAAATGATTTACTGGTGCAACACAGCTAAAGTCAGGTTGGTGGAGTTTACTGCTTTAAATTTTATGCTAAGAAAACTGGCGCAGGCTGACTTCAAAGACAGTAATTTAAGCATGTCACAAATTTGCAGTGTGACAGATACTAGTATTAGGTACTCGTCCTCACTGTTTCATTAGGAATCAAAGAAGCAAAGCTTTCATACTATTAACTAGAAATGAAAGAACAGAATATGTTTAATTCACAAGCAAAAACAGGAAGGACTGGAATTCGAACTTCTGGCTCTTTCCTGCATTACAGCAAGGCCGCTTCACAGTGCACAACCTGTGCAACCGTACAGGGCCACCAGTGGTCTCAATGCTCTGCTGTCACCATCTTGCGATTCTTAATTTTTCAGCAAGGGGCCCTGCATCTTCCTTTTGCACTGGCATTATGTCACCAGTCCTGCATGAGAGGTGTGAACATTATTAATCTATTGTCCTTCCCTCCTTAAAAACAGAATAGAAATCATTCAATCATTTATTCATTCAATGGCTATTTGCTGAGACCTACTGTGTGCTAATGGGAGAAACTCTAATAAGACAGGTATATTCATTATCCTCATGGAGTTAACAGGCTAAAGGGGGGGAAAAAACCCAGTGAAAACGATAACATTTAAATAAGAAAAATATTTAAGCGCTAAACTGACCTTTAAAACTTCAACGAAAATTCCACGTGGCAGTTAAAAAAGATGTGTTCCCAAACTGAAGAAATACACCCACCTCTGCTGCTCCTCTTAAAAAGCATCTGTCCCTTCTCTCCTCTAGGCCACACACTGAGTGACAAGGCAGCACCCCTCTGAGCAAAACTGAGGTAGTGGACACTCGAGGACCAACTGAATTCACAGTTTCAGGAAGTCATTTTACAAATTTGGAAAAGTTAGCATTTTGGAAAAGAGCACAAGTGCTTCCAAGGACCAGTTAAAGGAATGAAACTCAACGCGCACACACTCAAGTGTTCCATTTGTCTCAAAAGGACCAAGTCCCACCCACCCCCATGAGCTATTGTCCCATTAGTGTCTCTATGTGTCCCACTGTGATCTACCAGAGGCAGTACGGCATGGTGGCCCTAATGAACGAACATCCACATTCACTCATGGTTTATGGGTATCTCTCCAATAACCCCAGCACTGGTGGCTAGATCTGCTAATATTTTGATACAGAAACACGGTTTGGTAACATGGAAGCAAGAACAGCCTGGCAGCTCGCCAGATAAGACATGCTCTCCATCAACAAAGACTGAACAGAAGAGAAGGCTGCTGCGCACATTTACCACCTTTAAAATATACCCCGAGAGCACGTCTCAACCCACATCACTGACAACTTCTCCTTTTCCTTTCCGGGAAAGAAGCAACCGAGTTAGTTTTTATATAAAGGAAATGGGTGAATCAATCACCCTGGAAGCAACCGAGTTAGTTTTTATATAAAGGAAATGGGTGAATCAATCACTGTGGAGTGACAGGACCAAAGAGCCCTATTCAAGACCCCTGACAAAAATGACTAAATCAACATGGAATCAATAGCTGTGAACTACCTCAGTAACTTTTTCGATGGTTGGCTATGTCAGTACTGTCTGCTGGTTCCAATGTAACTGAAACGGGAACAGGTAGAAGAAGATCATCTTTTGAAATGAACTCGATCAGAAATATTTGCACTTAAACAGGTCTCCATTCTAAGCACGGGGCCATTGGCAACCAAAACAGAAAATTCCACCACATCTGTCTTTTGCTATCATGTGTGATAGTACCGGACAGAGGAAGTGACCTAGCCAAAGGCAGCAGGGTAGTAATTAACAGTGTAACATAAAGGACACAGGCCAAGCATGTCCTGGGCCCTGAATTAGAAGCTTGCTCACGTGAATGCCTGGAGTTAACATTTTCCAGAATGATTTTTAGCAAATCATCCATCAAATGAATGTAAATACTGTGATAAGTACAGGGTATGCTGAGAGATTACAGCTGAGGGGTGGGCAGTCACACACAGGAGACAGTGTCCCTCCCTCCAGGCCCTCCACGAGAAAAAAAAAAAGTTGATAAAGTTTCAAGGAAGCTCAAGAAAGGCAGGATTCCTTCAAGCTGTGCAATCAGAGAAGACTTTATGGAGAAGTCAACATTCAAAGCAAGCCCTAAAAGGCAAGTGAGCTTGGGGTCTGTGTCCAGGGGAAGCGGAACAGGGCCAGCAAAGGCACAAAGGTGGGACTGAGTGGAGAGTGCAGAAGAAAGATTGTGAAATTCAGTTTGGGCAAAGCGGAACCCACAGGAAGGATGCCAGTGGATGGTAACGGGACAAATGGGGCACGTGGGGCACAGTGTAAATGGCCTTTATCCTACAGGGAGCAACAGAGGAATCTAGAGCAGGAAGGGCCATGACCCTAGGGAAGAAGATGACTATAGAGGCACCACAAGGACGGCCAGGAGGGAGGCAGGTATGCAGGAAGGGAGCCCAGGCAAAAGATGGACATCAGCCACCTAGCACGAGTCCTCTGAGCCGTTTGACATAAATGTGACAGGGCACCATGACACTAAATTGGAACACAATTTAATGCCTTTTTAATTAATGGCTTTTTCATAATTAATAGCTTTTTAAATGGTCACTCAGAGGTCATGACTATCGTAGTAACATGGTCCAATTACATACAGCTACATATTACATTAACTTTCTCATAATACATTCAAGACAATAAAATTTCTCATCCTTCTACAGGCCAGCCCCTGATATCAAAATAAATGACTGTTTTACCCTGTTCTTCTCTAGCCTCAATTTCAAAATACATTTTATCTTTCTCTTATAATGTACTTGGTACAGTTTTCAAAGAATCATATACAAGCATCAAAGATATTTTCCTTTTATTTTGCTCAGTTCCCCCCAGGATCAGAAATGAAAGCTCCAAACCCCCTGAATTGAGCTTTAATCTTAGAGAACATCACTGCAACATATTACTGCAAGTATCACTGGCAAGGTTCATTCCGTGAAGATAAAATAACGATCTAGCTGTAGAACACAATACTGAAGCTGGCTGTTGGTAGAATATCAATGACATTTTTCTGAGGGAAAGTCCAGTGACCAAAGCCATGAATTTATAAACTCCTTGAGGTCACAACCTTGTATTATACTTACTTCTTTTGTTTCTCGCAGCACGAAGCTGCAGCAGGATTTTAAGATTCAATAGGGAAATCTGCACAAAAGTGTTGTGTATATTATAAAATGATGCATTAAAAGTAGCTAACATTAGTTGACCTGGAACTCTAAAGAACTAATTTTCCTTTCAGTTGGTCTCTGTGGTTATTTGAAAAGGATAAAAACATGGACAGGTAGTAATCAGGCTGTGAATACGTCGGGGTGCGTCCGAGGAGAGATAGAGGGTTGAAGGGAGAAACCTCACGAAACCTAAAGATAGTACAGAAAAATACCACCGAGATGGAGAAAACCCACAACGTGGGAACACGAGCTAAAACAAACAAGCAAACAAAAAACACTTGTCCAGATGTTGAGAATATCTATTCAGATTGCATCTCAAATTATGATCCACAGGGGTCGGATACAGCTAGTGACAAGGGGAGTTTGCCAGGTCCTGAGTATAAGGCACCTGCAGATAAGACGATCACTAGTTCAAAACTTAGTTTGGGAAAGGCAGCAGAGTGCAACAGCAAATTAAAAGGAGACAAGAGTATAATCAAAGTTATTTTCGCTCTTTATAGCTCTTTCTGGGTTTGCTTCTATTCATTATGTTACCCTCATATCTAGAACGCTGCCTAACAGAGAGCAGGGATGCAATAAATATTTGTGTAATGAACGAAGCTTATTAACTTTTTAAGTTGAAGTGTAAACTTTTAAGTCAAATAAACGATTGGTAATGGCCACCATTTGCTGGCAAGCTACCTTTTCAGGCCTGATATTACATGACTTACACATATGTAAACTTCACAAAAACCCAATGAATTAGTATTACTATTAGTAACAGGTGAAGGAACGGAGGCTGAGTGAGTTGCTTTCCCAGGGCCACAAAGCTGATGAGTGGCAGAATTCAACCCTGTCTGTCCAGATCCTGTGTTCACTTGGCTTTACACAACAACACAAAGCCAGAGAAAAACGTAAACACAAGAACAAAAAAGTATGAACATTTCATTTTACTTACAGTCTTACAGAAACAGTTTCTTCTGCAATCTGATTGCATGCAAAATTCTGAAGCATCCCATGTGGGGAAAACTTCTGTTATTCTAATCCTAGGCTATAAGTAATGCTACAAAAACAATCAGCCACAAATTACAAGCCTCACAAGCTAAATAGCGAAAGTATGGAGAAATGAAAACATTTCCCTCCTCCAATATTTTCCACCATCTTAAAGTCTCATCAGATTCAGATTTCCAGATCTGCTCTAAGTGGACTGCAAGATGATTATGGTAAAACCACACCACACAAAGCACGCCTGTCTGAAATTACACTGAAGTCAAATGTACGTAAAATGGCGCCACACAGAGAAGAAGAGCTCACTGCTGTGTAATTTCGTGAAACCTGCTGGGCACCAAGGTCACAGGCAGCCAAAGTGAATTTTAAATGGTGCCCGACCAGGAGCCTATAATCAGGATAGCCACCAGTGGGTGGATGAGATAAATGAACTAACCAACTTTCTTCCGCCAGGCAATCAAAATAGAATGCCATCTTTATGCATGAGACCCCCAAATTTTTTTTAAGTTAAAATATTCATCCTTCACACCTCTGCTTTTTCACTACATTTCTAGCCTCTTCCTTCCTCAAGGTGCCTTTATGTTAGTGAACATCATGCAGTGTGATTTTTGTTCCTACCTTGAGTGTTCTTCCATCTATTCCCGGAAAATAAAATCTATTCCTACAAAGCACAAACTTCTCCGTAACCCTGGTCCACCAGCAGAGGAGCTGTTGAGCAGCTGTCACTGTCCAAGGGCAAGCTTAGAACTGATGATTGAGGGGCTTCCCTGGTGGTCCACTGGTTAGGACTTCGCCTTCCAATGCAAGGGGTGCAGGTTCGATCCCTGGTCGGGGAGCTAAGCTCTCACATGCCTTGGGGCCAAAAAACCAAAACATAAAACAGAAGCACTATTGTAACAAACTCAATAAAGACTTTTAAAAAAAGTGGTCCACATCAAAAAAAATAAATAAAAAATGATTGAGTCAGACACAGCCAGGAGCTTCCCTTCCAACCAGGACAGTCAAATGGCAAAAGAAAGTGTCAGGATATAAAAGCCATGTCTTTTTTTTTTTTTTTTTTGGCTGTGTTGGGTCTTCATTGCGGTGCGCAGGCTTCTTTTGTTGCAGAGCATGGGCTCTAGGCGCACCGGCTTCAGTAGTTGCAGCACACAGGCTCAGTAGTTGTGGCACACGGGCTTAGCTGCTCCACAGCATGTGTATCTTCCCGGACCAGGGATCAAACCCGTGTCCCCTGCATTGGCAGGCGGATTCTCAACCACTGCGCCACCAGGGAAGCCCCCCCATGTCTTATTTATTTATTTTATTTTATTTTATTTATTTATTTATTTATGGCTGTGTTGGGTCTTCGTTGCTGTGCGTGGGCTTTCTCTAGTTGCAGCGAGCGAGGGCCACTCTTTGTTGAAGTGCGTGGGCTTCTCACTGCGGTGGCTTCTCTTGTTGCGGAGCATGGGCCCTAGGCGTGTGGGCTTCAGTAGTTGTGGCTCGTAGGCTCTAGAGTGCAGGCTCCGTAGCTGTGGCTCATGGGCTCTAGAGCACAGGCTCCGTAGTTGTGGCACACGGGCTTAGTTGCTCCGCGGCATGTAGGATCTTCCCGGACCAGGGCTCGAGCCCGTGTCCCCTGCATTGGCAGGCGGACTCTCAACCACTGCGCCACCAGGGAAGCCCCCATGTCTTTTGAAGAGTGACTGAAGTAATACTTTCTCATAGAAGGTTCTCAAAGACACTATAAATGTATACATTTAACCCTGGTCTCTCTCATGAGCTCTGTGCCCATGTTGCCAACTGCCCACCTAACCTTCCACCCTGAAGTCCCCCCAACCCAGAACCACAAACTGTGGATTCAGGAGATGTTCTTTGGTGGATATCCTCCAGACCCTGTGAGATGTATGGATTGAGTAGGCTGCCAAGCAGGGCAGCTGCTGCCAGCCTTAGCCAAACTCGGCTGCACACCCTGAGTCCTTTCTCCTGGGTCCTAGCACTGCCGATTGATCGAAAAAGTCAGAAGGGCCAGGTATAGGGACAACAGGAGCTCCGGAATGTCTCACTACTGATCAAATTCCTTCGTAAAATCCTTCCGCATTTGTTGGGGAGTCACATGACCTCCTTGTCTAAGCAGCGGCAGGATCACTTTTCTTCTCCTCCCATCTTGCTTTACCTTGATAAAGCAAGGATTGGCTCTGCCTTGATTTCCTTATTTTCCCTACCCTCAAAGTCCCTCAATAAGATAAAGTCTCACCTGGAGTGCTTGGGCTTTGCTGTCCCCTCCTTAGACTCTGGGAAATGGAAGAGACAAATGTACTGGGTTGGCCAAAAAGTTCATTTGGGTTTTTCTGTAACATCTTTCCAAACTTTCTGGCCAACTCAAAAGATACAAAACATAGGGTGGAAACACAATCAACGTGACTTGGCAAGCCCTGTCTGTGCACCTCCTAGAAGGAGGCTGTGGTTATGAGCAGTAGGACACCCGCAGAAGGCGTGGTTTATGAGGCAAGGTGACTACAGAGATTATCAAAGAATTGCCTGAATACCTAAGGATTATAATTTCCTATTTAAATCAGGTAATGCAACCCCTAAAAACAAAACAAACATACAACACACATGAACAGCAGCAAAAACGATGTCCTACCGCACACTCAACTGTAGAATACAATGACTCCATTGTAGGTCCAATCTAGACATGAAGAGAACATGGGAGATCCTACATCCACATCCAAGACAACGGTGCACATATGTGGAGGGGGAGAAATAGTACGGGGAGCTTGGATTGTTACGGGGAGCCGACTGTGGCCAGGAGTGAGAAAAGGCTATACCGACTTTGACCATGAACCTATGTCCCCCTTTCCAGCCATGTGCACAGTGGAATGCCATGGTCCCGTAGGGAATCCTGGCCTGCCCAGGTGTGCCCAGTTCCTCCCAACATCATCAGCTACAATCTGGTACCCATACGGAAGGCACGTTCATACGCTGCAGAGAGGACCAACTGGGCAATCTGGTCATAAGGTAACACTGGGGCATGAGTTTTAGGAAAACTCTGGGGCTCAGAAGTAGAGATAAACAAACACTAAGAAAGTCATGCCTCATACACAGCAACTCTCACCGAGGAGGAGTATATCAAATGAGGACTGGATTTCATCACAGAATCTTACTATTTTAGAGCTTAAAGGCACACTTCTTTTTTTCAAAGATTTGCTCGACAAACATATGGAAACTGTAACTTACAATGGAATGACACAAGGACATTTCATGTTTCATGGCCTTTAATGCAAATGACTCATGGCACATAAATAATAATCACTGATAATATTAACTCATAGGTAATAACCAAGGGATAACCAGTTTCCTTTCTTGCTCTGCCTTACTACGCAGCTGTAACATGACTAACATAAGCTATGACAGGAATCAATTAGGTCTCCTAACTAAAAGATTCCTGTACCACAAGTAATGGACAGCAATGTTCAATTACAAACATGCTGACAATAACACTTATTCTTTATAGATAAAATAAAGGTATAATTGAAAATGTCAAATTTTCTATGAAAATAAGATGTATAAAATCAATCTTACATCTCCTTATGTTTATGTATTTGCACACTTATTATTTCCTGCACTTTTAGGGAGCGAAAAGGAAAATATCTGTTTGTGAGAAGCCAGTGAAGTTCAATGACACGACACTGAGAGTCACTTTAGGTGTCATCAAGAATGCTCCTCTTAGAAGCCCCCAGGTGTGCTGAGCCTACATCAGTAACCCTCATTTGCACACAGGTGAATGTTAAACAGTTATAAAATTAAAGATGTCTACATTGTAATTTTATACAGTAAGTTACATCTACATGCTGTGGTAACAATGTCTATTACTTTTTTAAACGTTTCACTCTGTAAATCAAAACAGAGCTGCTATAATTTATGTTTTCTTGTTTGTTTTCCAATTTTCTGAGGAACTAGGGAAAAATGCCTGGTTTTTTATATACACAGAAATATAAAATTACTGAGACATCATTCATTTCCTCATCTATTCATCTAAAAATAGGAGCAGCAAAGCCCGTTTGCCTCTATCTCAGAAATGTCTTCAAAATCGTTTTCTCTGTATTCCCACAGCTTCGATGAGGTTCTCACCATCTCTGGCCAAGCCTGCTGTAACAAGCCTCTTGCTGCCTTCCCTGGTTTTGTCGTTTCCCCAAATCAGTCTTTACTCCTCACTTGCTACTGGATTATATAGTTCCTAAGTCAATT
Organism: Monodon monoceros; assembly: GCF_005190385.1. NCBI lineage: Eukaryota > Metazoa > Chordata > Mammalia > Artiodactyla > Monodontidae > Monodon > Monodon monoceros. Next base: position 61,027,247 of record NW_021703785.1, on the reverse strand, counting down.
TCACCCATAACCACTGAAAAACTTCATTTAACTTTAGTTAAGTGTAGACTTCTTACCATAGAATATGAACAGGGACCTTCAGACCTGATCCTCTGTCACATCACCTCTGCCCCCTACCTTAGAGTACGCTGCCATTCCCTGAATTCCCATCAGATCTTTTTACAACTCCTTGGCTTTGAGAATTTGACATTTCTCCTGCTCGAAATCCCAGGGAGCCTCTGCTCATCCTTCTGACTCAGCTCAATAGCACCTCTGCTATGAAGCCTTTCGAAACCCCTCCAGACACAAGGTCCCTCCCTTTCCTGTGCTCCTACAGCATTTTATGCACACTTCAATGGACCCTGGGCATTTTTAAACATCTGAGATTTATGCCTATTCACCAAACCCCCCCCCAAAAGTTCACAGTATGACGTAATCTGCCACTTGGCTAAGGTAGGAATTTGAATTATATGTTGTATTTTAGCCAGGGTCCAGGAAAGCAGAAACCATCCTAAGTATTTCAAACCCAGAGGATTTAATATAATACAGGAAATTGGTTACACAGATGACAGAAGAGCTAAAACGCCAGACAGGAGTTAAAGAGGCGACCCAGAAACTGGCATCAGCAGAAAACTGCTACCATCCATGAGACTGGAGCGATGTTGGGGGGAAGATGGCATTACTGACGACTAGAAGAACCGGACCATGTGACTAGGGGAGGATCACGACAGTGGCTCCTGATGGGAGCTGGGACCGGGAAGGGCTGGGCTTTCCAGAAGGAGGGACTACTGCTGCCGGAGATTCTGCCCAAGGGAGAGCTAGAGAGGGAGAGATACCCTGGCTTCTCCCGGACAGCCTCCCATCCTCCAAGAGTGCCTCCCACTGGCTGCATCTACCCAGATGCCAGGTGTCGAGGCTTCTGGGAAATGCAGTCTCCTGCGATGCCGGAGAATGACTGGCGCGCCGTGCGAGGCTGGTGAGCATCTCACTTGGCAGCTGGACGAGCCTCACCAGCCGATCACTGTATGCAACGGAGTGGGTGTCTGCATCACGAGCCCTTTGGGTTGTGACTATACTTCGCATGTTGGTTTCCTCCAGAAGGCTGTGAGCTCCGCTATAGCAGGGACCTCGTCTCAACTTGTATCCCAGCACCCAGCATGGTATCTGACAGATAGTAGGCACTCAATAAATACTGCTGAATGTCCATAAACACTAACTCCCTGCATTTATAACATATTTTAACTCAGCATTTCCTCAAGTTTGTTGTGCTGGCCATTGACTCAAAAAGATGCTGTTGCCTGTAACAGGTTAAGTAGGACGCTGCCATTCCCAAATAAGTTTGTGAAACACAGTGCTAAACAAATTAAGCTGGTCGCTTGGTCCATTCGAGCTGCAATGACAAAATACCACAGACAAGGTGGCTTAGAAACAACAGAAATTTATTTCTCCCAGTTCTGGAAGCCGGAAGTCTAAGATGACGGTGTCAGGGTGGTAGGGTGAGGGTTCTCTTCTCCTTGTATCCTCACATGGCAGAAGGGGCAAGGATGCTGTCTCAAACTTCTTTTATAAAGGCATTAATCTCATTCATGAGGGCTCCACCTTCAGGACCTAATCATTTCCCAAAGCCATCACCTCCTAATACCATCCCATTTGACATTAGGATTTCAACAAATGAATTTTGGAGGTGTCACAAACATTCAGACCACAGCAGCTTGTTTCTTTATTGCAGATAATACAGTTCATTCAGAGGTTTCAAAATGTGCTTGAAGACAGAGATGCAGAATTATGCAACATCTTTTCAACATATATGACTATGGAACACTTTTATCAAAAGACTGACATTACACAGGGACATCAGTTAAGGGGTCATTGCTTTAAGTGTCTTCACATTTGTGACATTTTATTTCTTCTTTGAAATAGTCCTGTGAGGTACAGAATAACAAGGTCACACTTTTCAAATAAAAATGTTGCTAATAAATAATTAAAACTAATATATCAAGTATTAATCGAATATACAAGATGTCATTTACTATTCTAGTCACCGTAGGGATAGAAGCAAAATGTAAATCTTAGTTCTTGTTCTATTTGAAGAGATAGGACATACAAGAAAAAAAGAACCATAAAATGGTACTTTCTTTTTATCCAACAATATTTTTATATGTGTTTTAGTACATCATGGTATCTGATGTTGCCTGATTACTGAAAATGAGGTGCACGGAAGGTAAATTATTCACTGAAGTTATAAGCAGGTCAGTTCTGGACCTTACATTAACACTTGAGCTTTATGAATTCTAAAAGAAAATCACTAACTGGTACGATGTCTATCATATAAAGAAAAGAAAGGATAACTCGATTCCCCAATAATTAGTCAGCAATATCAACGCACCAACACTGGGGTATTGGGGTATGAATCCAACCTCGTGATCTTCTAAAAATGACCATTCAACAGTCCCTGGGAAATCACCAGACTCCTTTAGAGGGATCTAGCTAGAACTCTCTGTGTTTCTGTCATAATATTTTATTGATCAAGGTTGACAAAGTAGAACATTATCCTTCGTTTCTAAAGAGAGACACAAGGTCCTTGGTTTTGTTATTTAAGAAGTGTGTCCTCACCAAATGAACCTACCTACAAAACAGAAACAGACTCACAGACATAGAGAACAGACCTGTGGTTCTCAAGGGTAGGGGGTGGGGGAGGGATGGAGTGGGAGTTTGGGGTGAGCAGATGCAAACCATTATACACAGAAGAGATAAACAACAAGGTCCTACTGTATAGCACAGGGAACTGTATTCAATATCCTGTGATAAACCATAATGGAAAAGAATATAAAAAAGAACGTGTGTGTGTGTGTGTGTCAATCACTTTGCTGTACAGCAGAAATTAACACAACATTGTAAATCATCTATACTTCAATTTTAAAAAGAAAAGAAGTGTGTCCTCTAAAATTAACATTATCTTCAGTCTTAAAAGATTACTACAAGGGCTTCTAACAATGGGGAACTTACACTAGGGAACTTACACTAGAAAACTTGGCCAGCGTGTATGGCCAGCGTGTATTAATGAGAGATAAATTCTTCTGTCACATAATTTTTTAAAGACAGCATATTTGCTTTGGTTGGAGGTTTTGGCATTCTCCCCTAATGGCCTCTCTACTGCATGTTACCTTATTAACATTAACCTGTTTTGGGAATTGGCAAAAAGTTGCTATGTCATATTACTTCAAGTGGTTCTATGGTACTACAAACAGAAACTGGGGACCAAAGGAACAATAAAAATATTCACCTATGTTAAGAGACTTACTATTCATCATGGTCAGAAATTCTGAATTCTACATATAATACAAGGTGGAATTTCAATTAACACTTTAATATTATGATGACAGCGTTCACAGCTCAACATGTAACTAATGGGATAACTCTGGGTGTCGCTCTCTAAAATTCAGTGTTCACAGCTGTTTAAAAAAGAGAGAGAGAGAGAGAGAGAGAGAGAACAAATTACCTGCCTCACTGGGGTGAAAGAAATGAGAACTGAATACGTTCCAAGGATCACTGGTCCCTTCAGGGAGCCAGTTCCAAATTAGTTAGGGAAACACTTAACACTACACTTAATGCTATACCTTCCCCAAGCCCCCAGGAGATTGGTATAAGCATTGACATACTCCAGGCTCTGTGAAGTTCTGCTGTAATGAAATTTATTAACTTTCCATAACCAAGTGTTTCTCCAATCTACTTGTTCCCAAGATGATTCTGCTTTTTCAATACCTACTGGTACTCCCTCCGGAGCCAGCGCTCCCCAGAACACACTTGAGGGTGATGCCTCATGAAAACAAAAGGATGAATTTCAATGACCTCCAGGAATAAAAGTTTTGAACTTAATGCTGTTTTTCTTTCTGATTATAAGCAACACACACAACAAGACACCCTTGCCAAGCTGGAGGTAGCTGCAGAGCTCAAGTGTAACAGTGTAACAGTGTACCGACAGTGTAACAGTGTACCGACAGTGTAACAGTGATGAGTTTGTTCAGAGAGCAAACTGGATGCATTTCGTGATGCTACCTACACAGAATGAGGTAAAGCTCTCTTGAGTGTGCGTTTAAAGTTTTTGTTTTAGAATTGGTTGTGAATTCACATGCCTCAGTTGGTTTTCCTTGTAACTGAAAATACGTTTTTTACAAGGCAACGAGCCAATCTGCAATCTATGTCTTAGTGAAGTTAACCAGTCCAGACGGACCCTGGCCTCAGAAGGATCAGGCTACAGCTGTGTTAGATGGTGGCAACAAAGGGAAGCAAGTTAAAAATCAAACGATTCTCCTAAACTATGGCACAAATGAAACTACCTATGAAACGGAAATCGACTCACAGACATGGAGAAAAGACTTGTGGTTGCCAAGGCAGAGGGCGGGGAAGAGGGTGGGAGAGGGAAGGATTGGAAGTTTGGGATTAGCAGATGCAAACTATTATGTACAGAATGGATGGACAACACGGTCCTACTGTATAGCACAGGGAACTATATTCAACATCCTGTAATCAACCATAATGGAAAACAAGATGAAAAAGGATGTATATATATAAAACTGAGTCACCTTGCTGTACACCAGAAACTAACACAACATTGTAAATCAACTATACTTCAATTAAAAATAAATAAAATTTTTTTAAAAGGGGAAAAAAATCAAATGATTCTCTTAGAAAGACTCTACTCCACATAAAGTAAATGAAGATTTGAACCCTGCGGGAAAAAAAAAAAATCTAAATAATCCTAGGGAAAAAGTCTATCGGAGCTGCTAATATGATATGCCCAAGTTCAATGGACAACTCCTTACTCCTCCATTTTTAAGATTTAGTATCATTATTATGTTTTACTTCAGAGATACAATCTTGGAAGTCAAAGCTAATAACAGAAAATAAAAAACTGAGTATACTTGGCAGAAAAGAAGCCAAGGATTTGGGCACACTCTACCTGAACAGGAACCAGCCACAGCTCACTGATACAGGGTGAATGACACAAAACACAGCACTGGCAATGAGAGCAGGTCTGTAATTTGCAATTGGAGTCATAGGCAGAAATACCATCTTCATCTAAGTGAAGCACGGAAAAGATTTGGTTCTTCCCCTTTCTGGGTGTATACACAGGCCTGACCATCCCAGTAACATCTAAGGCCACTAATATAAAGGAAAACACAGTTATAAACTGCTCTGTTCCTACGCTAATTCTGCTATCTGCTGCTTATATCACATCATCCCCCAAACAACAATCACAGAAAGAGACTAATAATCCAGACTTAGCTTTACAGAAGTCTGTGCTCCCACACCAGTAACACATAAGGTTTTGAGTGAATAAAATTGTTCATGTTTCTCAAAATGTGATCCATAGACCATCTATGTCTAGAACTGTTGGAGAGTTTGTTAAAAGTGCTTCCCTTGCCCACCCCCCCCACCCCCCGCCAGACCTACCAAATCACACACTCTGGGGCAGGGCTTTGGATTCTCCAGTGGAATAAATTGTCAGGTAACTTTCAGGCCCACTAGAGAACTAAAAGAATATTGCGCTGAATTCTGATGTCAATTACTGATGTGGAGAACTTGGAAGCTTCACAGAAAAGTCTGAAAACAATGAAACACTTTCCAAAGTAAGACAAAAAACAAGTTCTTCTGGGGTGGTGGGGAAGTATATTTTAAAAAATAAATAAATAAAACTGGTGACAATGACTACTTGGAAATTTAATTTTAAAACCTTATTAGATATAAACATATAAAACATATAAAACATCAGTTAATTCATCAGCATCCCTGCCTTTAACAAATCCCGAGCTCGGAGTAGATGCTATCTGTGCTGTTCGTTTGAGCTGTCTACACTGCATCTCCCTTTCCCTTCTTCCTGGCTGCCAAGCCCCACTCACACCCTTGCACTGTCTCCATCTCAAGTTTGCTCTCTGTCGTATCAGTGTGCCTGGGACGTCTGAGTGTGATGGAAGATGTGGGCTGTGGTCCTAGAAAGTACTGTCAGTCAGCATCATCTTCTTCCCTAGAGATGCTTAAGACCATGACTTCTTAGTCAAAGCTGATTTAAGTACGATCCTGCTTAGGAACAGAAGCTCAGAGTGGCTGGTTCCTGAGTGCCCTCCTGGCCTAATCATTCTGGCTTTTCCAAGATACACGTGGCTTTAGGGAGTTGGGACCAAGAACTGTCTTGGCCCATCTCTGTGATCTGCAGTAAGATCTTTACGTCTTTCAGTTAGCCAATTCCTTACCGCAAATCCACTGCCTGAGAACTACAGAGGATGTATTACGGTCTTATTTTGAGTTCTCCATCTGTCAAATCTTGTTTCTGGTATAGGGCAATGATAAATAAAAGAATACATATATAATATATAAATGATCATTATGATGTATATATAATATGTATTAAGAGAGAAAATTCCAGGATAATTTTCTGTGTCAAAAACCAGGACATGGGCTTCCCTGGTGGCGCAGTGGTTGAGAGTCCGCCTGCCGATGCAGGGGACATGGGTTCGTGCCCTGGTCCGGGAAGATCCCACATGCCGCGGAGCGGCTGGGCCCGTGAGCCATGGCCGCTGAGCCTGCGCGTCCGGAGCCTTGCTCTGCAGCTGGAGAGGCCACAATAATGAGAGGTCCGCGCACCACAAAAAAAAAAAAAAAAAAAGACCAGGATAGATCGATGTGTTCAGTCAATACCAAACCACAGAGATGGGGTCTTTTTACAGTCCAGTCAGAGAGGTGTAAATAAGATCATGATAAAAACTAAACATTAACTAAATTCTGAATGTAAGCCATCTACCAGAAGTCACATCTTAAAAAATACAAAATGATGAACTTAGAGCAGGGTTCTCAAGGCGGTGGTCTCAGAACCAGCATCACCTGGGAACTTGTTAGAAATACACATTATCAACTCCCCTGGCCAACCCCCCAAAACCTACTAGTCAGGGAGCCGCCCTGGGTGGGCTCCAAGAATCTGTTTTAAAAAGTCCTGAGTGTGACTCCGATGCATGCTAAAGTTTGAGAACCACTGGCTCAGAACTCAAGGCCGCTTGCCTGGACTTTATATTGTAAGGTTAGAGGAAGCTGAAGGAAACAGGAGGGGTTTGTGATCTGTGAGGCGCAATTTAAAGAGGAACAAAGAGAGTTCTGCCTGCCCCCCCAGCTGGCCCAAGAAATGGCTCGATTTCTTGAAATTAGAGCAACTTCTTTCAGTTAAGACACTGTCACTAAAAAGCCACCATGCCCATTAATACGCCAACACTTACTTATCTTATTCCTCAGCTGTCACTTGACGGAGCCTGGATATGAAGGAAAGCACGATGGGACACACCATATGTCAGGTCAGGTTCAAAGTGCAGCAAGGGGAGGAGAAGTCCCAAGCCCTCACCCAAAGGGATGAAAGACAGCCCAGGTGGAGCCCTACAGTGAGGGGACTCTGGAGAGGCAACGATGCTTTCAGCACAGAGACAGGGATGCTCTAAGAAACACTTTGTCATCATTACCGTCTTGAGCAGCACGTAACCATCAATTAGTTGAGGAGATGGGTCTCCCCTGGCTTCTCAGGACAGAGCAGTATCTACACTGGGAAGGTAGTTGTTTGCCAGTGATTAGTACTCTACACTCATTTTACACATATATGTGACTCACATCCCAACTAAATGTGGAATAATACCAATTTGGGACTCTTTTCCATACCCCGTCGTTAGAGCGCCAGTAGTTCCCAAAGATGAAATCTACAAATTCAGACCCTGACAATTGCAAGCACCAGTGGGCAGAACTTAAGACAGTCTCAATATGTCTTTACGGCGTTCTTACATGCTTCACTTACAGAGCATGTAAATAAGGTATTTTACTAACACGTACGTCAAAAGTTTGGTATGAAGTTTCAAAAATTCTGTTAAAGTACTTAATGACTACAACAGTATTTGAAAGCACATGATTTTGTGTTCCACAAACAAAAACAACATTACAACCTCTATTTTCTCATAACACCATTATCATAATCTCTGCATGGTAACATTTTTATTACACGTGATACTTCTCAAAGGCTTTCTACATGCCTTTTAAAAATTCAATTGAGGGTAAAACTCAACCCAGGCTGGTTTTTAAAAATTATGACCAAGACATGACTTCAAATATAAGATGGAGATGGTGGCAATTAAAGTTTATGCTCAAGTTACCACAAGAAAGGCAGAAGTCATTGATTCCTTGAAGTGTTTCTTTTATAGGTAGTAAATGTCCATGGACAACAGTCCCATTCTGTGTTGTTCCACCCGTTTACAGGTGACATTTTGACCTCTAACCAACCACAGCAAGACAATTCAAAATGAAGGTTGACACTTTGTCCTTTAACTAGTTCCAAAGTACTGCAGGGGTTTTACTGCCTGATGTTACACCATATGTGCAAACTCCAGACACAGCAGGCATGTTTAAGCAGGATGCCTCTGTACTTTGCCATTATCCTGTTTCCTGTTGTTCTGGAGCAATCCTAACTTTAGCTAAACATAACCTTTCTGGGTGAATCATTTTTAGTAGAAGAATCCGCCTTATAGCAGAGTGCCCTGCACTTTGACTGTATTTCGGAAGCATGGCCATTGACGGAATTCATAGAACCCAGTGGTTTGGTATTTTGCAGTCTTTATGAAACCCACCCATTTTATGAAAACTTTCATAAAATAAAATTATTTACCACTTTTTCTTATGAATAAAAACTCAAACAATTATGAAATGAACAACAGGAGTAATTCTTTCTGAAGCATTTTTTTGGTCAACTGGTCTATCACTAAATGGTAATGTTTAATGGCAGATTTTTCAAAACCTTTTCCGTAATTCAAGTTATTTTTTAATTCTAAAATGACTACTATCTTGGGTAATGGGATGTATTTACTTACTCGGGCCCTCAAAAGGTTCGAATCAGAAAAGCCCTCTTAGGTTTTACATTCAGAATTATTTTCTGCCAGGATTTGAGAAATGCTAATAATAACCCATATCTTCAGCTCAATGTCAGTAACTCTTACCAAACCAGAGTTCATGAAAAGCATATACTAAGGAAAAAACAGTCCTTTAAAAAGTATACATAACTTCCCCAATGGCCTTTCCCCTTGAGTTTTATGTAAAGTAGAACATTTAGCTCTTTATAATTCCCTCAAATCTATAAATCTCACCAGTCTCAGATTTACTTCCTGTTGCCTTCCTTCATTATACGTTTAAAGGTAATCAATAAAAACTGATTTCTCTTTGTAAGCACTTTCCTGTTCTGCCAGAAATAACAGTAGTCCCTGCCCTAAAACGAAGAAGAAAAGGAAAAGGAATATTTACCAGAAGAGGAGAAAAAGAAACCGCCCCAGTATTTCTCCTGAGCCAAGTGAAACACAAACAGCAAATCAAGTTTATTCTTAAAGAAAAAAAACCTTTAAAATATTCCTGGCATTAGTCCTATTCTTCAAATCTGTGGTATCAACAAGTTTTTAACTCTGGGTTTGTATTTCCACTCTCTACAAAAACCTCATTATACTGCCTAATAGCTTTACTGTACTGTCTTTCTGTAGGAATCCACACATCACACGCAAGACTTGTGCTCAATGCTGAACAGTGAAGCAGTAGAGGAAGGATAGTAAGTCCCACAGCTTGCCTCCTAGGGCAGAGTGGGATGCAAGACCAGTGGGAAAAAACAGATGAGAACAAAGTTACATCTGGTAAGGAAATCAAGAACTGCAAACAACATATCTCTGACTCAGAAACGCAAAACTTTCAGCCACTTGAATTTTTAGCACAAGAATTTTCTGACCCAAAATGTTACTTGAAGGTTTTATATTAAATCATCTGAAATCATCTGTTGGGGTTTCTCCAATATAGACTCTACTCCAGAACTCTCCATTTTTAATGTTTTTTCTTCTCCTGCATTTTTCAGCGAAGACCATGAGAAAACACCCAATGAAAGAGCAACAGACTTTTACTTTGTAATGAAGTTACGAATACATTTTATATGTTTTCCTGGCTTCCTGTTTTCTTGAACTCTGTACTATCTACAGAGGTTGTCCTATTTCACCAAGGCAGACTATAAATCACACGAGTTCAGCCCGTCAGGTTGAAAAATGGAGGTGAAAGGCACAGCAGAAAATACATGAAGTATAATTAAAACCATATGACCAGAGATATTGAAGCAATACTTGTTGGAGGCAACCCAAGTAAAAATCAAATCTTTTCTAGTGTTAGTGAGACTGGCCAGTCCCTTTGAAACAAACACACATCACTTGCTAAATACTCTTTTTTTTTTTTTTTCTCCTTCACAGCAAAAGCACTGGGAGAAGTTCAGCCCTAACAAGGTACAGAAGCCTATCTTTGTGGCACAGTTAAATTCATAGTTGTTCATGTAAAACTGATCTCTCATTTAAAACAGTAATCATTTATTTAGAAATATAGTTTAAGATGGGGCAGGGCTCAATTTTACATCCACCAAAAAGGATAAAAGGCTTATGATGACAATGTTGAAGCAAAAACCTTTTCTACTTTTCTATGAAGTGTTCATCTCCTAAGACCTGAGGATTCCAGAAAGACACAGATACTGTAATTGCTTGTTGTTGATCATAAAGAGCCAGCAGCTATAAAATCCAAACCGTCTCCTGGACTACATTATAAACAACCTAGACATTACTGCCTCACAGACGTGGTACTGAGCAGGCCAATGATGTACATGTTTAAGGATGTACAGAAATTAAGAGCTCCTGAAGTTGTAAAGCATCTTTGACTTTGGCAATCTGTCCCCAGAGCCTATGTCCCCTGAGCGTTCCAAGGGTCAATTACCATAATCTCAATAGATAACTGGAACACAACTTGCAATATTGCTTTGGGGTTCCAGTAAACAATGTAAATTTAGCGAAGTCACTTACCCCCCAGAAACTGAATTCCTCCAGCCACTCTTCCCACTGTCCGGGAGATGAGCTCCGACACACAGCAGCCCATGAGGGCGGTGAGCGCCACAAGCAGGAGCAGGCCACAGCCCAGGCCTGTCACGATGGTAGAAATCCTCCATTCTGCGCTGGGGATGCCCTGGAAGGAGGCGTAGCGCCCACATTCCTCCACCATCACCATCGTCTGCCGACTCTCATCGTGCACGGGATACGAGCACCTCCGGAAAGTACCGAAGGACACAGGCTTGCCCAGCTGAGATCCCCAGAGCCAGTAAGGCATGAAGAACCCCACGCAGGAGGTGGCAGCACAAAGAAACGAGAGCAAAGCCCAGATGACCCCGGTGCAAGTCAGACTGGATGCCATCTTTCACCAGACGGGGCAAAGAGCACCCAAAGTAAGTGTTCTGGGTCTGCAGGAGGGAGTGAAGGTGTGAAACCACCGGGGACCCACAGGTAATCCACAGTTCTGTGATGGGAGAGTGTCTATTAACAGAACGGATCTTCAGTCTTACTGGGCATCAACTTCCCATCCTGTGCAGTAAGGAAGATGGTCCCTGGTAAAACCATAAGAAATATTAAAAGTTAAATGTTTTTAGAAACGCGATTAACACCGATTCAGTTGGTCTACAACTTTCAATTAATAAACAGTCAAAGATGCCTCCATACTTCAAAAGTGAGAAGAATCCCTTCTCTCTATAAACTTCTCCGTAATTCAAATGTTGTCAGACTGGCTCAAACCTTTTTCATGTCTTTATCTCCTATAAATGTCCCCAAATTAACTCATGCACTTAAAGAAATGCATGACTTCTACTTGCCAAGCCAGTGAATTCATTTCATATACTCACATTAAAAGTAATGTAGCATATTTACCGGCAGTAAACATAATTCCGAATGTTATAATAAGAGGAACCATACCGTGGTTTGTTCATTTGGCTTGCAAGTTCATGCTCATAACTTGTCGCAACTTCTCTGTGTCCCTTTAGGTGCATTAACACTCTGCACGAGCCCGAACAAAATAATTAGGATCACAATTACACACTGCCCAGGCATACAGAATGGATGGGACTATTAGGCATCCCCAGTCCTCATTCAGTAGCGTTTGTGAATGCCTTCAATCTCAACTATCTTCTAGCGTCAACGAAAGAAAGCCTGCATACGGCTTATTTTCATACCTGCAGTTTTGATTCACGGCCTCCAATTAAATTATTGGAACCATCTCTACCGCTGAACGAGTGTCACTGTCTAATCTGAAAAAGAATCCATACCTGCCAGGACTCTACATCGAACCCCAGTCATTCTAGTGATTCCACGTGCATTCACTTCCATACCTCCTTCCCTCTCAGAAAGAGTTCCAGAACCACTTCCCACACTTTTCAGAGAGAATGCAGAAGCCCAGAGCCACGCACCCCAGTTCCATCCCCAGGGCTCTTTTTACTCCAGCTTAACGTCACGCACCCCCTCCCTTCCCAACCCTCGCCCCTGCCCTTTCCTTCCCACCCACCACCCCATTTCCACCCCAGTGTGTCACTCCAGGGGAGTTCCGGCTACTTGTTTTTTTGTTTTTTTTTAATCTTGTCAACTGCGGTCAGCATCAGCATTAGCGGCTGAAGTTGGTCTGCTGGGCCCTGAGGCTGGGGAAGACGGGTGGCACGGGGACGTGGGGTGGAGACCGCCCTCACCTCGCGCTGGGGCAAGGCGCCCCGGGGTTAGCCAGCCCCCGGCAAAGGCCTCCCCCACTCCACCCCGAAGACACACAAGGATCCCTCAACCCCCAAAGCGGCAGAGGGGCGTTTTCCAGCCGGCCCCGCGCGGAGGGAGCGGATGAGGATGGGCAGGCAGCACCCCCCGGAGGCAGACGCCAGCAGCGGACGCGGCGGGCAGGGAGAGCCGGCCGGCAGCCCAGCTCAGGAAGTCCGGAGCCCGGGAGCAGCCCAACTCCGGCGTCCGGAGAAAAAAGGAGCGGAGCCCGCGCCCCGGGGCAGCCGCGCGCGGGACTCACATGGCTGGCGGGCGGCGGCCACCTTCTCTCCCGGCGCCGGGGCGCACTCACAACTTGCTGTCTCTCCCGGGCGGAGCATCCACGGCACGCAAGACCGTCCTTCCCTCTTCGCCGCGGTCCCTAACAGCCGCGGAGCCCCCGGGCCCGACGCGGGAGGGAAAGCAGGGGCCGGCAGCAGGCGGAGGGCTCCGGGAGGACGCGCGGCGCCGCCGCCCGTGCAGCCCCGCTTCCCGCGGCTCTCTGGCGGCGGCTCGGGCGGAGCGCTGTGGCCGCGCGCGGGGCGCTGTAGCTCGCGCGCGGAGGGGCGGATCTGCCTTTGGCAGGCGAGGCACGCAGCGCCTCCTCCCCTCCGCCGCCCGGCCCTCCTCTCTCTCCTGTCCCCTCCCCTCGCGCCCGCCGGGACCTGGAGCGGACACGGCGAGGGCGCGGCGCGCCAAGGCGGGGACGCTCCCGGCACGCGGGGCGGGGCGGGGCGGGGGGCGCGGCCGCCGAGCGCCGGGGTCTCCTCCCACCCCCTGGGCGGCTGTCTGGGCTCCTCCAGCTGCGAGCCCTCTCCCGCCTTCCTGGCCCCGCGACTCCTTCCAACGCGAGAGTGGCGGAGGCAAAGACCGAGAAGTAGGGGCGAAAGTTGCTTGTCCTCTCGGGTGCTCGCCAGGGGCTTGGAAGATGAAACACGCTCCCTGTTCGCTTTTCGGGGGTCTGGTATTTGGGGTTTAAGCTCCGGTCTCCGACCGCCTTTAGGAGACGGAGATGGAAAGGAACGCCTCAGAGACTGGGCGCGGTGACCTTTTGAGCTTTCAGGAGCTCTTGGCACGTGGTCACTTTGTGAGGGGGTGAACAGGGCCAGTGTGGGCGTGGGAATGAGAGGCGAGGGCGGAGAACCCGAGGCTCAGGGATTCCGTCAGGCAGCCGCCTTTCCAGCCAAGCCAGGGAGAAAGCAGGGGGAGATGACAGCGAGCCTCCCCCAAGAAACATCCTCTTCAGGAACCTCTCTCAAAGCATTTCTCCCTGCCTGTCCCCCTCTCTCCTCCTCTTTCTCTCTCTGTCTCTGCCTCTCTCGCTCTCCCCCTCTCCTCTCTCTTCCCCTCCCCCCTTTCTCTTCCATCCCTCCGTCCAATCAATTTTGCAATCAATACCGCCATTGAATTTCTTTACTGAGAAACACGGATTCTGATTTCCCCTCTGGACTTAAGGTTTTTTTTTTTTTTTTTTTTTTTCTTGTCATTAGCGCTAACCTCTCTGGAAATTTAGAGCTACATTCAGTAGACTGTGGGTCTCTGCTGAAGACGGTATTTTAAGAATCCTGCCATCTGGGAATAGCAGTTTGTGAAGTAGCTACTTCCTCAGTACAGTTTGTGCTTTTTCAAAGCAGTTGAAAGTTAATAACTGGGTAGGTATATATTTCATAGTAAATTTTCAAATTGTACCCTTTTAATTAGCCATGGTAGAGTACTTTTTTTTATTATAGCTGGAGATGTGCGTTTTTTCATTATTATTTTGAAAGGCTTTGTGTAATTAGTTCCAACCCTTTATGAGGTCATAGACCTTTTTAAGAATATGGTGAAACGGTTAAGCCTCCCAGAAAAAGAAAAAAATGCACAGTAGTATCAAGTTTTCTCACAGTGTTTCTCAAGGGAGAGTATGACCCCTCCTAGGGGATATTAGGCAAGGTCTGGAGATATTTTTGATTATCATGAACTAGCATCTGGTGGGCAGAGGTCAGGGATGCTGCTAAACACCCTACAAGGCACAGGACAGACCCCCGGAATTATCCAGCCCCAAATATCAGTAGTTCTGAGGTTGAGAAAACCTGTTTCAATAAAATGTCAGATGGTTCCCTGTTCCCCTGCATCCCTTCCGTGATCAGAATCCCTGATCAAATGCTCTGATTTAAGTTATTTTTATTTGTCTTGTACAAGTCACTGGTTAATGAGTTCAGTGACTGTGTAATAATGATTGGCCTGACTTTCTGTTATGTATCATGACCTAGTTATTACACAGAGCCTTCAGATCTGTATCATGTATAGGTAGAAGGTATGACTCCATAAAGACAAAATAATGAGAGTGAGATTTGGACTCACCCTCCACACACCCACTGTGGATATTGGTCTAGGATACTTTCTCAATTTGGAGTTTGAAGCACTGAGATGGCTGGCTGAGATTTAAGTCCTGGCTGTGTCTCAGTCCCTACACTAAGTCTTCTTAATAGACTATTTTATCTAGTCCTCAAAATAAAAGCGGAAAAATATGAAGGAGGTACAATTATTACTTTACAGAGAGGTTAAGTAATTTGCCTGAGACCTTACAGCTAAAAGGTGGACTTCAAAAAAAATCTCATTATCTGCATTCTATTAAACAGAGTAAATGCTATTGAAGAGATTCTGCCCAAGATGAAGATGAAGAGAGAGGAGGAGGCTGGTTGTTTTCTTTTTTAATCTATCGGGAAGCAGTATCAATTACTCATGAAAGCATAGTGTATTACATACTAGGACTCAAATTTCTGACTTAGAGGAGTGAATTTGGACAAGCGGTGCCCTTTCTGGGCCTAAGTTCTCTCATTTGTAAAAAGAGGTTGGAAATAGATGATTCTACCTCACGATCTCTTGCATCATGATTATATAGATACTGTTATATTTGAGAAGAAGTTTAGGGTCATCTAATTTTGTTCAAGTATATAATTTTACAGATGAGGAAGCAGAGGCTCAAAATCCTTCCAGTGTCTTACCCAGAGCTGAGCCTCAAATCCATGTATCCTGATCTCTCATTTCATTCCACCATGTAATTATCTTCCCAAACTACCGAGTCATCTGTGTTACTCCTTGAGTTCTTGTTTGCATACTTCATAGGCAAAATGCATTATACTATTTTTTAAAACCCTTGCATTAAATTTGCACCTTCAAAAGGATCTTTAAATTACTTCCCAGCCAGAAGTTCTCACATAGCAAATGCTGCTTATACCTCTTATTCCAGGTTTGAGTTTCTAGCATGTTTGGATGGTAGTCCCATTAAGTCATAAGGTGAGATCATGAATGTAAAAACATGTGGAAAGCTATAAAGCATCTATGACAATACTCTTGGTTAGCTACCAAATATTAATCCCCAATCCCTCTTTCTTATTCACTAGATACTTTTGGTGGCCACATGACCCTGTTCTAGACAATGAATCAGCTGAGGAGTCCTCTAGGGAAGACTGTATTCTCTGATTAAAGAAGGAAGCATGAGAGAACAGTTCTCTCACCATCTTGGCCGCCTTTTGGACACATTATTGAAAAATAAAATGCTTAGAGTTCTGGCAGCCTTTTTGTAACTACGAGGAAAATCACAGAAATAAATCCTAGCACCCTAAGATTGTGGAGCTACTCAACTTTTGAATTTTTTAGAAATAAATTATAGACTGTAAGTAGATTTAAGTCATTGTTATTTTAAATTTCTGCTTTTTAGTATCTGAAAGCATTTCTAATTGATAAAGCACTGTACAGATAAGACACTTGCTCAATGATTAAAAAAACACACATTAGTCAACATTGTATCCCAGTGCTTGGCAATAGAAGATAGATACTCAATAATTTGAACATTAACTGAGGGAATTCATAAACAAATGAATATTATTGTGATTGTTTTCCTGTTCTAGTGTGGCCTACAGAGTGGGTATTTGTCTTTTAAACAGAGAAAGTGTGCTCTGTGAAATTAGGGAAGGAGCATGATAGTGAAATATAGGAAACACCATGGATCAATAACTGCTGACCATCGGGGATTGGTTGAAAAGGGGCTTCTTCAGTTCACACATGTGGCAATCACTATAGTTTGGCTGATACAGTGTCCTTTCCCAACCCTCTTCTTCCATACCTTTCTCTCCAATCGAAGCAGTGAAAGCTAAAATCTCCATTTCCCAGCTGGTCTTGAAATTTGAGGGGCATGTGACAGTGATGGCCAATGAGAGGAAAGTAGAGGGATGCTGGTCCCATCACATCCACACCCTCTTTCTTCAACCTTAAAAAATGGATGTGGTACACTTTGTAGCACAGCAGGCACCTTTCAACCATGAGGTGAAAAGCATTAGGACAAAGCCCACATACTAAGAATGATGGAGTAAAATGGCGAGTCTGGATCCATGGTATCTTCCTTAGGCTGCTACATTATCCTCAGACTTCCCTTAGGTGAGACCAATAACCAACCCTTAGCTGTTTAAATCTGTGATTAGCAATAAACAAATACCTGCTAGACTATTCAAACTAACTGTTCTCTTGCAGTCCAAGAGCTAGCAACACAGTTAAGTGGATTAGAGCACGGACGCTAAGCAGAGCAAAGAGAGGGCAGAACGATGTCAAGGGAGAATTCATTCTCCAGCAATCAGTGGCTGCAGTAGGCATTCCTCATCTATAGCATGTATTAGAGAAGATGGACCCTCCTTACAACTTGGCAATAGAAACAGGAATAGCTATGAAGATAGCTGATAAAATGTCTCCCCTTAAAGTCTTAACTTTGAGAAATTCAAGGAGACTGAAATTCTAAGCATTATAAATGGCCTGATACAAGGAGGTACACCTCAAAGACAGACCAGCAAGAGAGAGATGCAGGAAGACGTAAGATGCAAAAGAACTAGTGGATAACGAAAGGAGAGACTCCATATAGAGCCAAGGAAGAGAGGTTTTCCTTAACTGTTCCTGGCTGGGGAGTTTATCAGTTTATTATCAGAATGGATCATTTGTTCCTCAACAGAGGCTGGGAGATACCCCAAGAAATGTTCCACTAGCTAAAAAACTATAATCAGATTTTTCAGCACAGAAACAGCAAACGGTTAAAATAAGTAGAGACCATGGTAAGTTCTTCATTTTTTTTTGCCATTTCCTTCCTTCCTAAACTACCCCTTCCCTTCATGAATGCCTTCTTAAAACAGATTTAATGAGGTATTGCTATGGTGTCCATCTTATTTGTAGGGAAAAAAAAAAATCTCATGGGACAAGGGACCTTTCAGATTTCCTGGTCTCCATTTCAAGTAGTCTCTGGATGAGATCATGGATTGCTTTCAGGATGATTATTCTTCCATTTGTATACATACATTTACCACAGCCATCCTAACATCCTGTTTAAGTAAGGTTGCCTATTTCATTTTCTAGGACAGAAACAGGATAGGATAGGATGTGTTTGATAGACTCAAGACCCCTCTTCCCTGTAGAAATTGCATATGTCTCGTTATGTACTATTTCTAAGCATAGTGATTTGTATGACTGTATTCCCCAGAAGCTCTCATGGAAATAAGATGCCTACAGTCTGTGGCCTGCTCCCAGAGGTGCTGTCTGCATTCTTTTTATGAATTAAAGTAGCATACAAATTTTAAATCAATAACTCATTCATAAGAAGAAAAACATGTGAAGTGTTAAATCACATTTAACACAGCAAACACTTCACATTAAACCATCAAAATGAGAAATGTCCATAATATAGATATCTTTGCTACATGACCCAGTATGCATTTTAAAGCAGTGCATGATTATGTTTAATACTGAATCAGTGTTATGCTTTTGGTACTTTTAAATTATGCTTCTTTTTTCTTCTAGTATCAAAAGTCATCTCAGGCTTTTTCAGTGTTAGAACTATGTTTTCTGATTTTTAAAACTTTTCCCAGAATATGTAGAAAGAGGAATATAACAATCTCCATAGAAACAGATAAAAATTTTGTGTATATGTAGATAATATTTTCCACCAGTGTCATAACTTCTGAGAGAATTCACAAAGATTTGTACTACAGTATTTTAAAAATCTTAAAGCCCACCCTCCTTCACCAAAATAAGATGCATTGCAAGGATTGAATATACTAATACAACAGTCTAACAGAAGAAAGCCAAACTTAAATGCTGAATTTGGTATTATAATACTAAGAGGGGTTAACAAACACTGATTTTTCCAAAGTAAATAATTTCATATTACAGCCATTGTGAAATGGCAGAGGGGGAATGCCTCTTCCCCAGTTCCCTGGATTTCCTCAGGAGAAATCTAGCTGAAATGTACCCGGCCTCTCTCCACTCATTCAAACCCTTGGGGCAACTGGTGTCTCCAGGGAGAAACCACCTGCCAGTGTGCGTGGTCAGGGCTGCTTCTCTCTTGTAGATGAATCTCCCACATGGGAGACCTGCCCTCATCCACGTTGCTGAGAAGAGAGGGTGGGTGAATCTGCTGAGTTCTGGGCTCCATTAGCAGACCCTTTGCCCCTCACTAAGCCACATCCTCCACCTTAGCCTTTATCAGTAATAATCATAATATTTTAGTCTCCATCTGCCTCTTTTTCCCTCTCAGTTTGTTCAGATTGCAGCTGGGGAAGAAAAGTGCTATTTATTGGCCCCCGTGAGAGACCCCACTAAGAACTATCACAAATTGAATGTGTGCATGCTTAAATATTACTATTTTGTGACCAATATGCCAGCAACACCAGGGCTTTACTAACAGGGATCAAGGAGAAAAGAAGGGAACTAATTTTCAGCAGTTAGCATTGAGTCAAAAGGCCAAAGACTGTCTCTTAAATGCTGTGCTTGGTTGAGTCGCCAACTAGACTGAAGGGGTGGATGAAAAGAGAAAGCTTTCTTGCTAGTGATGTCTCTGAAAGATCAGTGTCTCCGTGTGTTAAAAGCAAAAGAGCATGGGCAAGGTGACAAGAAGCGGAAGATATAAGAATAAAAATAAAATTAAGAGCAGTGTACAACGCCAACCATGTCAACAGGTAGACATTAGAAGTGGTGATGGGGGTAATAAACAGCAGAGTTGGGGAGAGGAGAGGGGAACAGAGAGGAAAAGAGGCTGCGTAGGGGAGAGAGGGAGAGAGTGACAGAGACAGAGAGAGGGAGGAGGAGGGGGGAGGAGAGGGGCAGAAAGAGAGCCACACAGAGAGGGAGGCCAACAAAGAGTGAGAAGACAGGTGTTCTGTTTCTGGGTTTCAGTTCTGTTTTGCTTTGTCTCCTGGGAGGGAAGGATAAAGAACAATGCTGTATCTTCTACCTTGAAGGTAACATAGGATACTTGCCATGTCTGGTGAAGGATGGGAAAAATATGGATCCCGTGATGCAATTGCTACTACGAGGGCACTAATGTGTCATGAGGAGGACATGTCCACTTGGAGTGTCAAAGGGACATTCACTATGTCGACTGAAATAAAAACGCACGATGGAAGAGCTGTGCATTTCAGGTTTATTTGGGGACTACTGAGGACTATATAGCCCAGTAGACAGCCTCTCAGAGAGCTCTGAGGGTCTGCTCTGAAGAGGTAAGGGTGGGGGGGTTAGTGTATATGTGATTTGGGCAAAGGGGGTACATGCAACCAAGCACGTTTCTGCAGAAGTTTGCTGCTAGTCACAAGGAATAGACATCTTAGTTAATGGTTTTAGTGCTTTTCTAAGTATGGGAAGATGCAAGAATCCAGGTTCACACAAAATCTCTCCTGAAAGTATCTGACTACCTGAAGGCCTGCTCTACCAGTTTTCCCAGAGCACGGAGTGCCTCATTCCTGATCTCCGCCCTGAACTCCTTTCAGGGTGTGCTGAAGGTCGGTGACTGCAGTGGCCAGTGCCTTCATTCTTGTAGAACCAGATGGCAAATGACATGTTTTAGTTGTCAACTATATGCAGGGAGATGATGAGGTAGACCTGGCCTAAATCAAACATACTTAACTCTTAGCATGAAAGTATTTTCTGGTTTGTGGACTTCTAGGTCTTTAATGACTCTTCATTCTTACACCCATTCTCTGCCGCTGGCTGAAAGGCTAAGCTTAGCATTCTTACCAGAGGTTAAGTAAGCAGGGAATAAAAAAGGAAGCTTGCATCAATCAGTATTGTTTTTGTTATTTGATGGTTTAAAAAAATATGAAGTTTCCTTACAGAAGGATTCTAAATAATATATGTAGACACCCCCGCCATCTCCACTCAGGAGGCGGAACTTATCCCCTCCCCCACTCCGTGGAGGGTGGGTGGGCTCAATGTCTCACGAAGAATGAAGTATGGAAAGGAAAAAAAAACAGTAACTTTCCAGTGGAGAAGCCTGACAGATAACACCTTAACCAGGTGACCTAGATGAACATTACTGGCCACGTGTGGATTCCAGTTTCCCCCGATATGATGTGACCAAAGCACACTTCACTTCCATGGTATTCTCTCCAAAAACCCATCACCCCACTCTAATCACACCTGACCAAACCATATTGGGGGACATTCTACAAAATACCAGATCAGTACTCCTCAGAACTGTCAAGGTTACAAAGAAACCAGGGGAGGCTGAGACACTGTCACAGATCAGAGGAGACTGAGGAGACATGGTAACTAAATGCAATGTGGTCTCCTGGATGGGGATCCTGCAACAGAAAATGGGCGTCAGTAGAAACACTGGGGAAACCCAAATAAAATCTGGAGTTTAGTCCATAGTGAGATGGCAATGTTGGTTTCTTAGTTTTGACAAATGTACCACAGTATGTAAGATGAAAACATCTGAGGGGAAACTGAAACTGGATGAAGGGTATATGGGAATACCGTCTTCTATCTTTGCAAAATTCTGTGCAGTTCCAAGTAGTCCAAAATAACAAATTTATTTTTTTTAAAGTATTATTTTTTGTATGTCCTTTTCTTTTTTTTTTTTGCGGTACGCGGGCCTCTCACTGTTGTGGCCTCTCCCGTTGCGGAGCACAGGCTCCGGACGCGCAGGCTCAGCGGCCATGGCTCACGGGCCCAGCCGCTCCGCGGCATGTGGGATCCTCCCGGACCGGGGCACGAACCCGTGTCCCCTGCATCGGCAGGCGGACTCTCAACCACTGCGCCACCAGGGAAGCCCTGTATGTCCTTTTCTACGCTGGATGTTCTTGAGGACGATGCTTCACATTTGAAGAACACGTCACACGTGAAAACACGTTTTCGTGTACTTTCGTCTAAACTTCCATGGCAGCCTGCAAGGCAGGCAAGATGGGATTATCTCCATGGACAGTGTAGCGATGAGGCAGCAGAAATTAAGAGTTTCTGTCCTTCTGCAAGTCACTCAAGGAGGAAGAAGAGCCAGGACTCAAGCCAGGACTGGTGGTTCCACCTCCAGGACTCTTTCTATACCTCATAAATTCCTCACTTTTAAATTCTAGTCCTAGTGGTTCTGGGCTTCCCTGGTGGTGCAGTGGTTAAGAATCTGCCTGCCAACTCAGGGGACATGGGTTCGAGCCCTGGTCCGGGAACATCCCACATGCCGTGGAGCAACTAAGCCCGTGAGCCACAACTACTGAGCCTGCACTCTAGAGCCCGCAAGCCACAACTAGAGAAAACTTGCACGCAGCAACGAAGACCCAATGCAGCCAAAAATAAATAAATAAAAATTAAAAAAATAATAATAATAAATAAATTCTAATCCTAGTGGTTCTGTTGGGTGTGATTGATATGAGATTGTTAGACTTAATGTACTCACGTTATCCTGACCCCTCTGTGTGAGGATTTGAGTGTGGAAAATAGCAATGAATGCTATAAGAAAAAAAACTGAAATGGGAAAGAATACGTCAAAGTTCCAATATTTACTCCCAGACTTCATCATGAAGTAATAAAGTTCCCTCCGCCAAGAAAAATCCCTCTCATCCTTTAGGGATTGGCTCAGGAATTACTTTGCGAGTCTGTCCTACGGGCTCCCCACTGCATTCACGGTGCACACATCTCCAAAGTCTGTACTTCTGTAGCACTTTTCACTGCTTCTTTTGCTTGTTTCTTTGTTTGGGATAAATATTAGAAATATACATTCATATTTGTGCTACATATAAAATGACTCTCCCATTTCTCCTTAAGCCACTTTTTCTATCCAAATTTAATCCTCAAATTTAATTAATTTAATCCTCATTTTTTTTTCTAGCCAAATGGCTCATTGTGGATGGGCATGTTAAATTCCTTAAGTTAAAAGTCTCAAACTCAAATGTCTACAGGAACCAGGAAAGGAGTATAAATGGGTAAAGTAGATCCAAGCATAAGAAAAGGCAATTGGCCTTTTGTGTCTCTTATTTTCCCACTTTTAAAAAACCAATAAAAATGGATATTTTTCTACTATAAGAAAAATGGTACTTGATGATGCATGGTAACTGACATTTGACCTCAGGATTTGTAGGGGAACAAGAGAGTGATCTGGGGACTTCCCTGCTGGTGCAGTGGTTAAGAATCTGCTTGCCAATGCAGGGGACACAGTTTGATCCCTGGTCCGGGAAGATCCCACCTGCCCCGGAGAAACTAAGCCCGTGGGCAACAACTACTGAGCTCGCGTACCACAACTACTGAAGCCTGCACGCCTAGAGCCCGTGCTCTGCAACAAGAAAAGCCACTGCAATGAGAAGCCCACGCACCACAACAAAGGGTAGCTCCCGCTCGCCACAACTAGAGAAAGCCCGCACACACAACGAAGATCCAACGCAGCCATAAATAAATATATAAATAAATAACTTTTTTAAAAAAGAGAGAGTGATCTGAATTGTGGCAAATAGGAAAGTTAATGCTTGAATAACTAGAGATGCTCTGAGAATTATGGAAGATCCTTTGAAAGACTCAAATGTTGCCTTGATTATTCCTTAAGTCTACCATATAGAAGCAATCAGAGATGCTGTCAAGCACTTAAAGGTCCAGCAGAGAAGCAGCTAGGTAACAGGAGGTGGGAGAACTGAGGACAAATTTCCAGGGAAAGATATGACATTGTGATGTCGACTCACAAGGTTAACTATGGGCAAAACAATGACACAGACTATACTTTCTAACCTTCCCAACTCTCCATGTCTAGTTTGGGGCTTCTCTCTTTTCATAAAACGTTCACTACCCTGAGGTAAGGCTGCTCCAGCTATGCTCAAGCCTTCTCAGGCAAGTCCAGCCCCTTCCATCTCCCATTCTTTGTGGCCATTTCCCATTCTTCCAAGTTCTCTCAGCTGAAATTCTATTGGAATAACATTACCTCTTTCATTGGATGCATTTTAAGTAGGACTCTATGTCTATGATGTTGAGCACTTTTTCCTATGCTTCTTGACAATTAAGTATTCTCTTTTGTGAATTTTCTGTCCAAATCCTTTGCCTAATTTCTATTAGGTTACATACAGGGGATTAAACAAATAAGTAAATATATTAGGGCTAACGAAAACTAAGTTTCTTACAGTTTGAGAAGGGAGTTACAATCACAGAAAGGAAGAAAATGAAAATGAATCCTGTGTTGTTGATTGGAAATAGAAAGATTGAAGTGAGGTCATGGTTTTCGGTATACATAGATGGATACGTAGACATCTGTGTAGGCAGGGAAAAGTATGAGACAAGCCTGGAATATATTATTATGACAGAAAGAAAGCAAATACTCAGTGATGGAATTGTATTAAGATGTCACAGAAGCCGGTTTGGATAGCCTCCGTCTGGTCAAGTCTGAGACAATTTGAGCATAAAAATAAATAACAATAGCAATAGATTATGACTCATTGAATAAGATAAGAAACTATGAGTCCTAAACAAACAAGCAAGTTTTAAACTTGTTTGAGGGAATTCCCTGATGGTGCAGTGGTTAAGAATCCGCCTGCCAATGTGGGGGACATGGGTTCGAGCCCTGGTCCGGGAAGATACTACGTGCCGCGGAGCAACTAAGCCCACGCGCCACCACTACTGAGCCCGCGTGCTACAACTACTGAACCCCACGCGCCTAGAGCCCGTGCTCCGCAACAACAGAAGCCACTGCAACGAGAAGCCCGTACACCTCAACGAAGAGTAGCCCCGGCTCGCCGCAAATAGAGAAAGCCTGCACGCAGCAACGAAGACCCAACGCAGCCAAAAATAAATAAATAAATAAACTTGTTTGATGAGAAATGGGATATTTACATAGTTTCAAATTACTTTCCATGAAACACTTATTAATGGAAAGGAGAAAGGCATAATATTACAGCGAAGAATTCTGGCAGGCACCACCTTAATCAAACGATAAAAGTTAATATCACCAGTAATTGGACAAATTAAAATTCTGTACCACCTGATAAGATGCAATTACAACACAGCGTCAACTACAGTGATGTTCCTACCGATAAGGCATCCTGAATCTCGTTATGAGGAAAATCAGAGAAAGTGAAATCGAGGGGCATTCTATAAAATGACTGGCCGATGATCTTTAAAAGTGTCAAAGGCATAAATGGTTAAGAAGGGTTGAGAAGCTGTCCCAGGCTGAAGGAGAATAAGAGATGTGACACATAAAGACAATCACGTGATTCCGAACTATGTCTTTGGTGAAATTCATGGGATCTGAGGACTTCTTTATAAGACCATCAAATAATTTATTGCAATTCAGCTTGTGCCCGAAGGGCGAAGAGAGGGTTGGGAAGAGAGTAAACAATTGGGGTGCCAGTGGCATCTGGGACAGTTCATGACGGTCTGCCCAAAGCGTCCGTGAGAGGGTCTGCGGTCACCTGGGTCCACTGTTCCCGAGCTGGCGGGCCTCCTGCGGGGCTTCCTTCCTTCCTTCCCTCCTCCCTCCTGTGTCTGTGCCTCCTCCCCGCATCCGGCGGCTCCAGGCCCGGCGCCTGGGCTGGACAGGTAGAGGGTTGGGAAGTGGGCGGGTGGAACAAGCGACGAGCAGGGACTTCACAGTGGACGCAGCGGCCAGGACAGCAGGTACTGGCCGTCCATGCAGCCCGGGCGCCCTGGTGGGGAGGGCTCAGCTGCGCACCAGCCTGTAGAGGGCGCCCTCCACGCCACTGCTGGGTCCCAGGGGTCCCCGGGGGTCCCGAAGGCTCGAGGACCTGGAGCCAGAGGGGCTGCCCTGGCACATCGTGGCCAAGGCCTCGACATAGGATGTAGGGGCTGCTGTAGCTGCGGTGCGCCCAGCCAGGTCACAGTTGTTCGCCGCCAGCACCCTGGGCCAGTCTCCCAAATTCTCACCTGAGAACTCTCACCTCTACTGATGGGTGTCCTTAGAGGACTCGGTGGTGCTGATGGTGAAGACACAGAGCTAGGAAATCTACACAGCCAGTAAATTTTCAAAGTTATTTTCTTGATTTTGATGTCTTTATTGTGGTTATGTTTGTGGGAAATAGACAAAGTATTTGATGTGATGGGGGTCAGGTTGGGATTTGATTTTACCTTATTACAAGCTGATCAATTAGCCTGTTACCATTTCAGGGATGCTGGCAGAAGATGTAAGAGGCCTGGGTCAGAGACAAAGTATTTTATTACTCACAGCACAGGAAGCAGTGTGAACACCATCATTTGCATCTGTCCCCGTTCCCTCAAAGTCCCATGGGGGCAACACAGAGGACCCACATGGCACCTGCACATACAGTGGGTTGCAATACAGGGAGAAACACTGACCTTGGGGAACCTGCTGTTTTATAGCAAACAGCAAGCCTAACCTTTGCCCAGAACATTGCCTCATCCCTCAACATTGCTCCTTGCAGACAGAACCCTGATACGTACCCAAGGAATAGTGTGTGCCACAGGAATTTTTGTGGCAGTATTCCTATTATTCCTACTATTGCAAGGTTGTGAACAACTGAAGTGTCCATCAATAGTACATAAGTAAATTATGGTGTATTCAGAACTGAAGGAAAAGCAATGAACTAGTGTTCCATAAAAGAATATGGATGAGTCTTACAAATCTAAGGTTAAATGATTGCATTCAGACACAGAAAATATACAGCGTTCTGTTTCATTTGCATAAAGTTGAAAAATGGACAAAACTATGGGACACAGAGGTCAAAAGAGATGGGGTCCTGGAAGTAGTGTTTAGAAGGGGCTTGAGGGAGGTTTCTGAGATGCTAGCAGTTTTTTCTTTATCTGTGCGGTGGTGTCATGCTTGGGTTCGCTTTGTGATAATTCATTGAGCAGAACACTCATGATATGTGCAGTTTCCTATGTTTTTACTTCAACTAAAGATTTAAATGTGAAAAGAATGCTAGCACATGCTTATATAAGTGAAATAATATAAAGATGTGTAAAAGAAATGCTAATAACTTTCCCAGCTTCCTAGTCTCCTGGGGTATCCAGTTTTAATAGACCAGCATGCCTCCTGTTACATTGTCTCCTAATTAAACAAGCAAATACACTCATGTATACACAAATATCTCTGCTTTCTCTTTTTTTGTTTTTATCCATTATGTAATACACTTTATAGACTTTAAACTCTAATATTTTTATTTGACAATTTGTCATGGACTTTCTGTAAGTCAATAGCTATAGTTAGAACTTTTAGTCTATTTTTCTACCCACACTTCTGTAATTTTACACAAATAAGTACATATACTGTTGTCTGTTTTTAGTGAAGTCTTTTTTTTTCTATGCATACCCTTTCCCACACATGATCTCTCTTACTTCTTGAAAAATCTGGTATTTTTCCCCCTACTTATATTACCATTTATAAATGAATAATTTGTGTATTTAATCATTCATGTATACAAAATGAAAATTTATATACAAATGTATAAAATGTGTTCATATTAATAATCTCAAACTTATTAATTTTGTTTAATATTTCTACTCTATCTTGCTCCCAAAATACATTTAATGTAGTACTTTCACATACGTAATAATCAAAGCTCCATATGGTGTATGGCCCTTCAAAATACACAAACATACATAGTTATTATAAACACAGCATTTTAAAGGTAAAAAAAGTGTGACTACTTTTACTTTTCATCACAATTCGATTACTTGGGCAAATAGTACCTTCTCTGAATTAAACATAAGGCTTTACCAGGGTGTATTGTTTACACCAACTGGAAGCAAATGGAAATATTAGGCTCAGTAACATGCACTAATTTTTCTGTCCAGTATCTGCATTTTAATCTCCTATCTCTGGTGGGGAAAAAAAAATCTCATTATTAAATCATTAATGTCATTGGCTATAAGTTAACTAGATGTTCTTTTGTTATACTTAATTTAAATTTTCCCTTATCTCTTGCAGGATACCATAATTTCAACAAATAATTAAATTTGCTTTCTATTTTTTAAGTAAGTCACCCTGTAAATTGACATCTATTGCTTCAGAAAACAAGGTTAATTAACATGTGGAATTAAAACAAATGCAGTGGCACGTTATGGCATTTTCATTGTTTTCTTTAAAAAAAAGAGCTTACAAAAATTTTATGCTGCTTTATAAAGTTACATGGGAATGAGGAACATAGGTGACTTTAAAAGAAATTTTCAATTTAAAAATCCATCATCGTAAATTTGTGTCAAGCATGGCAAAGTATGTAGACATATACTTCACCAGTAATTTTTATTTTGATGTCAATTTCCTATCAGAGGCAGGTGATTTATAAGCTTTTTAGTGTTAGTAACAAAATTAATAACAGTGCCTATCCTTTACCTTAAAAAATAGAAAATAAGCTTTAGAAATAGGACTTCAAGGGATAGCCTGGAATAGTGCAAGAGAGGATTTCTCCTTTTTTTTTATTAAAAAAAACTTTTAAAATAAATTTACTTATTTAATTTATTTATTTTTGGCTGTGTTGGGTCTTTGTTGCTGTGCGCGGGCTTTCTCTGGTTGCGGTGAGCGGGGGCTATTCTTCGTTGCGGTGCATGGGCTTCTCACTGCGGTGGCTTCTCTTGTTGCGGAGCACAGGCTCTAGCTGCGCGGGCTTCAGTAGTTGTGGCTTGCAGGCTCAGTAGTTGTGGCGCACGGGTTTAGTTGCTGCACGGCATGTGGGATCTTCCCGGACCACGCTCGATCCCGTGTCTCCTGCATTGGCAGGCGATTCTTAACCACTGCGCCACCAGGGAAGCCCCAGATTTCTCCTTTTATATCATCATTCATCTGGTATGCTTTCTGGTCTGAGGTCCCAAAGAGAGACTGGGTGTGGTTTCTGCTAATTAGGCTTTAGAATCATGTTTTGATTAAAGAACCTCCCCTAAAGAAAACTCTGTTTACTCTTAGATTATTAGAGCACACTGTTTTTGCTCCTTCAGACGTAAAGAATAGGGCTGGCTCAACAACACGCATCCATATTTTATCAGGCCTCTCACACCAATATGTTGGTTCATCGCAAAGGTTGCTGTTCACCTGTTGTCACACCTCCCCAAGCTTTTCTCTCTACTCTTCTCTCCTCTGGTACGAAGTGTCAGCTGGTTTTGGTGGCTCTGTTCCTTGGTCTCACGATTGAATTTCTTGTTCAGAATGAACCACTGCATCTCTGACACTAGGCAGCTCTTGAAACAGATAGGCCCCAAACTGCAAACCAAATAACCCCAGGGGTCAGCTATTAATTAGGAGACAATTGTTCATAATCATATGCCAATTGCTGGAGAGCAATTCCAATTTTACTAACCAGTCCCTGTTGGCAGCTTTGCTTTCAAACATCCTGTAATAGAGTCTCACCTGACTTAGGTCTTGCTGTTTCTGTGAGATTACTGCTTTAAGCTGACAAAAATTGCATTGCAGTAATATTTAAAATAAAAATCAATGATTACTCTAGCACAGTGACAGAATGCTGCTGCTGAGTGCCATTGAATTTCTCATTAATATTAATTTGTAGTTTGTAGAGAAATGGTTTAACAACCATTGCGCTACACACATGTAATTCAAATATTGATGAACTGAGCCATAAGTCTGTAATCGTGAGAGAAATTGCTCATAACTGTCTGTGTTTGATTATTTTCCAATTTCTGACCAGCATAAATTTGTTTTAGGTTGCCAGGAATGACAGAAAATTTCCCAAATGAGATTTGTATCTAAAGGCGTGATAACCCTGATATCAATATTGTCATCATCAATCTGATTTATTGAGTATATTTTAAGGACCTGGGACTGAACTAAGACTGATTTTCCTTAGTATGGAAAGAGGATGCTGTTGATCCAAAATTAGTAGGATGCTTTTTTGAATTGTTTTTCTTGATCGTGGTAATTAACTTCCACTTAGCTATAAACACATATATCATGTTTGCAACATCAGATGAACATGTGCCCATCAAATAGTAATTAAAGATCCACCATCCTAACTGGATGTATTTGTAAATTCCAAACAGAAAACTTGCTTTTTGTAAGAGAAAAGTTTATTTGTTCATTAATAAATATTTATTGACGGTATGAGTCATTATACTAATTTTTGCTGTGAGGTATATGGGTAAATAACACATGTATTGTACCATAATCTAGGAAATTAATGAAGCATGTATGCAATAACCATAATACAAATTCCATTTTTTATACATTTATTTTATTACAACCTCCTTGGGTTTGTGAGAACCAGAGAGAAAGAATAACAAAATTATTGTAGAAATGAAGCTTCTCTTTGGGGCCTATCACATATGGATGTGCTTTTACTGAAAAACACAGAGCAGTAGAACACAAAAGTCAACACATATCAGAAGCTTCTGAAGGACTTGTTAAAACAGAGTTTGCTGGGCCTCACCTTCAGAATTTCCTATTCAGTGGGCCTATGGCGGGGCCTGAGAATCTATATTTCTAACAAATTTCCAGGTGATGATGAAGTTCTGCATTGAGGAATCACTTTGAAAAACCACTGGATTACAGACTCCCAAAATTGTTTAGTAGTAAAAGAAAATATGCAGGGAGCATTTTCTTTCTTCCTTTCTTCCTTTTAAAACCTTTCCTTTCCTTTCTTCCCTCCCTCCCTCCCTTCCTTCCTCGTTTCTTTCTTTCCTTTTTATTTTATTTATTTTATTTTTTATTTTATTTTATTTTTTTTTGCGGTACGTGGGCCTCTCACCACTGTGGCCTCTCCCGTTGCGGAGCACAGGCTCCGGACGCGCAGGCTCAGTGGCCATGGCTCACGGGCCCAGCCGCTCCGCGGCATGTGGGATCTTCCCAGACCGGGGCACGAACCCGTGTCCCATGCATCGGCAGGTGGACTCTCAACCACTGCACCACCAGGGAAGCCCCTTTCTTTCCTTTTTAATATAGATCTTCCTCTTCCTCAATCTTAAGAGACTCAGTGGGTCTGTGACGAGGATAAAAAGTCAACACTTTTTACGGACTTCCCTGGTGGCGCAGTGGTTAAGAATCCGCCAGCGAATGCAGGGGACGCAGGTTTGATCCCTGGTCCGGGAAGATGCCACATGCCGAGGCGCAACTAAGCCCGTGTGCACAACTACCGAGCCCGTGCGCCACAACTACTGAAGCCCGGGCGCCTAGAGCCCGTGCTCCGAAACAAGAGAAGCCACTGAAATGAGAAGCCCGTGCACTGCAACGAAGAGTAGCCCCCGCTAGCTGCCGCAACTAGACAAAGCCCACACGCAGCAACAAAGACCCAAAACAGCCAAAAGAAAATAAATAATACAAATAAATTTATTTAAAAATAGTCAACACTTTTTAAAAGCTTCACTATAATTTGCTGAATTCCAGGTGAGTTAATTTTCCTTTCCACTGTACTGGGGAAAGTTAAATAGGGGAGAGGATTGAGTGAACATGGTAGGTAAGCACAGTATAAAGGGATTGGTTAAATAAAGTGGAGAATTTGCACTCTTCGATTTGATTCACATACAGACACTAAAACTTCCCTCCATATAAACACCCAGTGGGCATCCTCAGATATCCAAAGGTGGCAGAATTTAAAACATTCTAAAAGGTCAGTTCTGGACTTCCCTGGCGGTCTAGTGGTTAAGACTCTGCGCTTCCAGTGCAGGGGGCTCGGGATGGATCCCTGGTTGGGGAACTAAGATCCCACGTGCCACACAGTGTGGCCATAAAAAAGAAAAAGTCAGTTTGATTGCTGACAGGCTGTGCAATTCCAGGCCTGGGGCGCATTAGGAGCCAAGGGTGGCGCTGCATAGGGGCAGTCATGAGGAATGACTGGATTACTGTGACCTTTCCTCCGCTTGCTCCACACATGGATGTTTCCCTATTTTTAAGCTACTTCAAGGTCCCATGTCATTTTTCACTCGCACTATCCTTAATCCAGTAACACATCTTTCTGTTTCCCAAACTGGAAGATAAGAACACCACAAATAGGTACGGGGTACCTTCCAGGAGCATCAGTTTCAATGAAAAAGGGCACTGCCACGTTATCTCCCAGAAGAGACTCTAATGCTATTTCAAGCACCATGGAAGTGTGATTGTGAATGCATGTGTGTGCATGTGTGTGTGTGTGCTTTATACTTTTGTGCTGGGAGGAGAGTAACAGTTCTTCTGGTCATCAACAATACTTGCAACTATTTCTCCTGATTGCTGAATGGTCAAAACTGGGTATGGAAGATAGAAAAACTAGCCCTGCAACAAATTATGTAACTTTCATTACCTAAATTGCCTTCATTATCTGTGCCTATGGAACATGGCTGGATGATATCAGACTGAATTAACAGACTGAATAATTCTTGTTAGCAGCAGGACAGTCAGTCCTCCAGAATAAGCTGGGACATAATCAATTACTGAGCTAGTTAACTTGTAAAGTATAAGCAAACCTATCAAAACCTGAAATCACATCCTGTTCTTAAAATGGTATCTTATACATGTGTTAGTCAATAAATAAGACCAGAAATGGTTAATACAATTGAGATATGGCAGATGACTTTAAAATATAACAGCATCTTCCTTGGGAGTGGCCTTTAGAGATTTGGTGTTTTCTTTCTGCTCCAAATCATAGACGCATGCCTTTGAAAGGAACTTCAATTTGATGTCACACCAAGTGGAGAAGTCTCTTCTGCACCTCTCAAGGGATTGTCGGCTGGCGTCTACTGAGGGTAAATGTGTGACCATTCCCTTGTCGGTTATTTTGAAATGATAGAGGGTTCTTCCTTTCTAAAATTTTCACCAAAATGCTAATCCTTCTCCCATGATTCAGGTCTCTTTGATTCCAAATCCCATATTGTTTTACAGTATCACACTGCCTCCGAATGAATGCCTATTATGTGCCAAGACATTTGCAAGATAATTTAGGAATAGAAAAATTAATGAGACCCAGCACCTCTTCTTAAAGGTGTTTATAACCTGACCATAGAACAGATAATACATGCACATAATTCTTTCTAATTCAAGCGCCAAAGAGAACCTTTAACTTCTATGAACCTTTGTTCAGATGAGGTAAAAGGGATGATACCCAAATGGAAGGAGGTTTCATGAAGGAGAAAAATGGTAGGTGGGGATACAGAAGTAAAGTGGGGAGAGCATATAAGGCAGAAGAGTGGGCATGTGCACGGTGGGGATGAAAGGCACTGGGCATGTTTAGAAAAAGGGGATTAAACACTCGCAGTGCAGCATAAGATAGGTATAGGGAAGCAATGAGAGTAAAATATAAGGATATATTTCTCAGATGGGTTGGGGTCAAATTACAGAGCAGCTGGAAGCCAGAGACAGCACCATGGACTTGATTCTCTACACTGGTGTGCTCCAACATGGGACATAACCCCAGGATGGATGTCAGAGTGGAGAGCGCAATGGGGTGCAAGATGATGTCAAAACTTTTATTTAGTTTTAATTTTTAATGTTAGAAATGAAAGAAATGATGCATTACTGAAATGCACTCTATGGGTTGACTCTAGTTCCCTCACTCTCCATATTTCAAGGTCATAGATCTCATGTCATGTACAGTCGGGGAGGCATCCTGAGGGAAGGGTGGGTGCTCCATAATGCCAGGATTGGGAGGGAGTCATAGTTTTTTGCTAGTTTTCAGTGTGTTGCTCACTGCAACAGGCTACCTTGCAATGAGTTTGCAGACGTGAGGGTCCAGTTTGGTGGATTATAGATTATGTCATTTAATTTTAACTAAACATCCTCCAAAATGGCAAATAGCCTAAAAAGATGCCTTCAGAGAACCCACAGATTGAAGATAGTACTAATAATACAATCACAAATAAATTAAAATGGGGCAGAACTGACATTCCTTATCCTTCAAGTATAAGATGTTCATCACCTACATTACAAGACAAAACCAAGGATAATCTAATGAGAGGTGATAAGAAATAGTATTAGAAAAAGTGATATTTGAAATA
Organism: Monodon monoceros; assembly: GCF_005190385.1. Taxonomy (NCBI): domain Eukaryota; kingdom Metazoa; phylum Chordata; class Mammalia; order Artiodactyla; family Monodontidae; genus Monodon; species Monodon monoceros. The sequence goes on along the minus strand of NW_021703785.1, from coordinate 60,993,474 downwards.
TAGGTATAGACCCCATGTTATTTATGATGAACTTTCTTATCAACGGTATAATAGTTTTGTGCCTTTGCGAAATCCTGAGTTTTTTTTCCATGACAGCCCTTGAACGAGGTATTAAGATAAACTGAACTTGGAATGAGAGCAGCCACTTCAGTTGCTGTATCACAAAGCATTAACCAAAGTTTTAAAAAATAATGAAGCATATATATATATATATATATATATATACGTACCATAAATATGAATAAATACATATAAAATCTTTTAATGTAAAATAATTAAGCAGACATGATATCTATAAATTGTATGCATATGTAAGTAAACATGTATATGAATAATAAAATTTAGATTTAAAAAGTTCTTTGAACCTTAATAAAATAAAAATTATTCAAAATATATTTTCTCTTTATCTCAACCTTTTATGTTTTTGTGCCTGTTAAATAATGCAACGTATGCCCGTTTATGTCTCTAGCATGTTATTACAGTCATAACTTAAATATATAGTTATAAATATGTATGTATCTGTACACTGCACACTCTCAACATGTTTTAGCTGAAGGGGGGTGATACTTTTGAAAAGTTTTGGGATCGCTGCTTTACATTTGGAATAGGGATGCATTGAAGGTTTTGATCCAGGAAGTGATATATCAATACATCAAGACATATCAAGAACTGTATTTAAGAAAAAAATCTGGTACCAATGTACTATGAGACTATTTCACGGACTATAAAAGACTATTTTATAATGAACTGTGAAACAGAAGAAGGGAAGTGCTTAATAAATTGTTGAGAAAATTCTGGTCTTGAATAGGGAGGTACCGATGGGACTAGGAAGGGGGAGCTAGAGGCGTAGATAGGAGAGTTCTGTGAAGGATTTCAATACACGATTCATTACCAGGGAAAGTGAGGGGCATAGTGGAGATGAAGCAGAGATAACCCTGAGTTTCTCCTCTGGGTAAATGAATGAAGGGTGAGGACATTAATATTAACAGAAATGCTGTGTTTTCAGCTTGGTTTAGAATAGAATATATTTTCTACAATTTGGGTCATCGTTTATTCAAATACATCAGTCTATTCATTTATTCATATTAATTTTTCATTTATTCAACAAATACTTATCAAATTCCAACAACATTTCAGGAACTGCATGAAGTGCCAAGTATTCAAAATGAATGAGATGGTTTCTAGACTCAGGGAGCTCACAGATTAGCGTGAATAATATCATAAAAATGTGTCGATAATGACATAGAGTGTGAAAGTGCAGTGAGAGAACCACCTGGAGGGTGATTCAAGAGCACATGGAAGGGACAGCTGGCCTGACTCGGTACATTTTTGGAACAGGAGGCTCCTGAGACTCTAAAAGAATGAGTAAGTGATAGTCAAGGGAGGAAGAAAGGAAATGCGTTCCAGGCAAAGGGATGGATGTGATGGCCAAAGCATAGCGCAGCGTAGGTCGGAAACTCAAGCAGAAAAAGAGTTCAACAGACATCAGGTTCCCTGTGACTGGTGGACTGCTTAATTCTGGTAAGAGGCCATGGACTCATCTATTCTGAAAACAAAATCAGTAACAATCAATTAAAAGCCAAAAGCTGTCAGACCTGTGCAGAACAGTGACAGGTGGAGACCAAATCAAAAGAAGGGGAAATAGATGGTTTCTATGTGAAAGCTGCAGCACAGAAATTGGACAATGAAAACAGTACCTGTGGCTATTTAAATTGGAGACATTACTATATGGTGATTACGTGTAGTATGTGTTAAATAAGAGAGGCCAGCTGGCAACCCTGTAGATTCGGACCACAAGAATGAACAAGTAGACACAATGAGGCTTGTTATTGGAGAATACATGCATATGTATAAGGAAAGAGGGAATGGCCAGAAGAAACTCCGGAAAGTGCACGGATGTTTACACCTTCGTATTAAACTATGTATTTACATGTATGCGTACACGTGAGTGCCAGATGAAACTTGAGGCTGAAAGGAGATAGGAAGTGTGGTAAAAAATATATATGCTTTATTTATCCGATAATGTGGGACTGTTGTATGAAACTTGGGCAGGAATGGATTATTGCATAGTTCCACTGAGAGTGTGTGAAATAGCTCAGATAAATGTGGCAACTGTGTGTTACTTTCTTGATTATATAATACCTCTTACACCCATCTTACTTCATCTAGTCCTCATTACTCAATAACCCAGGTAGTGTTATAGCATTTTGTACAGGAGGAGATTGAGAATTGGAGGCAAAATATGACTTGCCCGGGGGCATATAGTGGCAGAGTTGAGATTCAAACCAGGCTTTCTGACTCTGGAACCAGGGTACCAACCATTTTACCAGTGGTTTCAACATATCAGTAGCTTTCTGGAGAATTATCACTTGATAATTAAGGTTTTTGGGGTTTTAAAAAAATGTATAAAGATAGCTTTTGTGTGTAGAAACGAATTCTTACATCTGCATTCATTTTCACTAATAGTTCATACCTTACAATTTTGATTGTAAGTTGAAGATACAACTTAAATATTAAGTAAATCTACTTACAAACCTAGTGATTGTTAATTAATACTCAACTTGTTTCTAAATTTAAGATATTAAATTTCCCCAAGCATTTAAGTACAACTCATAAATTTAATTCATGTATTATTTTAAATATTTCATATTAAAGTCATGCAAGTTATGTTCTCCTAAATATTTAAGAATTTTTTTGTGATTGACTTAATTATCTAAAACTTTTCAACTTAAATATTTCATATATCTGGTTTTCTAAAGTACTTCAAACAGATAAGCAGGTGGAATTACAAACCTAACACACAAAATATTCTTAAGTACTTAAATGATACTTGAAAACCTAATAATAAAGATTTGATGATTCAGATTTATTTAAACTTATAAATGCTGTTAAAACTTATCAAATACTATTATACCTTTTAAAATTAAAATCGCACACAAAAAATTTTCAAGTTGAAATTACAAGTTTAATATGTCAGATTTAAAAACAAGGCAACCTATATTTTTCAGATGATTATATACACTGCTCACATTTCCCATTTTCTTTTTCATTTATTTTCTGCAGTTGTGGTCACCTAGATTTGCCCTTAACATTCCAAACTGGTACAAAAATACTGATTCTAAGGATTTTATCATTATTTTCTCCATGCTTATTTTTACATATTCCTGGAGTTGCTAAGTCATTTTATCATCTCTTTACTCAAAAAATTTCAGGCTGTGGTTAGAGATTCTGGACAGAGACCTGGAACCTAGTGGCAATTTCCAGAATAATCTACCTGAGCTGCCTGTTAATATGCCAATCCTGTTCATCTAGAAATGGTTTCATCTGGCTACTTCTTAGCCATTTTATTTTTACTCTAACTTCTGACACAACTCTTACTATAACCCCTATCATAAATATAATTGTCTAATTTGCGTGCACGGCGTCTCATACTCACACTATCTCCCACCCCACTGAGTTGCAACTAATCTCGTTTGCTCAAAGCTAATTAAAATCTGCATGACAGTCCCATCTACCCCCAGTGCTGGGGCTGTAACTAAACTCTTTATCTAGTTGGATTTTGCACCTTTTAAATATAGATTATTTCCTAATCTGTCTCACAGACCACAAATTTATAGTTACTATGTTGACCAGAATTACCTCTCCAGTACTGTGTGCTGTTGGGTTTGAAACCAAGCAGGACCCTGTAGGGCCTTCCCAGGCACAGACATCCTCATGTCCCCTGCCTCTTGTTTGTAAAAAGCTTTAGCCTCCTAGGCCTTTCCAGAGTTCCAAAGAGCAAATTTAATCAGAGAAGTGAAAAAAATGCAGAAACAAAGGAAAACAGTCAAACAAGACAATATCATAGTAGTTCACTCATAAAACAAAATCAAGAACCTTTAATTCTTCCTCAATGGCTATAGATAAAATCCTGAGTCATAACCTTGAGTCGTTTGATAGATACTAAAACCCCAACCAGATGGAAGAAGTTAACTGCATGCTGACCACCAGCACGTAGAGCCCAAACTGGTTGGAACCAGAAGGTTGATGACGGAGATTCCTGAAACATCACCCTGTTACCTTACCGTCAACCAATCAGAGAATTCTGCACAAGCCGATCATGCATCCTGGGACTCTCTCCCTCACAGTCTTTAAAAACCCTGCCCTGAAAGCCACTGGGGAGTTCTGGTCTTTTGAGCATGAGCTTCACGTTTCCCTTGCTTTGTCCCACGCTTGGCACTTTGCAATAAATGCTGCACTTTTCTTCACTACAACCTGGTGTTGGTAGATTGGCTTTGCTGTGCGTTGGCTGAGTGCACCCAAGTTTGGTTTGGTAACAGGTTGGAACCATAAAACATGGTGTCCTGACCAATGGATGGGCATGTGGTCAAAGTTTACTCGCTTTAGGACTTTGAATGTTGAGCAAAGGCAGAAAAAGAATTAGCAGCAGTGCCCTAAAAACCAACAAGTGGTTCCACTTACTGACATCCTGAGTTGCTGCTGGTTCCCAGCTGGACCTTCAGCCTTCAGTTCTTCGAGCTGCCTTCACATCCTTCCAGTAAATTACACTGTCTGTTACTTTGCAACCCCAAACTCCAACTGGTACAGGCAGCCAAGGGGAGGCTGCACAGATGAGAAAAAAAGGTGTACTTAGCAAAGAAAGCCGGCCCTTACCCAGGCTCCAGTCAGACCAGCCGCAGTTTTTCATTCTGCAGATTTCATGTGCAGGTTTGAGATCATTTTATTGCTAAAGAGGTATGAAATCATTACATTCATGACTGCTAAGGTTTCAGTTATGAAACCTTAAAATTGGAGCATTTTAAGGACAAACTGAAGGATGAGAACTATGGCAGAAAATATGCCTGAATCAGAAAAAGAAAATGAAAAATTTGAAGCAGCTTTCAAAATTCATGAGGTTTCAGAGAAAAGAGAGAAATCAGGAACTCTTTCCATGTGAGAAGCCTCAATGCCTAAAAATCAAGGACTAGGCAGTAAAGCAGGTAACAGAAGGTGCAAAGAAAAGGCGCAGGGAGTCGTGATTAAAAAGAGATAGGAAATGTGGGACCGATGCTTCAAAGTCCCTGAGAGAAATACACAGGAGAGACAGTACATGTTACTAGGACTTCCACGGAGAAATAACAATGAAAGGTAAAAATTTCATACTCGATTTCTCAGGCTTTGTAGAAAACAGAGCATGGACATGTGTTTTAGGTTCAACTAAGCAGACACACAAATGTAGAAACAAAACCTGAGGACACAAAGAAATTGGCACTGCAGGGAATCAAGAGAAACTGACACAAAAAGCATAGATGGGGACAACTCCTCAGGAAGTGGTAGAATTTTAAACAACAGTCTCCAGAGACAGCACTGGCAGCTGTGCGGTGGAGGCATCCTAAAGTTCAAGGTCAGTGGGTGAAGTGACCTGTCGGTCCAGGCTTCAGCAGTAATGACATTGGGGTCCACGATGAGCTGTTCTCTGGAGTGATTTTGATGATGGCAATGTGTCCCCAGCTTCCTTTTGTTTCCCCATGTTCTCTTCCAAGTGTGGTCCTTCATCCTTGCTATTAATTTTGAGACTTTCCCAAAATCCTCTTGTCAAATAAATTTCTATTTAAGTCAGCCCCAGTCAGTTCCTATTCATTGCAATGAAGAACTCTAATTCCATTTTTAGTTTTTTAAGGAAACTCCATACTCTTCTCCATAGTGGCTGCACCACTTTACATCCCACCAACAGTGCAGGAAGGTTCCCTTTTCTCCACACCCTCTCCAGCATTTACTGTTTGTAGGCTTTTTGATGATGGCCATCCTGACCAGTGTGAGGTGATACCTCACTGTAGTTTTGATTTGCATTTCTCTAATAATTAGGGATGTTGAGCATCTTTTCATGTGCCTGTTGGCCACCTGTATGTCTCTGGAGAAACGTCTATTTAGGTCTTCTGCCCATATTTTGATTGGTTGTTTGTTTGTTTTGATATTTAGCTGTATGAGCTGCTTGTATATTTTGGATATTAAGCCCTTGTAGGTTGCATCATTTGCAAATATTTTCTCCCATTCCGTAGGTTGCCTTTTCATTTTGTTCATGGTTTCCTTTGCTGTGCAAGAGCTTATAAGTTCGAGTAAGCCCCATTTATTTATTTTTGCTTTTATTTCTTTTGTCTTGAGAGACTGATCTAAGAAAACGTTATGATTATGTCAGAGCATTTTTTGGCTATGTTCTCTTCTAGGAGTTTTATAGTTTCATGTCTTATATTTAAGTCTTTCAGTCATTTTGAGTTCATTTTTGTATGATACAGCAATCCCACTCCTGGGCATATATCTGGAAAAGACGAAAACTCTAATTTGAAAAGATGCACGCACCTCAATGTTCATAGCAGCACTATTTACAATAGCCAAGACATGGAAGCAACCTAAGTGTCCATCAACAGATGAATGGATAAAGATTTATACAATGGAATATAACTCAGCCATAAAAAGGAATGAAATAATGTCATTTGCAGCAACATGGATGGACCCAGAGATTATCATACTAAGTGAAGTAAGTCAGACAGAGAAAGACAAATATCATATAATGTCACTTATATGTGGAATCTAAAAAAAGATACAAATGAATTTATTTATAAACCAGAAATAGACTCACAGACATAGAAAACAAACTTACGGTTATCAAAGGGGAAGAAGGGGAGGAATAAATGAGGAGCTTGGGATTAACAGATACTACTATATGCAAAATAGATAAACAACAAGGTCCTACTGTATAGCACAGGGAACTATATTCAATACCTTGAAATAACCTATAATAGAAAAGAATCTGAAAAATAATTTATATATATACATATATATAACTGAATCACTTTTCTGTACAGCAGAAACTAACACAACATTGTAAATCAACTACACTTCAAAAGAAAAAAACTCTAACTTATAAAGCTGTAAAACTTTATTTCGGGACTTCCCTGGTGGTGCAGTGGTTGGGAATCTGCCTGCCAATGCAGGGGACACAGGTTCAATCCCTGGTCCGGGAAGATCCCACATGCTGCGGAGCAGCTAAACACATGTGCCACAACTACTGAGCCTGTCCTCTAGAGCCCGTGAGCCATAACTACTGAGCCTGTGCTCTAGAGCCCGTGCTCTGCAACAAGAGAAGCCACCACAATGAGAAGCCCACACGCCACAACAAAGAGTAGCCCACACTTGCCACAACTAGAGAAAAGCCCGTGCGCAGCAATGAAGACCCAACACAGCCAAAATTAATAAAATTAAAAAAACACAAAAACTTCATTTCAATACTTTTCATTCAGTAAGCCTTTAATCAGCACATATATTGTGTACGATATTGTGCTGGAAACCAGGAGGGCAAAGTCCCCATCATCCAGGTACTTAGAGTCTAGTGGAGGAACACAAAACTTAAGTAAATTTAAAAATAATTGTACGACACAAGTTATTAGAGGTGTTGTATTATATTAAGTGCTATGGAATTTGCATGACATATCAATTAATTCTGCCCAAGGCCAGATGGGGAGCTATGTGAAGGTACAGAGAAGAAGTGATATTTGAGTGGAGCCAGAAGGACAAATAGGATTTCACCAGTTTCACAGGAGCACACATTCCTGGAAGAGTGAGTTGTATGAGCCAATGTATGGGGACTTAAAAGTTTGGGATGTGTTTGTGGCCCCAAAAATACAGGTGGCTTGAGTGTTGTTATCACAAACAAGTACCTAGAAATAAAACTACAGTGATACTCTGAGATCTGATTATGAAGGTATGTGTACACCATACTAAAAAGTTATTTTATTCAGTAACTGTCATTATGGTTTTTAAAGCAAAAAAGTGATAGGACCAAATCTGTTTTCGAGAAATAGTGCTGGTGTCAGTGCAAAGGTAGTAAGAACAGTGTCAAGCCAACACCGACACAGAATACATTTGAAAGTTTGGCTGCAAAAGTTTTTGCCTACATTCCAAGTGAGAGGTGTACACAACTCAAAATGAAAACTGAGGAAGCAGTAGTAGAATTTGAAAACTACTGCCAACTTGGCTGGTAACTAACGATGAGATGTGAGGTAGCCTTATGTCCTCGGAAAGACTTCTGTAGGCTTGGATTACTCATCATAAACAGAATACTAATGACATGATAAAATGGTAATGATCCCTATGCTGCAGGGTAGTTATGCAGATAACAATAGTGTATTAAAAGGGTCCAGCATTGAGCCTGATTCTCAATAAATTTGGACACTAAATAATAGAAGCTATTGTTTTTAATACAGGGAAGAATGTAGAGGACTGAGCATTCTATTTTATTCTGTGATTCGCCAGACATGGCTTTAATAAATGCCACATTATACTTTGATGAAGTCACAGTGACCAAAATGATGTGACTTCCACTTATTTCAGAAGCCAAAGAGCAGGAAAGCTTTAATAACTAACCAAAGGGGAAGAGGGGGAAATTGAAGTGGCCCTCCTTTCAACGGCTACTTGGAAGGTAAGAATGTCCACGTTTTACACTTCAGCATGGTTGTTCTGTGGTTATACAAAAATGCTTTCCCACATGCCGCGGAGCAACTAAGCCTGTGCGCCGCAACTACTGAGCCTGCGCTCTAGAGCCTTCGAGCCACAACTACTGAGCCTGCGCTCTAGAGCCTTCGAGCCACAACTACTGAGCCCACGTGCCACAACTACTGAAGCCCACACACCTAGAGCCCATGCTCCGCAGCAAAGAGAAGCCACCACAATGAGAAGCCCACGCACCGCAACGAAGAGTAGCCCCCACTTGCCACAACTAGAGAAAGCCACGTGAAGAAACGAAGACCCAACGCAGCCAAAAACAAACAAATAAATAAATTTATTAAAAAAATGCTTTGTTATATATAAAAATGCTTTACTCTTTTACATGCATGTATTTGCTCTCCCATTAAATTAAAATATTTAGGTCAGAGCCTGTCTCTAATACTTTCAGTGTCTACTATATTAAGGAAGTTCAATATACATAAATATCTTTTACATTTTCAATAAAAGAAAACCTTCATCTTCAATAAAAATTGTTATATATAAATATTACATATACACATATATAAAAATATACATATATAAAACCTAGGTCTCTAATGAGGCTTACCTGAATATTTATTTTAACTGTTGGAAAATACTGATTTGAACTGTTGAAAAGTATTGATTTCAAGCCCTTAACTTAGTATTTATAGTTAGCCTTATAAAAGAATGCTAGATGAACATTAAAAAATATACAAATTGCTTTAAATATATTTAAATTTTACAATAATTTCCCTGTCTTCATCCTACTATATCATCCTAATTTTCAAATTATTTTGTTTCCTTTTTTTTTTACAATTGCAAATTCAGAGAAGTACAAATAAACACAGAAAAGTAGGCCATAATTACCTTACCTTAATAACCGCTGTTGACATACTAAGTAACCCACGGGGAAGATTAGAAAATTCAGTCCGTTTGGAAAGGTACAAAATGAAAATTGGAAGCCTCTCTTCCAAAGGAATGTCATCCTGAAAAAAAAAAAAAGCCTAAATTTACATGTACCTCTATTTCACACACACACCACACAAGTGATCACACTATACACACTGTAACTCGCCTTGCTTTTTCACATACTATATTTTGGAATTCTTTCCACATCTGCATTTAAATCTCCTTCATAGCAGGAAACAGTTACAAAGTATTCTAAAGTGAATTTAACTAGAGTTAGCTTTTACTGAACACAGTTGCCCAGGCACAGGCCTCAGTGTATTTTACTTAAGTCTAGCTCAGACTTTCACAGCTTCAGGACCCCGAAGTGCCTTTAATCCCATAAACCGTAACTCCCAAACTCCAAACCTGATTTGAATTTCAGTCCACTTTGCAAAATCTCGCGTTACTCTCCTCTCACCCGGCGGGTCTTGCTCCGCCTCCCCCAACTTCTCTACCCGCCCAGCACAGGAGTGGGCGAAGCAGAGCCTTCCGAGGGCGCATGCGCGGCAGATGCGCGCCTGCGCGGCAAATGCGCGCCTGCGCGCTATGGGGCTGCCGGCGCGTCAGTGCTCTGGGCTAAGGTGGCTGGGGCCGAGTTGGGGGGCGGGACGCGCGGCGCTATGGCCGAGGGCAGCGGGGAAGTAGTAGCAGTGCCCGCCACCGGGGCTGCCAACGGCCTCAACAATGGGGCCGGCGGGCCCTCGGCGCAGACTAACAACCCGCTATCGCGGAAACTGCGTAAGATCCTGGACACACGGCTGGACAACGACAAGGTGAGCGGGACTGGCGGGGTCGAGGGTGCTGCGTCGTCTGCGGGTCGGACCCGGCCTGGGGGCGGTGTCTGTCCGGCGCCCTCGGGCTCGTCCCTGTCCCCGCCGCGGAGGGGACCCCAGGCCCGCGGGACCCGCTGCTCTGCCGCGTGGGGCAGGTGAGAAAGGGGAGGCCGAGGAGCCCCTGGAAGAGCAAAGAGGTTTCCTGGGTGTTGCCCCATATTTAATTAAAACTGTTCTTCGAAGACTCTGGATCGGGAAGGCAAACGGTGAAGTCCCCTGCCCCCGCAGGTGTCGTGGGTCTGAGCAGGGAGGGGAGAGGAGAGCCCCAGGCAGGAGAAGAAAAATGCAAAAGAGCAAACTACAAAATAAGGTAGCGCGAATGGGGAGCTTAGGGGGAACAGGAGGTCAGGGCTAAGCATCCTTGAGCCTTTCCATTGACAGGTGAAAACAATTAAAATAATTTGCAGCGCGAAAGGGCTACCACCTGCTCATGGCTACTAGTTTTTGTTGTGAGCTAAGCACTGTCTATGATGTATGGGCTCATGCTGTATTTCTTTACAAGATAGTTTATCTTGTAAACTATCTTGTATTTCTTTACAGGATAGTTTATCCTCTCCCAAGTACCTCCTGAAACTTAGATTGGACTTTCCATCTCCCGTGGTAGCAGATTATCTCTTCTGTATCACTGAGTCGCTAGGTATATTGGTCATGCCATGGTGGCATAAAGAAAAAAGAATGTGTATAAGTGAGAGTTTTATAGATAAGTTTCTATCTAAAATTTTTAGATAAGTTTCATAGACAAATTTTTATTTTTTATACATATTTTAGACTGTTTAAGTGAGAGTGTTACGGATACATTTTTATAGATAAAAATAGAATTTTTAATGTATAGATACAGAATTTTTATCTATAAAGATTTTATTTTTATAGATAAATTTTTAGGTAACTGACAGTAAGCTGTCAATAAGAATTGGTGTGTAAAAAATAGCATTATACTATAATGAGTAAGAAAGATTGGCTCTGGGACCACCACTTATTAGATATAACCAACAAATTGGTGCATCATGGTTTCAATAAGTCCCTTAACTTCTGTGAGCTTATGTTAAGTTTCTAAATTGGGAATACTGCCAGTAACCTCCTCAGGGTTGTTGTGCAGGTTCAATGAGAGAATCCAGGTGAAATGCTCAGCACAGTGCCGCAGCAGTTATTTCTTGTTAAATGTTCATTCACTTTTTAAAAATTTATTTATTTTTGGCTGCATTGGGTCTTCGTTGCTGCGTGCTGGCTTTCTCTAGTTTCGGCGAGCGGGGGCTACTCTTGTGGTGCGCGGGCTTCTCATTGTGGTGGCTTCTCTTGTTGTGGAGCACGTGCTCTAGGCGTGTGGGCTTCAGTAGTTGTGGCGCACGGGCTCAGTAGTTGTGGCTCACGGGCTCTAGAGTACAGGCTTATTAGTGGTTGTGGCGCACAGACTCAGTTGCTCCGCGACATGTGGGATCTTCCCGGACCAGGGTTCAAACCCATGTCCCCTGCATTGGCAGGCAGATTCTTAACCACTGCGCTGCCAGGGAAGTCCCAAGAATTTCCACTTTTTTTCAATGGCTATATCATAATGTCTTTAAACCAATCCTTTTTAGATGGACATTACGGTTTTTTCTAATCTTTGCAGTTCCAAACAATTCTGCATTGAATAACGTATATATGTCACAATGCACAAGTAAGTATGTCCTTATTGTGTCTCAGAAATAAGTTTACTGTTCAGTAATGTGAAGGTCATCCAGTATATTTTGGATTGTGTAATGGAAACAAATTATTTGGAAATGATTTCATTAAATTTTTGCTTGAGATTAGAAAAACATTTGAAAATCGGTCCCAATAATGTTCTTTTATTATCAATTATGTAGGAGATGTTGGAAGCTCTCAAGGCACTCTCAACCTTTTTTGTTGAAAATAGTTTGCGCACTCGAAGAAATTTACGTGGAGATATTGAACGCAGAAGTTTAGCCATCAATGAAGAGTTTGTAAGCATTTTCAAGGAAGTGAAGGAAGTATGTAAACTTTTCACTTACCATTTATTGAGAGCTTACTATATGCCTGGCTCTGTGCTGAGCTTCTCTATGGATAGAGTTGATATGTTTGCAACTCGTGTACCGTGCTCAAATAGAAATTTAGCTACTTACTCCAGCAGCTTCTAGGTCTTTCTCTGGATTAGTGTGACTTCTAAATCTCTAACCTCCACTAGTGCTGCTTTTTGGAAAGTTGTAACATATGTTCCAGGATATTCTTTTAGGAATCTTAGCTTTTGAAACAAACAAAAAATAGCACTTCTCTGAGTGGTTTTCCAGTAGAAATAGTCCCTCACTGAATAAACCTCCCTTAGATAACCACTTCTCCACTGGAGATGAATTAGGATTGAGTTACTTTACTGCATCCTAAATTATGAAATTTTCAGATTAATTAGGATCAATGACTTCAGTTAATAAATAATGTTTCATTACACTTGAGTGAGCTGTCTACTCACCATAGGGTGAAAATGAATTTTATTTATTATGTTATATTTTATTTATGTATTATATAATACTTCATTAATTATGTTAATATTACTGAGTGATATTACATAGTTAATAGTTCTGTGTGAGTTGTATGAAAGTGTCATACATGGTTCTAGTGAGACAGATTATTTTTAACAGTGTAGTAGGATTTCATTGGCTGAAGGCTAATAATCTGGAAGATTAAAAGGGAAGTTTGGTAGTGTTCATAAAAATAGGGAGAGATAGTAGTGATGAGCACATCTAAACTGTACTCTCTAAACACCATTTCCCTCTGGAAGGAAGTACCAAAGTGGGGAGGCTGTGTAAGACTACTGGGAAGTGTCAAAAGGACTCTGGAGCTAACTTAGGTTTCCACTAGCCTAATATAGGATGATTTGAGCATCAGTAGGAATGACTGCAGTGGACTGAAACACAGCAAGCATATTTGAATCCATGAGTTCATAATGATACTAAAAACCAACAGAACCCTCACTGGTTATCTTAGGTGGATATGAGGGAACCAACTTATCGTTTTGAAAACAACTAAATAAAAGGAAAGAGTCAAGCATTTATCCTGTCTTTGGTACCAACTATATACAATTGTTGAGGCAAGGCTTCCCTTTATAGTAATATTCCACTTACTAAATGAAGAAATGATAGAAGATTTTGTAACCACTGTTTAAAGGATCTAGCTCAGGGTTTCTTAGTCTTGGCACTATTGACATTTGGGGCCAGATAGTTGTTGAGGGTTGTCTTCTGCTTTGTAGGATGTTTGGCAGCATCCCTGGCCTCTGTCCACTATATACCAGGAGCACCACCTTTCCTCAAGTTGTTCCAGCCAAAAATGTTTCCAAACATTGCCAGATGTCTCCCTGGGGGACAAATTTGCCCAAGTTGAAACCACTGATCATCAGTAACTGCTTATCTCACAAAAAGAAACAGTCATATATGTGACTGCTAACAAAGGTATACAACATCACCTGTGAAGAATTCTTGCAAGAAAATTGGACCAGAATATAATCAAGCTTCTAGATCTAATTGCAAGTTTATAGGAAATACTAGGGACAGAGGAGTATGTTAACAGTATGAAGAAGCAGTCAGCAAGTCTGGTGTGCTGGGAACTGTGCAGGCAAATGAACTGGTTTCTTCAACAAATAAATTGTAAGAGAAAGACAATTTATTTAAAGAAATAAAGGAAATATCAACCAGTTGATGTTTGTGAATATCATTTGGTTCCCGACTTGAACAAATTATTAAAAAAAACTGAAACAACTGGGAAAATTTGAACACTGAATAGAAATTTGGTATTAAGGGATTATTGTTGAATGTTTAGATGGGTAAATGGCATTTTTTTTTTGAGTTCTCTTAGAAGTGCATACTGATATGTTTATGGATGAAATGATATGCTATCTGGAATTCAAAATAATTCAGCTTGGGGAGGGAGAAAGTGGATGGGAAGAGAGTTAGAAAGTGGGTACAGAGATAGATTAAACAAGAGTGGTCATGAGTTGCTAATTGTTAAAGCCGTGTGATATGTACATAGGCATTCACATTATCTCAACTTTTAGATACTTTTGGAATTTTTCCATAATAAAAGATTTCATTAAAGGTTATCATACTGCAATTGTATTTAACAACCTGTAATTTTATTTAATCGGGAATAAAAGGCAGTTTGAGTTCAAATGAAGACTTTACATACAAGCAACGTAAAGGTTCTTGAATTACAATTTAGCAAATCTCTGCATTTAAGTCATATATTAAGAGACGTAATTTCTATTATTTTACAAATCAGATTCATTCAGTGTACTATAGTAGCTAAAGTAAATATCAGGAGTAGTTATTCTTGACCTTGTTGGCTGATAAAATGTCATAGTGCTAGTCTTATACAGTGAGATTTAAGGAAATAGATTAATTTGCCTATTAGTTAGTACCTATTTGCTATTGCTGACATTAATTGCTATTTTGAAATCATTCTTTTATTGTTTAAAGCAGTTTAGCACTTAACTAATCTGATTTACATCCTATTAATGGTAAGATACAGAGAGTAACGTTTGAAAATGTCTGGTGCTATGATTTTTATAATTCAAAGTACTTTATATAGAGAAAGGAAAAAATGTAATTCTGGAACTAGGATGTATGCTCATACTCTTGTAAGTGATTTCCTAACTCTAGTTCATCCTTACATTTTGTTCGTAGTCCTGCTTGGTTGCTTTCTTATCTCTTGCCCTATGATTGGCCCATCCCTTCATAAAACTGTCATGTTTTCATTTGAAGGTTTGGGCATTGTGTTGGAAGAGACCATAGTAAGACCATGTCTACCACTGAAACTTTCTTTCCTTGCATATCTTTCTGTTGTATTACACTGAATTGAATTGGGAAAAAGAAGATAATAGTGCAGTATGAAGTTAAATATAATTCCGTGATATCATTTTTTCATATTAAGAGATTGGTTCAGTAAAGATTGTAGAGAATGATTTAGTAAAGAGTTTGGAGCATGGGAGGCCTGTTGGAAGACCGTTTTTTATCAGTCCATACAGGAGAAAGCAATTGAACTGAACTCAAGTAGTAGCTGTTTGGGTTGTAAAAAAAGAAATGGATAAGATGTACATAATAAGGGCTATAAATGATAGACCTTAGTGACCAGCTAAATTCTTGCATATGTGGAGGGGGCTGGAGGTGGGAGTATATAGGGAAAGAATGTTACTGGGAGACTTACCAGATTTTTGGCATGATCTAATATGTGATTACTTTCAACCATACAGGAGGAGGCACTATTGTTAGTTTATTGGGTTTTCAAATTTTCTTGTTTTTTATTAATTAAAAGTTATAAATAATTCATTATAGAAAAGATAAATAATAAAGTCAGAAATAGAAGGAACTAGCGATATTACTTACGATTCTACTACACAGAAATAACCTGTCAGTATTTTATTGTATAGCCCTTCATAGAGTCTTCCCTGTGTTCTTCTGCACACATATATATGTATTGCTTTATAAGCCTTCTTTTAGCTTTATGTAGACATCTTTCCATGCTAATTTACACACACACACACACACACACACACACACACACACACAGATATTATCGTTGTTAATGTATGCACGGGTTTCCATTGTATGGTTGGAAACATTTCACATTTTCCATTTGTTTTAGGCAACTCTGTGTTGATCATCTCTTACATATGTTGCACACTTATCTGATTAATTTCTTAGGATAAATTCTTAGTATGAGAATTTCTGAATAAACAGGTATTCATATTCTTAAAGCATTTGCCATTTTCCTATTGTCAGACCCTCTAAAAAGAATATACTAGGTTTTTTTTTTTACATCTTTTCTTATACTAGATATTATTCTTTTTAATCATTTTCAGTCTTAAATATGGGATCTTTTGTCATGCTTTGGCAAGAAAGGGACAAAAATAAGGATTTGGCTAAGAGGAGAAATTTCTTTAACTATATATATACTGCTTGATGTTACTTTTTTCCTTTTCAGGAACTTGAAAGCATACATGAAGATGTTCAGGCAATGAACAGCTGTTGTCAAGATATGACATGTCGCCTACAGGTACTGTATAATGTCTGGATTTTAGCCTAGTTCCTGATAAGCTTTCAGAAAGTGCTAGATAGGTCTACAAAATGTGTGGATATCTGATACATCATGCCCTGTAGGATGTTTGAATATAAATATCATGCTTATTTTTTTTTAACTATAAATGTCTTTGTGTCTCTTTGGTGATGGTTTACTAATATTGCGCAGTTAACTCCAGAAGCCTTTATATTTTGATCTTGCCAGTATAGAGATAACTGTGGAATTTTGATAAACTTTTCAATCCCATAATGTTCAACAAATGCAGCAGAAATAAATTCCTTAGTAGAAAGCCTTAGGAATAATTTCAAACTAATGCTATGCCCAGTAAAGACCCAGCTTAATTATGATTTATGTTCAGCCTAAAAATATCTCAGGAAAATGTATGTAAGTTTAGGTCTGTTTATTAAAGCAGTTCCAAACCTCTAGTTTGGCTGTAGAGTTAACATTGACCTACATACTTCTGACTCATTTAATGCCCTGTGTTTCTACCTGCCTCACAACCACTCACTTGTTTCTCTTCTCGTTAGTAACTGCCTTAGTTTTGTAGTGTTCCCCAGTTCAGGTCTTTGAGAGAGAATCTCACTGGTTACACTTGTGATTTGTTTCAATTCACTTTATAAATATTTTCCTAGTCCTTGAAATACCTTTTCATCAAGTTTTCACTCCTGATCCTTTCAGCTCTGGTTTGGGAGAGAGAGGATTGTTTAGTATGACTTGGCCAGGAACAGCCCTCTGTCCTTTAGATGGGGCTATCTTTAATGTTCTCCAGAATTCTATATGAGGGTTTTCTTTTTTGTATATCCCAACTCTCAAATTTTTATCTCCACCTTGGGTATTTCTGTTGAGTTCCACAGCAACGTATCAGTGACTTAACTTCACAGCTTCATTCGGAGGTTTCCTGGTACCTCAACTCAGCATGTCTATAGCCGAAGTCCTCTTCTTCATCCTTACCTGGCTCTGGCAGTGCTTCTGTTCCACTGAGAAGCATCAGGAACTATTAAATTCCTTAAACATCGTTGTGATACCTTTTTCTTTCTTGTAAGCCTTAGCATTCTGAGTGAGTTCTTCTTATTAAACGTAGTGTATGAGCCTTGAAACATCTATTTCAGGTACTTGTGCCTTTTTTAAACTTTTGAGTTCTGGAGTGTGATCTCATTTGCTATAGTCTGAACTCCAGTAAGTGGCAGTATTAGTTTTCTGAAGTTGAAAAAAGTTGAAATGTACTGATAATAGATATGTTTATAATTTTAGGCAGCAAAGGAACAGACTCAAGATTTAATAATAAAAACCACTAAGCTTCAAGCTGAAAGGTAAGTTTTTCTTTACATAATCAACTCTTCATTAATTTGGAGATAACTGGGAAAGAAAATTATAGATAAATTCAAAGTTAAAACAATAATCAAAAACGTGACTCAAAAATGATACAAAGTATGAGGTTGTAAGCTGTTATCCAAGAGTAAAATAAACATAAAACAATAGTTTAGGAACATTGATAATTGGGATGATTGAGAGATTATCCCTCTTTGGAAGTGATGATGCATTGTTTGTTTGCCATAGAATTAAAAAATGACTGCTTTTTAAAATGTGGATTTTTCAAAGTTTTAGTAATTTTATTATCTTTTTCTCATAATTGTCTTTTATTTTTTACTTCCGATTATGCATCTTGCTACAGTCAAGATACAGAACCGTTCCATCACCACACAGGTCTCTCCCATTGGTGCATGGACCACGATGAGAAAAGTTGCAGCCTCAGCTGATGTGAAGAGATGGTTGGCTCTACAGAGCAGCCAGCTCTCTAAGGAAAGGCAGGTGCTGGATTTCTGTACTCAGAACTAAGCATGTGCCTTGAGCATCAAATTAGAATGTTTTTAGTATCACAACTAATCTTTTGAAAGAAAAGTTTCCTAGAAAAGAAATTTGCAGTTAGAGACCCACACATAAATTTTTCTGTTAAGTTATTGTTGGCTGACTATAAAAACATATATGGATTCAACTGAAAATTGTGACTAAAACTAAGAGTAACAGATCACCAATCCTGTTTACAAAGTTTGTGGTCTGAGTTTCTGGTCTGAGTTAAATCTTTCTCTTGCCATCTTTACTGTAGTGTGTAGTACAGTCTTGTAACTAATGATTGGTTTGATTGACTCTCTTTCCTACTGAACTGTGAGCTCCTTGAGAACGATGACAATTTCTTAGTCTCTTTTTGTGTCTCCAATGCATAACACATTGTAGATTCAATAAATAATTTTGAGTGAATGAATATGAAATATAGCTATTCCAGTGTCAGGAAAGGAACATAAAAAATGAAAAATAAGCATTTTATTGGAGCTCGTAACATGTATGGGACTGGTTAATGTCTGCAGGAGGCAATATTAGAATATTGTCCTTCTGTTCATATGTTGTCAAAACTATTTAAGCAAGGTTGTTTATGTTTATTATTTTAGTAAGCCTATGAAAAAAGTGTTTTGGCCTGGCATGTTTCTGGGAAGCAAACATTTATGGCATTCTAGTATCCCAAGAGCTATGGATTTGATGTGCCAAATGAACATTTGTGTGAATGTATTTTAAGAAAATTACATAGCAGAAATCATAACAGATTCCTGGGTGCTGGCGGAGTTGTTTTTCCATTTTAAAAAATTACCTTTTCCTTTTTAACGAGAAACTTAGACAAGCATTTGGCTTTAGAAATAGAAATTCTGTGGGCTTATTTGGATAACATGATATTCTTATTCAGACAAATTTATAAATGATATGAATAGTTTTTCCAACTGAGTTAGAAGGAGGTCATTTTGACAGCTGTTGCTCTATAGGTAAAGTTTGGTGTAGAATTGTCTCCACAGAACTGCAGTTTAACATTTGCCCTTAATGTTTAATTGACAGTCAGAAGATGGGTTTCATTGATGATTAGGAAAGGCTATGTCCAGATGAACATACCTCCGTATTTTTGAATACCACTGAAATCACTATTTATTATGTATTTTTTTGTCTCATGGAAAGGCCTACCAGCCAAATTTCTGTCTGGACTCAGAAAAACATAGCCTCTGGCTTATGTTTGTTTATTTTTGAGGTGTAGTATGTTAGTGGAAAGAATGTAGACCTTGAAAACCTGAATTCTAATACAAATCTTGGGTAAGAGGTCATTAGATTTTTAATCGTTAACGAGTTATTTCTTAACCTCCCTCAGTCTCAGTTATCACATCTGAAAAAAGGAATAATAAACTATGTCACAGGGTATAGTCTGCTGAACACACTGTCTGACATACCTCAAGGAGCGTTACCCTTCATATTTCTCCCCCCTTATTAGACAAAGTTGTGTAGCACATCTTGTTTCTACATTGGCTTTGGTGGCTGGAAGTTTAGGCTGTTCTGCACTTAATTGCGATAGCTTTCCTCAGCTATGTTATTTAAGTTCTCATTCTTTCTCTTTTTCTTTTTTTTCTTTTCTTTATTTTTGGCTGCGTTGAGTCTTTGTTCCTGGGTGCAGGCTTTCTCTAGTTGGGGCAAGCAGGAGCTCCTCTTAGTTGCAGTGCATGGGCTTCTCATTGCGGTGGCTTCTCTCGTTGTGGAGCACAGGCTGTAGGCACACAGGCTTCAGTAGTTGCAGCACGCGAGCTCAGTAGTTGCGGCACACGGGCCCTAGAGCATGTGGGCTTCAGTAGTTGCAGCGTGTGGGCCCAGGGCATGTGGGCTTCAGTAATGTGGCTTGCGGGCTCTAGAGTACAGGCTCAGTAGTTGTGGCGCATGGGCTTAGTTGCTCCGCGGCATGTGGGATCTTCCCGGACCAGGGCTCAAACTCGTGTCCCCTGCATTGGCAGGTGGATTCTTAACCACTGCGCCACCAGGGAAGTCCCTCTTTCTTTCTTACTACTTTATTTTTTAATGGTTTTGTAATTTTAATTATTTGTTATAAACTATTTTAGGTTTTGAAGTTGGTAACACATAAAAATATAAAAAGGATTTAT
The DNA here is from genome assembly GCF_005190385.1 of Monodon monoceros. NCBI lineage: Eukaryota > Metazoa > Chordata > Mammalia > Artiodactyla > Monodontidae > Monodon > Monodon monoceros. The sequence goes on along the minus strand of NW_021703785.1, from coordinate 60,973,172 downwards.
TTTGCACAAATATACATGTAAAAATATAGAGCATATGTGATACATATTCTTTCATTGCCTGGTAAAAAGTTAGGAGAAGGCAGGGGAACATCACATCTTTCTTCTTTCTTCTCCTTTATGTATGTAAGACTTAAAGAAGAAAATTACAATCAGGTATAGTTTCACCACCCAGACATAGCCACTGTTAACAGTTTGGTGTATCTTCTCCCAGAGTTAGTATGTATGCATAGTTACATTTTACTTCACTCACATAAAATTTCATGTTCGTTTTCCTATATCATTTATTTTTAAAAAACATGTTTTTTAATGTGGCATTGTATTTTTTCTTGTGAATGAACAAGCATTTTAAAATTATCAGATATTGTTTCCATTATTAAACATAATGGTTTGGTAAGTGTTTCTAAATCATTTTGTGCATTTCAGATTATTTTCTTAGGATAAATTCCTAGAATTTGATTGTAATTAAAGAATCAAATGGTAGAAATTTTAAAAAGTATCTTCATATATATTGCCTAAATTTCTCTCCGGAAAGGTTATGCCAATTTCCAGCTTCATCAGCAATATATGAGAATGTCTATTTTATTAAACCCTGTAGACACTAGATGTTGTCATTAAAAACAGCAATTTTATAGATGAAAAATGGTATCACACTATTTTAATTTACATTTAACCGAATATTGGTAGATCAACCTTGTTTTCATTTTGTTTTGCCATGTATATTTCTTTGCTTTTTTTTTGTTTTGATCTATATCTTATGCCTCCCCACCCACCCCTTTTTTTTGCTAGCTTTTTTCAATTATTTTGAAATTATTTGGTGGAGATGAGTTTAGAAGTTAGAGTTAAAATATGACAGGGGTATATTTTCAGGAAAAAACAATACCACAAGATTCATAAATCATGTTCTGGGATGGTTTAAAAGAATCATTATAAAAATGAAATAATCTGTTTATTTTATATACTCAGGCAGTATGTGAATACATGTCCTGAAAATTCCTGTGTATGTGTAAAGTTTCTTTTTAAAAGTACATGGGGGTTGCTGCACGTATTTTTCTGTGACTTGTTTTTTGTACCTATAAGTGCCTTATAGATAATTTTGTGTGAATACATATAGCTCGACCTCATTTTTTATTTGCTGTATATTATCCCACAGTATGCATTTGCCATATTCACTTATGTTTTATATAACTTACATCATATACAGTGATTACATGAATACACATCAAATACTCTTAGAAGTTTTAATTTACAATAACCATTTATGTTTTATTTTAGCATTAATTTCATATACTTTTAATTTAGATACTAAAAGCCCTCCAAAAGTTACCATATTTCATTTGTATTGTACAGTAAGGCAGGGTCTGCCTCACGTGTACCTTTTGTCACCTCAGACCCTAGTTCAGGGCCTTTACACCTTGGAGATCCCTGTTCATGCTACTTGATTGTACAAATACTCCTCAACTTCGTCAAGAATGGTTGCGAAATTTTACCTGGGAAGACTATATATGGTAAAACTAAAGAGTAATGTGATTTAAATAATATCTTGAATTTACAGTTGATCCTTGAGCAATACGGGTTTGAACTGCACAGGTCCACTTATATGTGGGTTTTTTTTTCAGTTAATATGTACTGCAGTCCTACCCAGTCCATGGTGGGTTGAATCCTCTGGTGCAGAGGGCTGGCTGTAAAGTTGAATCTGGCTGGTGCAGATTTTCCATTGCACAGGGCAGGGGGTTGGGGGCTGGGGTCGGCGTCCCTGACCCCCATGTTGTTCAAGGGTCAACTGTACTAGATTTAGTTTAAACAAAATGAACCAATAAAGCGATGAATTTTCCGTTGTGTGTGATAAATTGACTATAAAGATCCAAAAGAAACTCTCAAAACGTTTTCATTGAAATGGTTAATTTGTATAGTCTCAAGGAATTTTATGAAGTGTTAAAATTGCCTTAAATCCTGTATGATAACAATTTGAGCTTTATCTAAAAATATAAAACAAAACCTGTTTAGGTAACTTTTAGATATCAGTATCAGTGTTAATAAGATGATTAAGGACATAGGCTATTTAAATCTGTATAAATTTAATTAGGTGATTTACATTATTTGAGAAAAACAGAACATTACTGCCACCTGGAGGACCTTTCCTTTCTAACCTTCTATGTCATTCAGCAGGGCATTTGACTGAATTTAAAACCTCACAACTCGAGTACAAACAAAGATGGCATGTGTTGTACTGTCTGTTCAGATAGGGTTAATGTTTATCTTTGTTCAGTTTCATTTGAATATTGTTAGATTGTAGAATATCACTGCCCTGTGAATACTACTAGTGAAACACTTATAATTTTATTTATATATCTTCACATCTAAGATCTAGAAGGCAGGGATGTTGAATTTCTGCTCTTGTAGTTTGTATTCCTGACTTGCCCTTAGATGGGACCCTGCTCAGTCCTCCAGGTCCCTGCAGACTAGAGTGTGCCTTTTGCTAATTGTCAGCTAGTCTAGATAGGTTGCGTTCGGATAGTATAATTGAGAAGACTTTTTTTTTTGTTATGATCGTATACAGAAAAAGTGGGGAAGGGAGAGTGGAAGAGTGATTTTTTTGATGTAATGAGGGATTACTAAATGAATTCTTGACTACTATTTCTAACCTAAAATAAAAAAATAATGGACCTGATTTTTGGTTGTTGTGTACTTCATGTGCAAGCTTCAAAGGCTTAGGATTTTTTTAGTGACTGAGAAGAAATTAACTGGCATATTTCTCTTCCGTAAGATAACTTTGTTTTCAAGAGGCAAACTGTGCAAGTACACCTAAGTGGCTAAGGATTGTAATACCCGGACCATTCATGAACGTATTTCTTCTTCTGCTTAATGATTAATCATTTTACTGTGGCTTCTACTGAACAATATCAGCCAGTTTTATCACCTACGTGCCTGATGGGCTTCTAATATTTGAGGCAGAAATAAGGCTTTTGAAGATATTGAGACTCTTCCACACCTTTGTTTTAAAAGTTATGTCAGATGTAACTTGTCTTAAAGCTATGCAGATGCATAGTGTGCTTGATTTTTTGTTGCCTTTTTTGAAATATTACAGTCAAACATTAGAAATAAGAGCGCAAGTTGCAGATGCCTTCTTATCCAAGTTCCAGCTGACTTCTGACGAAATGAGTCTTCTCCGAGGTACAAGAGAAGGACCTATCACTGAGGTATTTTGCTCTCTGTTAAAATCACTTAAAGCATAGCAGTTACAGATGTTATAGAGAAATCACTCTTTTTTTAAGGCTTTATTTTACCACGTAAAATTTTTTTTGATTTAAAAATGTTTTTCAATTTAGCAATTAAGGTGCATATTTTAAATTACCTTATTTTTCAAAGCAATACATATACTTTTTTTTGGTTGTTTTTAGAAGTCAAAGAGTACAACATGGCTTATAAAGAAAACCTACATCACCTATCCCACTCCTTCCCATCTCTAAGTCCTTTGGCAACCATTTTCAATCTTGTTAATTGCTTCTTTTGTAAATTCTGTATTCTAGATCTATAGTTAAAAAGAATATGCTTTAATTTTAAAGGATTTTTTCAAGGCATTGGGAAGAGTAAAACAGATTCATAATGATGTCAAAGTTCTCTTGCGTACAAACCAACAAACAGCAGGGTGAGTAGTCTTTTCAGTTCATGATTGTGTTACCTTTTATATTTCCAAAATTTAACGATTTTCTAGGTTCTTCTTAAAGTATATGACATTATGACATTTTGTGAAATAGAAGTTTAATTTTTATGTATCTTTGGATAAGGAGAAAGTTATACCCTGATACGTTTAGAGTAAAACAGCAGTTGGGTATCTAAGTGATGGTGTTAAACTTGGCGACATTTAATTATAAACATTTACTGAAAAATTATTCCACAAGATGATAAAAAGTTAATAGGCTATAACCAAATCACTCTGTAATTAAATAAAGTGATTAGGTTCTTAGATATATTCAATAGCTATTGGCTAAAACTTTTTAATAAATTATAATAAACCTTTAATGTTTTTAGTTTAGAAATTATGGAACAGATGGCCTTGCTTCAAGAAACATCTTATGAAAGACTTTACCGGTGGGCTCAAAGTAAGTGATTTCTTTTATGCAGTCTAGATTCATGAATATTAGTGTTTGATTTTGTTATTTCACTTAGTCTTTATTTGATATCATTTTGATCTTAGTAATCGAAAACTATTTTTAAAAAGAAAAACTTTATATTTGAACATATTGTCTTTGTATGTGTCTCATAAACATCTACTATCATTCAAGCACTGTCTATGATTAAGGATGGGAATAAAAAAATAAAGTCAGTATTTCTGCCCCAGATTATCTTAAAGTTGATTAGACATCTCTTGTTATTTACATGACATGTTATTTACATATAGTAGTTACTACAACTATAATAAATGGTGAGTTTTTCTATTACTGCTGTAACAAATTTAACACAATCTTAATGGCTTAAAATAACACAAATTTATTATTTTATAGTTCTGTAGTCAGAAATCACCATGCTAAAATTAAAATGTGGGCAGGGCTGCATTCATTTCTGGAGGCTCTAAGGAGTAGTCTGTTTCCTTGCTCATTCAGTTTGTTGGCATAACTTAGTTCTTTGAGTCTGAGGACTGAGCTCTGAGTTGCCTTGCTGGCTGTCACTGAGGGTCTTTCCCAGCTTCTAGAGGCTGTCTGCATTCTTTGGCTTGTGGCCCCTTCCTCCATCTTCGAAGCCAGTAATGGGTAGATGGAGTCACTTTCTCACTTTGAATCTCTTCTGCCTCTTCTTCCATCTCATATCTCTAACTCTTTTGCTAGCCTTTTTTACTTTTAAGACCTATATGATTATCTTGGACCCACTTGGGTTATCTGGGAAAATGTCCCTATTTTAAGGTCTGTCACCTTAATTCCATCTGCAAAGTTCCTTTTGCCACGTAAGATGGCATATTCACAGGTTTCAGGGATTAGGGATCTTTGGAGGACCATTATTTTGCCTATCACAAATGGTTTATTTGCTTTAGATTTGCTTTAAAATGTTTCAGTAGTCTGTTCATAGAATTGCCTGTTAAAAACAAAGTAGTTAAGACTTCAAGAATGGAACATGTGCACAGGATATTTTAATAGATGTTACCAGCTGACTGTTGGAAGGAGTTGGGATTAAATCCAGTTAACCAGTATACTTGTACTTGACTGTGAAAAACCTTATGTGTTTCAGATGATTTACTCTTTATCTCCAAAACTTCTTTCTTTTTTTTTTTTAATGTTTATTTATACGTATGTATGGCTGTGTTGAGTCTTCGTTGCTGCACGCGGGCTTTCCCTAGTTGCGGCGAGCGGGAGCTACTCTTCATTGCGGTGCACGGGCTTCTCATTGCGGTGGCTTCTCTTGTTGCGGAGCACGGGCTCTAGGTGCGCGGGCTTCAGTAGTTGTGGCTCGTGGGCTCTAGAGCGTAGGCTTAGTAGTTGTGGTGCACGGGCTCAGTTGCTCCGCGGCATGTGGGCTTTTCCCGGACCAGGGATCGAACCTGCGTCCCCTGCATTGGCAGGCAGATTCTTATCCACTGTGCTACCAGGGAAGCCCCAAAACTTGTTTCTTTTTCTACTTCTCTTGTTTGCACTGTTTACTCCTATTTGGAGTATGGTCTGGCTTTCCCTCTTTATATCCAAATCCTACCTCAGTCTTCAAAGTCTGGCTTAGGTTCTACATCTTCCTGGAACTCTCCACAACTACATTAAATCATAGTGGCTTTTCCCATCTCTGAACACTAACTACTGAATATATTTATTTGATATTCAATAATTTACTATTCTAACATAACTTAACTTTTCATATATGTATGTCTTAGCTCTCCAGTTAGATTTCTGTTTTCATAAAGGCAAGGACATTGCCTCATATTTCTTTGTGCTCCCATGACGTCTAACATGGAAGTTCCAAACTGACATTCTGACTCCTAAGGACACTGGAGTCATCGTAAGATAGCTCCAATCCCATACACGTGTATGTTTTTCTCAGTCAGTGTGTGCCAGAAAAATATACTGCTAGCGTGAGGTCCTCATATTCCCAAAGGTTGGGAACTTCTGAACATGCTCTGAGTTTTTTGAGCAGAGTAGACATTTAATAAGTATTTTATAGATAGGATAGTAAAATAAAGGACATATTGGTGTACAGATTTTTTAAACAGTTTAAAATCTAAACAATTTTGAAATTATAATCTTAATACTATATATTAGTTACCCATATAAACATTTTAGCAAACTCCTTGAAGATTGCTCCCAAGGTAAGGAACTGGTAATATATGTTTAGTACTCCCTTCCCTCCTTGACATTGCTATGTGTATAGCAGTTATTTAGTGCACGTTTGTTCATTGACTGGTTTCTTCAGAACTGTAGTTTTTTATAATAATAAAATATGTGGGGGCTTCCCTGGTGGCGCAGTGGTTAAGAATCTGCCTGCCAATGCAGGGGACACGGGTCTGAGCCCTGGTCCGGGAAGATCCCACATGCCTTGGAGCAACTAAGCCCATGAGCCACAACTACTGAGCCAGTGCTCAAGAGCCCGGAAGGCACAATTACTGAGCCCGCGTGCTGCAACTGCTGAGGCCCGCGCGCCTAGAGCCCGTGCTCCGCAACAAGAGAAGCCACCACAATGAGAAGCCCGTGCACCACAACAAAGTGTAGTCCCCACTCGCTGCAACTAGAGAAAGCCCACACGCAGCAGCAAAAGCCCAACACACCCCCCAAAAAAAAAAAAAAAAAAAAATATATATATGGTATACCAGATAGCAGATGTGGTCATTTGAAGTTATGTAGGTATTTAAGCTTACATTTTCAGTTTGACAGCATGAACTAGTTTTTGATTGGCATGTTCTCTAGGCTTTTCCAAGCTTTTTTTTTTTTTTTTTTTTTTTTTTTTTGCGGTACGCGGGCCTCTCATTGCAGTGGCCTCTCCCGTTGCGGAGCACAGGCTCTGGACACGCAGGCTCAGCGGCCATGGCTCACGGGCCCAGCCGCTCTGTGGCATGTGGGATCTTCCCGGACCGGGGCACGAACCCGTGTCCCCTGCATCAGCAGGCGGACTCTCAACCACTGCGCCACCAGGGAAGCCCCCCAAGCATTTTTTTAATACAGTATTTAGACTCTGGCTGTACAACAGACATAATAAGGTACTTATTAATTGTACTTTAACAAGTGTTATAATGTTATAATGATTATATAACACAATAAGTGTTATAATGATTTTTCAGGTGAATGCAGAGCACTGACACAAGAATCATGTGACATATCTCCAGTACTGACTCAGGCAATGGAAGCCCTGCAGGATAGACCTGTCTTATATAAGTGAGTGACTTTTTCCTAATTAAAAAAAACAACTTACTTTTTCTTCGATAATTTACATTGACTTTCAGTATTATCAAATTCACATACAATAGTGTGAGCAATATAATAATTTACAGTGATGTTTTTATCTCATCTCGGTACCATTGGGGCATCAGCTTATTTGCATATTATTACTTGCTGTAGAATGCAACATGGAGATGAAAACCAAGGTGTCCCTGTATCTAGACTACCTCTTATTTGTGTACAGGCTAAGGGCTTTTCCCCAATCTGTCATCTCGTTAACGACCTAGGAATTGTATGTAACTAAAACTCCTGTATCAACCCTGCCCTGGAGAGAAGGTCAAATAGACTGACAAATAATAATTGCCCAGAGATGAAAAAAGAAAATTTAAAATTAGAATTCCATTAGTAGGACTTAAGAAAGAAAGAGTTCAGCTATTTGATCCTGTAAGTTATATCAGCCAAGCGCTATGTGATAATGCTTTGGATAAGAACTTTATGCATTATTAACTTATAAATTTTTTATTATTCTGTATTTTTTGTTTTACTTTTCATATAAAATAGAAGTAAATACCTTTTTACTTTTAATGCCTGGAATAGTATGGAAATAGGAAGACCAAGTGGGGAGTTAAAATTCAGGAAACAGAAAGCCAGGGGACTCCTGCATAGGCATCAGTCCTGCCCTGAGCCATGCCTTTCATATGCTTACGTATTTTTAGAGGGTTTCCTTCTTACTCTGTTTTCTGACTGGAACATTGCTTGTCCTGTAATAAGGTTCCAGAACACAAATGCTGGACAGCTACATAAAATAATAACATCCCAGTGCTACTTACTGAGTACTCACTATGTGTTAAGCACAGTTCTAAGTGCAGCAGACTTAACATCAATAAAGCATTGCCTTCAAATTGCTTTGTTTTATTGAACAAATAGACAAATCCACTTTAATGAATACATTAATTGCTTTTCTAAAAGTCAAGTCTCAAGTGCTTTGTGGCTCAAGTAGTCTGTGGTGAGGAAGGGGGTGAATATTAGAGGAAATTCCCCTCAGGAAGTAGGTATGAAATGACTTCTTAAGGTGATAAGCATTTTCCAGGATGAAAAGGGAGGAGAGAAGATCCCAGGTTGAGGGAACAGCAGGTGCAAAGGTGTGGATTGAGGAGGAACGTGTACCTTTAGGAAACTGCGACAGCTTGCCCTGGCTGTTGGGTTAGTAGCAAGAGCTGGATCATAATAGACCTGCGTGTTGTGCCGGTGCCTGTGATAAGCTGATGTTCACTCTTGACCACCAGCGCAGCAGATCTTATCGACTTCGAAATTTCTTTCCCAGCTTTTTCACTGTAAGCTATTGGTGTTTGATTATGAGAGTCTTTTGGTACTTAAAACATTTGGTGTTTGTTTAATAATGTGTAACATTGACCACAGATTCATAATTGTTCACAAGGTTAATCTTTTTAAAAAAATGCCTTTGTCTGTTTTGGGCATCTGAAAAGGCCAGCTGACTTCTATTATTTTTTCTAAATTTTGATTCTTGATCAACACTTGGGAAGGAGCAATATTGCATAATGGTTTAAAAGGTGGGCTCTGAGTTAGATTTTTTGATGAACCCATGCACCTTTATAAGCTTCAGTTTCCTTGAGCTGTAAAATGAGGATAAAAGTAGTGCCTGTCTTGCCGGGTTGTTGGGAAGATTAAATTAGAATGTTCCCATAAGGTGTTTACCATAATGCTTTGCTCATCACAAAATATTAGCTATTATTTCTATTTTGAAAGGAGATAAACTGGAAAGTTTTCAACTAAAGAGAAGTAAGGCACGACAGTAAGGCAAAATGCTTGAAAGACAAAGAATAGAACTAAAATAGGCAAAGATTTATCTCCAGAGGACACACAGGGGATGGGGGCAGTAGTGCAGTATAGAAGGTTGTAGGAAGCATTTGCGGGTTGAATGGGGAAGAGGGAGGATTTTAGTGACAGTTAAGTACCATAACATGAATGCTAAGAAAGAGAAAATGGTCCTTTCATCTTAAGTAATCACCTGTTTCCAAAAGTGGTGGTTTCTTTAAATTTAGGGAAAACTTAATAGTATATCATGTTAACCACCAGATGGCACTATATGAACTTGATTTAAGTGATGTGTAAAAGCTTCACTGTTCATTATTGTGTCTCACGTGTGTAAGTATCAGGTACAAGAAAATGTCAGTTACTGAAGTCTTTGGGGAAAGTTGCCATACTCAGTTTTTCTTAGGTATTATATAACCGAATGCTAATGCGTTATTGACTTTTAATAAATCAAGTACAGAAGTTTTTTCAAAAAGAAATTTATTACAAGTAGAAATGAACAAATTGATGTTGTCTTCTTTCCATTGGTAAACCTTCAGCATATAAATTATTAACATAGTAATGTGTACAATGCTGATTTTTCTTCATTTTTTTATTTGTTGCATTTCTTAGAGAGGTTTCTACACTATTTTATCTTTTAATTCTTTTTTGGACAAATTTTTTCATCTTTTAATTTGCTGTTTGACCAGAATTTTTCTTTTTCTACTATGGCTAGATATAAAAAAATGGAGATTTAAATTTTTATTTTAACTAGAGGCATTTTAGAATATTTACATAATTTTAACAGTCACCTTTGTAAAGCTACATTTTCAGTTTTTGACCTTTGTTGGAAGAGAATCCGTTTTGGTCAAAGAAATTTTCTTCTGTCTCTGGGAAAAGATGTTTCATGTCTTCAGGTATCATTGAAGGTTCCTTTTAGTTCATGCTGTTCTTCAAATTATATCTATTGCAGGAAAATAAGCATTAATATTGTTTATATGTTATAGTAAACAGATTCAAGTGTTTGTTAGGCTTTTTAAATCGCCCCTCCCCCATTTAAAATGCCAGTGGATTCACTGGTTTCTAATATAACTTGTGGTCACAGTGAATAGTCCTAGAAACAGAAGTTACATTGTTTCTGTTTATTACATAGCCACTTGGGTCCAGAGGGTGAAGATTAGTTTTACATATTTAAAAAGTTAAAAGTTTGTGAATTTTGTGCTGTCATAAGGAGTCATCTGATCACGAGTCATTTCATGGAACTGACGATCATTTAAAGCAGGGGTCCCCAACCCCCGGGCCGCAGACCGGTAGGGGTCCTCGGCCTGTTAGGAACCGGGCCGCACAGCAGGAGGTGAGCGCTGAGCCAGGGAAGCTTCATCTGCGGCTCCCTGTCGCCCCCATCGCTTGCGTTACAGCCTGAGCCATCCCCCCCCACCCTTCTGTGGAAGAATTGTCTTCCACGAAACGGGTCCCTGGTGCCAAAAAGGTTGGGGGCCGCTGATTTAAAGGAATGCATTCTTTACCCTGAACGTTTATAATTTGAGAGCATGAGGCAAAAAATAGAAATAAGCATTTTGGTTCTAATTTATTTTAAAAAATAGAAAGTGAATGCAAGGCAATTGTGTACTTTAGCAACACTTAGCTTGATACTGCGTTTTCATCTTGACGTATATATCTGCTATGTCACTGCAGGGAATTTCAAAACCATTTATTTTTAACCAAAACCAAAAAACCACAAACAACCATGATCTGGTTACTAGTAAACAGTCCTCTAAAAAGGTTCAGAGTCCTAAAAATTCACAGCCATTGATTCTTCACTACACTTTGATTTAAAAATATTCCGTCTTCCAGCTTTCCTACGTTAAAAAAAAATGTGAGTTTTTCATTAAATCAGTAGCATATTAAAGAAAGCAGTATAGCCTAAGAAATTCTTCTGGAAACCTTTGGGGAATTTTGATAACTTTTATTTATATGTAAGGTAATGAAATAATTCTCAACATTTAGTAGAGTACTGTTTAGGGATTTAAAAGTTAATTGGTCTAGAATCCGCTGACATCGGACTATGAAAAAAATACTTTGTTTTCCTATGTACTTTTAAAATAGAACTTTCAGTTGGGCATCGGGTGGTGATAATGGGAAACAAAGGCTGATTCTAGTCGAAGAAACAGGTACTGTTGGTTACTCTAAGCCATCCTATAATTTGATCCCAAATTGTCTGATTCTTTCATTCAAAGCTTTTCTTTCCTACAAATTCCTCACCTTCGAAAGTCCATTTTTTTCCCCCAACCATAATTGATAACTTGTAAATATATGTAAAAGTATTTGCTCTGTATGCATAGTTGGTCAGTAAATTTAAGGAACACATGTTTAACATTGGAGTCAAAATAAGCTTTTAAATATGAATAGTATATTTTGGACAAATTTTGATGGTAAATTTTGATAATATTGAATAAATATAAATGAGAATTTTTTAATGTAGAAGGAAAAGTCTTCTATTTTGGATGGCAGAGTTCTAACTGTAACCAGCCTCTGAGAACTAGATATTAGGCCTTATGTATGCAGTGGAACATCATGTTTTGGGCAAGGGGGGCACTGAAACCTGAAGAGTCCTGGATTTCCACCTTGTGTTGATTTTTACTTTTACCAAATCCCCTGCTCTATCCCTTATACCCACTGCCTCTGTTACTGATTCCAAATCCCAGCATTCTTTCTTAGGCATAAAAAGATGCACCTTTAGGCTGAATTATCATTATGATAAAGTTATTTCATAAATATTTTTTGTTGTTTAAAACAGTATTGCTTGAGAGAATTGTGTAAAAAAAGCTTTAAATATCTTAGAAAGTGCATGAATACTTGGATATAACCATTAGGAAGAAAAGCAACTGTTTGTTAATAACTTGTTTCTTCTAGGTATACCTTAGATGAGTTTGGAACAGCTAGAAGAAGTACAGTTGTTCGTGGATTTATCGATGCTCTTACAAGAGGGGGCCCAGGAGGTACACCTAGACCCATTGAAATGCACTCCCATGACCCTTTGAGGTATAGTAGTCAGACAGTATTGGAGTATTCGATGTTTTTCTGAAGGAAATCTTTACTAACATTTAGTTTTTTCATTAGATATGTAGGAGATATGTTGGCTTGGCTCCATCAGGCTACTGCTTCTGAAAAAGAGCACCTTGAAGCTCTCTTAAAGCATGTAACTACACAAGGTGGGTCCTCTGATTGTTACCACTCATGCCTAGATCTAGTAAATCACGCAGGACTTCTCTGTTTCTGTTTTCTTCATGGAGATAAACTCGTCACACTAGGTGATTTAATAAGCATCCTAATTAATCTTCCTGTCTCTAGTTTCCCCCTTTTTCTGCTGATAGACTTTCTTTTCCATCACTTTCATTTTGTCACACAACTGATCACATTTTTATACTGGACCCTTGGGACCTTTCCTTGTAAGCCTAGACCCCTCTGCTTCACTTTTAAGGCATCTCTGGAGTGCCTGGCCTACATTATCTCAGCCACCATCCTTTAAAGGCGAAAGGTGATGTTCTCTTCATTTTATCTATGAGTACACAGGCTCAGTCAGTGACTGGCCTAAGGTCGTTAAGCTACTACTTCTTTCATTTCTACTCTCCAGCCCCTTTTTTCATTCTCATGTGACTATTTTTAAGTTTTTTGAATAATTACCTATGTACTGAGACTTCCCTGGTGGTCCAGTGGTAAAGAATCCGCCTTCTAGTGCAGGGGACGCGGGTTTGATCCCTGGCCGGGGAACTAAGATCCCACATGCTGCGGGGCAACTAAGCCCATGCACCACAACTAGAGAGCCTGCGTGCCGCAAACTACAGAGCCCATGCGCCCTGGAGCCTGCGCACCACAACTAGAGAGAAGCCCGCACGCTGCAATGAAGAGCCTGTGCGTCGCAACAAAAGATCCTGCACGCCTCAACGAAGACCCAGCGTGCCGCAACTAAGACCTGATGCAGCCAAATAAATAAATAATTAGCTATGTACTAAATGTACCTAAAATTTTGGTCTTGATTTCAAAGAAGAGAAATGATTATTTTTGAGTTGCAAACGTCTGTTTACAGAATTTCAAATTTTCTTAGTTGGGACTACCTTAAGATGCCTGTTGTAGAAGGGGTTAGTAGATAATTAAGATACTCTGGCTTTGCTAGGAAGTGAAGAGAGATGTTGTGACTGGTATCACCTATTTCGAATAGCTCAGCCCTGGTTTAGCACGTCATCTGCAGGAGAGGCCAGTGTACGAATGGGTGCAGGACTTAACCTCTTCGTTTTTAACTCTTCGATATTGAGATTAGATTCAGCATATGTGATAGGTTGGCACAAAGTCTGCACTTTTTAAAGTTGTTTTCTGTTATGCTAATTACCCAGTTTAAAAGAATGTATTTGTTAAAAGATGTAGGAAAATTTACATGAGAGGTAACATTAAGAAGTGGGAAGAAAATAATTGGAGTTAGAAATAAGTTATTCTGTGGGAATGGCATGAATTCTTCTAAACCTGAGTCTCTCCATCTGTAAAAATGAAGGTGGTTACAAGCAGTACATGTCAAGTACCCTGTACAGACCTTGATAAATAGTCGATAATCAGTAAATGTCGGTTTTTCCATTAGATTGCAAGGCGTGTTTTCCATCTTTATACCCGTAGTTTGTGTGCTTAGCACTACTGCCTAGAGTAAGGAGTTTGTGGAATGAGTGCTAATACATCTTCACATCACCTCCTTCAGTTAATAAATTTCACAGTCTTTTTTTCATACGTTTACTCTTCTTCACAAAGAAACAATGTTCATTAATCAACAGTCAAATCAGTTGATAGGGCTTTAGACTCATTAATATAATTAGTAATGTCCTAAAGATATTAAACTCAATAAAATATCGTTAATTGTTATTTTAAATGTTTATTAATGCCATTAATCATATGTATTAGTGTTTGTTAATTTTCTGAACTTACGTGAAGCAAAGTGTAATATGGAAAACAAATTTTAGTTATGTTGTAATTAATTGTAGGTGTTGAAGAAAATATTCAAGAAGTTGTTGGACATATTACTGAGGGTGTGTGCAGGCCCCTAAAGGTAAAATATTTTGTTTTTATATATGTTATATGGTAGCTGGTTAAATTAATGACTGATTTTAAAGAAACAGCAGCTTGAATTCAGGCCGTAATTTTGTCAGATTAACACAATGTAGGGTAATAAAACGCATTTTAAAATAATCATTGCCAATTTTCTATGCAAGAGGTTTTTGCATACTCATATACATGTATTTATAAAATATCGTTTTAGCAGATCACATTCGTTGGTATTATGACATACTCCAAAATCTAAATGTTTTCAAAAGCATTTGTTTATTGAACATCTCTTGTGTATGTGCTGTTCTAACCAAATGCTGCAGAGATGTAAGAGAACCAGAAAACACAATGTCTATGTTTAGAATCCAGTTAGGAAACAAGAAGACACATATGTTATCAGCAGCTTAATAAGCATAGATGTAATATAATATGTAAGTAAGCACATTCAGTGTGGTTTAGATTGTATTTGTTAATTAGGGACTATAAAGTCAGGGAAAGATTAGTGAGGGATGGATTTTAATTAGAAAAGATTCCTAGTAGTTAAACTTGAGCATATCAAGTTAACCTTGAACTAGATCTGAGGTATTGCCCTGGCAGTATTATAATTGGCCAAAGAGGTTGGTGCTAATTCAAGATTTATCTGCTTTCCGATTCTCTAATAGAAAGAAACTTGGTATAGTTGTTTAAAGAGAAGATTTTTTTTTCATTTTTTTCCTTAATATTCATTCGTAGAGCAGTACCTTTTCACTGATAATCTGTTTTTAGGAATGTAACAGCTGCTTTGCAATTTAGTGCTAAACTAAATTCCATTATACGCTGGTGAAAAACCTCGAGATGACCTCATTGTGTTGATTATTTCTGATAGGAAATGCCTTGAACCACATTCTGTAGGTAATGGATCATTTTTTTGTAGAGCATATCTGTGCTAAAGTTTCTGTGTTGTTTTACCATCCTCTGTGATTTAATATTCAGGAGTTCTTTATTTAGAAGGAATTTTGTGATTTCTGCAATAATAAAATTTAATCTTTTTAATGCTCTTCATACCACATGTGATTAATGAAGAAAAGTTACACTTTTAGGAAATGTTTAGTTTTTTCTCACGTGTTTTTTAATAGGTTCGAATTGAACAAGTAATAGTTGCTGAACCTGGGGCAGTTTTGTTATATAAAATTTCTAACCTCCTCAAATTTTATCACCATACAATCAGGTAAGTGGAATGGTTAAATGTGCTTGTTAAATCCCATGTGACACTTCATTTCAGTTAGAACACAGTGTAATATTTTTTGTGTGTGTATTCTATGCATGACTAAGAGTAACTAGTAGAACCTCTACACCATGTGAATCATTATATGCGTATTATACATACTGTACTTTTGAGGTCCATCGTTTCCTTGGAGAAAGCTTCTCCAAGCGTAAGTGCACACACACACACATAGCAGTGTAAGTCTATAATATAAGTATTTTTTGAGTCCTCCTGTATTAGTAAAAGAGATCCATGGCACCTAAAGTAACTATATGTTATACTCAGAGTGGGGCATAATTAGTAACATGTCCTATTCTGGATGTTTACATAAATTCTTAACATTTCGTTTTCCATTAGTGATAGAACAGAACGATAGCTCTATCTCCTCTAAGTAATAGCTGTCTTACCTTCTCTAAATAAAAGTGACTTTATAGATAAGACAGGTGGTTCTTAATCAGATAAAATATGATCTTCAACTCCAAAATTTGCATTCATTTTCACCTTGCAAATATCTTTTGGTGGTATACATAGACTTGAGCCTTATTGTAGATATAAGACCATGTTATATGTGTAGTTGTGTTAAAAGTGTTCTTCTAATCTATGTTTTTGATAGTTTTCATATTAGCCTATTAAAAAATGAGTTTAAATTTCTTTTTATCAAGGATGCCAGTATCAGGAACAGAAGAGTCACTTTCAATACATGAATAGGAGAATAAAATAGGGAGTTGTTTTATATACATGCTTGTCTTACATTCTGCCAAAAATGAGAAACCCCATTGGATAAGTCTAAGAAGTATCCTTGTAATATAAAATTGAGAATTATGGAATGTAGAATAATTATTTCAAAATGTTATCAGATTTTTCTTAATTAGTCTAAATATATGCTATTTAGGTAGCTGTATAAAAATTGAGAAGCTTTATAATTTACAGGTGTGTTATTGATACAGTGTAACAGTTTTAATTTAAAAAACTCAGTATTAATAAAAATTATTTTCTCAATAGAGCTATTGATGGAACGGCTTCCTTAAAATCAGATCTTCTTGGATAGTCAAAACATGCATTTACTATAATAGAGGAAAAATAGAGACATGGGTTTGCGTATTACAAGTGTTCGTTCTAACCCACTGCTTTTCTAAGAGATTGTGAAATATTTAAAACACTGTAGTTTGTTTTCATTTGTTCATCACCTAACTTAAAAGGAAAAAAACCCTCATTTTTATATGAAACTAGAGTAATTGTTTTTAATTCACAGGTTATATTCTATATAAAAACTTTTATTTAAATCTAGATCTTTTTAAAGAATTCTACTCAGTTAAAGAGCTGGGTTGTTTTGGCCTGTTTTGCAACCTGAAATGTTCTTTGCTTTTAGTGGCATTGTTGGAAATAGTGCAACTACATTGTTGACTACCATTGAAGAAATGCATTTGCTGAGCAAAAAAATATTCTTCAGTAGCTTGAGTCTTCATGCCAGCAAATTAATGGACAAGGTACGTTTGAAAAATGCAATTCTTGAACTATGTGAACGTGAGTTTTTCACATTTAAAAATGTTGTTTTACTGTTTCCATATTGGTGACAATTTTTTCCCATTCCATTCAGCGTTCTTTTGAGTTCTTCCTGTGAACAACAAAATTCATTCTGAGGCGGCTTACAGGATGTAGGCTTATAATCTGTTCCTGGAACAGTGTAATTTTGAGTCATAATTAGTGGTAGAATCTCAAGCCCTAGTTTCACTACCAGTTTTCAATAACCAAAAATTTGTAATTAAAGCAAACTGACTATATTTAATAGGTCAGGGCTAAAATGACATACAGATTGGAAAACTTGAACTTTTACTAAATGTTTTTTCTAAACAGCTTACTTAAGTTTTACATTCTTGGTCCAGCTTTGTCCTTATGAAATTTATGTTCCCTTGAGTTATATACTGTAATTAATTGATTGGAAAGACCTTAAGGAATGGGTTTATAGTGATCAAATCCTTCTTTGTTTTTATTTCATTATTAAAGACTCAACGTTTTTCAAGGATGCATCACAATCACCATTCTGGCTTTTTTTTTTTTTTTTTTAAATTATACTGGTCTGTCTAACAGCCTGGTTATATTAGACACAGGTTTGTAGTATAGTGTGGAACAATCAGTAGCAATCCAATCCAAAGTACCTGGTCTATTTTTACATTCCTAAGCTCAGAGAAGCCTTAATAAGAGTCTGCTTTCTGACCCCCAGCAGCATGAATTTGTGGAGCTGGAGTATTTCCCTTATATGTTTTCCTGTATCACAGGAAGTTTACTAACAGTCAATCAGTTCTCATTATAGATATGTTTACATGAGTTCTTATTTAGACAGAATTTTTCTAAAATCATTCATACATGATATAGACTTTGCATGTGAACAAACATGTGCTTCCTAATGAGGACAAAGCAAACAGTCAAGGTCTGTTGGTCTCAGATTACTTTTCCTTTCACAGAAAATAGACTAATAAATCGGTGATTACTATAGAATACATGTTTTATGAAAGATGTGCCCAAGGTGCTATGCTAGCACAATAAGAAGAGTATGTATAATAATATTCATATACAGAGAGGGAGCTTTCCAGAGAGGGAGTTAATAAGAATTGAACTTGAAGGACATGGGGGATTAGATGGGTAAAAAAGGAGTGGGTAGAGGTCATCCTAAGTAGAGGAAACAAATAGAATATGCAAGCTAAGAGTCATCAATACACAAATTTTCATTTATTAAAAATCAGTTGGAAACTGGTGTGGCATGTAGATAGGAGAGAGCCACGTTGCAGACAGGAGAGTTAAGGGATCGTCGAAGTAGTTTTTATGAAAATACATACTCTAAGGAAGAGCCATAAGGGGACAGATTCTCGGGGGCTAAAGGTAAACCTTCAGAAGTTGGTGACTGCTTGAATGTGGTTAAATGAGAGGGAAGAGTTCTAAAATAACTCCTAAGTTACCAATCTGGGAATATTGATACTAATCACAAGTATCTGGAATAGAGAGAAAGTGTAAAACTGGGGGGATAAAGGTGATGATATTGTCTAAGTTAGACAAGATACATGTGGGATATCCTTCTGCAATCAGTCTGATCTAATAGGGAGCTGTACATTTGGATTTATGGAGCTTTGCATGTAAAAGATAGTTGAGTCCATGTGTTTGTCTGAGGTCACTAGGAATCATGTTTAATAAGAGTAGAGCTTCCAGGACACACAGTCTTGAGAAACAGTGACATTTAAGAGAAGAAAATAAGCGCTACCATGGTAGAATGCTGAGGAAGGATGATTGGAGAGTCAGGAGAGAAATGAGAAGAGGGTTTTATCAGAAAAGCCAAGAGAATAGAGTTTCAAGAAGGAGGGCATAGTTGATGACAGATACTATATGAAGAGTTCTAGTAAAACAAGGGTGACAGGTTTGTTATCTTTGTCAGTATATAGATGATCCATGACTTACTGAGGGCAGTTTTATTCATGTGGTGGGGACAAGAGCCAAATTGCAATATGGGAAACACACATGAACGCGTTACCCAAAGCTTTACCAATTGGAAAACATCTGGGCTAAAAACTGGAAGTAAAATGTAGTAGGCATTCTTATTATGAAATTTGAAAGAGAATAATAAAGCAAAATGGTAAAAGGAAAGATGGAAGTACATTTCTATGATAAATTAGGAAACAGGAAAACAAAATTGATTATTTGTTGAAAAGGTCGACAAAATTGACAACCTTCTAGCAATTCTTTAACCAAGGAAAAAATAAAATTTAAAATTATAATATCAGAATTAGAGATAATAACCAGAGATGAGGATTAAACTTGCTAGAGAATACCATATTAAAATATATAAATTTTATTCTAAAATATATAAAAAGGATGATTTTAAGAAAATAAAATTGACAAAAAATGATTCAAAATGAGGTAGGAAACTTGAATACACCTAGGGAGGAAAGAAAAATTATTAATGAACATGCTGCTAGACTTAATTCAGTTTATATAGATAGCTTTATTTACACCTACAAAGAACAGAATTCTCCAGAACACAGAAAAATATGGAAAGCTTCCCAGTTCCTTTTAGGTGGTGTAACACTGACATAAAAACCTTTTAAAGACAGTACAAAAGTGAAAACCTCAAATCAGTCACTTTTTAAGTTTTTTAAAAAGGTAAATAATTATAAAAATAAATCCAGTATTATATTAAAACCAAGTATTGGTTATTCCCAGGAATATAAGAATATTTCAGTGTTAGGAAATATATTAAATGTTTCAGTGTTAAATTATATTCTCATGATATTTAAATTGTTGAGGGGAAAATATTAGTAAATAAAAAAGTAAAAATACTTAACCATATAAAGATTAATAAAACTAATAGCCAACCTCATGATTAACATAGAAGCACTAGTAATATATTCCATTTAAGTCAAGAAAGAACAAGAAAAGAATATTTGCCAATAACACATTTAAATAATAGAAAATCCAGATAAAGAAATGACGGATATAAATATTTTAAAGGAGGAAATATTAGATTATTTGTGGATGCTCTGACTGTACTTCAAAAACCAAGAAAATTAATTGAGAAGTTGTAGAACTAGTAAATGGATTTAGAAAGGTAATTGGTGACAAGATCATTATACAAAGATCAGTAATTTTCAGGGAAGATGGCAAAGTAGGAAGCACCAGGAATCTGTCACCCCACCTAGATGACAGTTGGACTAGCAGTATTTGTCTAATGTAACTGTTTTGGAACTCTGGAGTCTATTGAAGAATTGCAATTTCTAGGGGAAGGCTTGAATAGTAATAAATTGCAGTCAATTTTGGTCAACTTCAACTCTTAGCATAGTTGCGACTACCCATCTTCCACCCCCAGTGCTGTGGCAGGCAGCTGTACACTTGTTCCTTGAGCACCTTGCACACAGTTTGTAGAGCCAGGGTGAACAAAAAGGAGGACACTGTCCTCTAAACTTCTGGGATCTGTGCTCTCATCCCAGAGTTGTGAAGAGGAGGGTGGCCATTGTTTTTGCACCTCCCCATTGTGTCAGACACCTCCTCCTCTGGCTAAAGTGACTTCCTGGGGATTTCAAGCACTAGTGCATTTTTCCACCCCCTTAATTTTTTTCTTTTTCCCATTTTGGGAGTCAGACATTAAGGTCTAGGACATTCAAAAGCAACTGTATATATGAGGAAAATTAGAAAGTGACCACATGTTCAGGGAAAGGAGCAGGCTCAGAAAGACCTGAGAAGAACTTCAGTTTATACCTTAACCTGATCCTTGGCTCAGAGAGAGGCTACAACAATTTTTAAAAAAAAACCCAAAGTAGTAACAGAAAATGGCATCCCTGGAGGAGGGGGAGAATCTGATTTCCAGGGTTAAATTATTACATTCAAATGTTGTTTTCAACAAAAAAATCACAAGGCACACAAAGGAACAGGAAAATATGGCCCATTCAAAGGAGAAAAAAAATCAACAGAAACCATTCCTGAAAAAGACCTGATGGCATATCTACTAGACAGAGACTTTAAAACAGTCATGTTAAAGATGAGTCAAGAGAACAGCATATGAACAAAATGGAAATATCTATTAGAGTTAGAAAAATCTCAAGGGAAATCAAAAAGAAATTCTGGAGTTGAAAAGTATAATAACTAGCAAACCAAATGAGGAAGCCTTTAAAAAAGACTCTACAGCATGATCAACTGGGATTTATCCCTGAAATGCAAGGATAGTTCAGCCTATGAAAGTCAGTCAGTATAATTACCACAGTAACAGAACAAAGGGGGAAAAGAAATCACATGATCATCTCAATTGATGCAGAAAAAGCGTTTGATAAAATTCAACACTTTTATCATAAAAATACTCAACAAACTAGGAATAGAGGGAAACTACTGCAACATAATAAATGCCATACATGAAAAACCCACCTCTAACATTGTACTCAATAGTGTAAGACTTAAAGCTTTTCGTTTAAGATCAGGAACAAATGAAGGATGCCCACTTTTGCCACTTCTGTTCAACATAGTGCAGGCATTACCTCATTTTATCGTGCTTCTCTTTATTGCACTTTGCAGATAATTGCGGGTTTTTTTTGTTTTGTTTTGTTTTTGCGGTGCATGGGCTCCTCACTGTTGTGGCCTCTCCCGTTGTGGAGCACAGGCTCTGGACGCACAGGCTCAGCGGCCATAGCTCACAGGCCCAGCCGCTCCGCGGCATGTGGGATCCTCCCGGACCGGGGCACGAACCCGTGTCCCCTGCATCTTTAGGCGGACTCTCAACCACTGCGCCACCAGGGAAGCCCAATTGCGTTTTTTTAACAAATTGAAGTTTTGTGGCAACTCTGTGTTTAGCAAGTCCATTGGTGCCATTTTCCAAGAGCATTGGCTCATTTCATGTCTTTGTGTCACATTTTAGTTAATTCTCACAATATTTCCAACTTTTCATTATTATTTGTTACGGTGTTCTGTGTGATCAGTGATCTTTAACATTATTGTAATTGTTTTTTTGCTTTGTAGTTTTAAGTTATATACATTGTTTTTTAGACATAATGCCATTGCACTCTTAAAAGACTAAAGTATAGTTTAAACATTTTATGTGCACTGGGAAACCAAAAAATCTGGTCTCCAACATCAGCGAAGCCCTCCATGATGTCCAGCAATCCTGCATGTCCTCAGGCAGCCCCACATATTTAACTTCCTTTCACTTATTTTCTCAAATCTACCATACTGTCTCCTACCAGAAGTGCCAAATTTTGCAAAGTTGGATAATAGCCATTTTAAAATACCTTTGCCAATATGAGCAAAAAGTGCTATCTTTTTTTAAATTTAGATTTCAGTTTTTCTAGTGAGAATGAACATTTTAAAATATGTTTATTGGCTGTTTGTGAATTGTTTTCTCATGTCCTTTGCCATTTTCCTACTAGGCTGTATCTTGTTATTTTCTGATATTTTTTATACATTAAGAATATTATCTGTCATATATATTATAAATCTTTTCTCCATGTCGTCATGTACCATTTAATTTTGCTTGTAGTAGTTTCTGAAACGTCACTTTTAATGTTTACATAGTAAAATCTAACATTTTTTTTCTTATTGTTTCTTCTTTGGGAACATGCCATAAAACATACTTCAGAAA
This sequence comes from Monodon monoceros, assembly GCF_005190385.1. NCBI lineage: Eukaryota > Metazoa > Chordata > Mammalia > Artiodactyla > Monodontidae > Monodon > Monodon monoceros. The sequence continues at coordinate 60,950,578 of NW_021703785.1, read as the reverse complement.
CTTTCCCACAACAAGAAAATACATGTCGAATTTATTATATGCTAAAGTTAGCATCTATCAGTAGGAAAGTGTTCGATTATTTAATAAATTCATTTAAATGTATGTTCTTAGGTCTTCCTGTAGTTTCACTTTTATATCAAATTTTTAATCTACCTGAAGTTTATTTTTGTCCATGCTGGGAAGGAAGGATCATATTCATTTTTCCCAAATGGTTATCCATTTATTTTATTTTATTTTCACTCAGAAAACCCCATGAAGTTCTTAAATACTTTATTTCTCTTATAAAGTTAAAATGAAAGTTGCAGGAACATAAAATGGCTAATAAAAGGCAAGTTTTAAGCATGGTATCTTCCTGTTAAAACCCAGAATGGAATAGGATAAAAACAGGAAAAGAAAGAATTGTAATTTGAATATATTAAGTACCAATTAATACTGCAGCCTATGTGAGTTTATAGCAGTGACGGGTTTTGGCTATTATTGTTATTTATTGTTGTCATTATCATCAATAACTGTGCCCTGAAATGTTTTTCTTAGATATGAATTGGGTCATATTTAGGGATATTTTGACATTAAATTGAGATTGGAATATGATACTGTTTACAGCTTATGTGATGCTTATATATACAACCATTTCAGGTTTCTTTCAGGAATTATCTTTCCTTCACCAAATATTTAATGTTCCATATTTTATATTAATTATATCTTCATCTTATTCTGACTCTTATAAACCATTCATCTCTTCTAAGAAGATTCTAGCCTTATGAGGAAAACAACACTTACTGCAGAATGGTCTTCATTAGCAAAGCACCCAAGTGGAAATTTTTGCTAATAGAATTTTAAGTGGATAGCAAAATTGTTAAGAACAGCTTTTAAAATAAATAAAGCCAGATATGAACTCTTTTCATGATTCCTTCTGTGCTTTTAAAAAGACATATTTGGGAACTAATTCTTTAGTATGAAAAAAGAAAATGCAAGGAAATTATTTTATTGAAAGATGTACCTTTTCCCTAACAAAGCATTTGAAGCACTTAAGTATTCAAGTATGTGTACTCCCTTCCTTATCAGGCTCTTCTGAAACATTCATAACTGTGAATCTGGCAAAGTCTAAAGGGAATATGTGTCTGTACTACAAAAGATACAATGTCATATCCATTTTAGCTAGAGAGACATTTTCTACAATTCTTTTCACTATAGTAATAGTACAATTCTAATTTAAAAGGGATGGTATGTCATAAGTGAAACCCATATCAAATTAATAGTAGGTGGGATTGACCAGCTCTGTGAAAATAAAACCTAAGTGGTCCTTTAAATTTTGATTTAAATTCGAGGATATCATTACTGTTTAGAATCTCTTTTTACTGTTCAAATTGTAGTACTTGGACCAGCAGCTTGGACATCACCTAGGAGTTTATTAGTTTATCTCAGATTAAAAATCTCAGGCCCCACCCCAGACCTACTGAATCAGAATGTGCATTTTAACCAGATTTCCCTGGTCACTCATATGCATGTTAAAGTTTGAAAAGTGCTTTTTTTTTTTTTTTTTTTGAGGTACGCGGGCCTCTCGCTGTTGTGGCCTCTCCCGTTGTGGAGCACAGGCTCCGGACGCGCAGGCCCAGCGGCCATGGCTCACGGGCCCAGCCGCTCCGCGGCATGTGGGATCCTCCCAGACCGGGGCACGAACCCGTGTCCCCTGCATCGGCAGGCGGACTCTCAACCACTGCGCCACCAGGGAAGCCCCTGAAAAGTGCTTTTTTTAGATGAGTATTTTGAGTTTTACATTATTCCTTGCAGATTATTCTGCTAGGAAAAACAAATAACAGTGTTTTCAGGTAAAATGCTTTTTAAATTTTAAATAAAAGTATGTGAAATAAAAAGTTGTAATTATTTGAAGTTATATCAAACAAATGTTAGTTTGCACTCTTAAATTTACCTTGAATAATATTATTGACTTAAAAAATTTAATTCCATAAATAAGGTAAGAGGAAACTTTTGGAGGTAATGGATATGGTTTATGGAATGTGGTGATGGTTTCATGGTTATGTTACCAAGTAGGGGCTCATGTGCCTGCAGTTCCAGAAAGCCAAACTCTGACAGTGGGTGTTTGCAGCAAAGTAAGGGTTTATTTGCAGGGTACCAAGCAAGGAGAATGGGCAGCTCATGCTCAAAAGATTGGAATTCCTTCATGGCTTTCAGGCAAGGGTTTTTAAAGACAGTGTTAGGGGAGAGGGTCCTAGGATGCGTGATCAGCTTGTAGACCTTCTGGTTGGTTGGTGGTAAGGTAACAGGGTGATGTTTTGGGAATCTTAACCGTCTGGTTTCAGTCAGTCTGGAGTCTAGTCCTTGTGGTCAGCAGGTAGTCACCATCCTCCACCTGGATGGGGGTCTTAGTTTCTCCAGGACAACTCAAAGTATGCATCAGATTGTTATTTATATCCCTTCAGGAGGAGCTAGAAGTCTTGTGACTCTCTTGTCCTGATCATTAACTGCTTGGGTCAGCTCTTTGGAACTCACAGAAGGCCTAGGAGACTAAAGCCTTTTGTTCCACAAACAAGAAATGGGGGACATGGAGGGGCTTTTGTACCTGGGAAGGCCTCACAGGGTCCTGCTTGGTTTCAGTGTCCCCTTTTCTTTGATACTTCTCAATCCTGAGGGGAGCAGGGGCGGAACAAGAAAGAGAGTAAAGCTTTGGATAAAGAGGTTGTTCATAAACTCTGTAAGGGAACTTGGTTTTAGGGGGACTTGGTTTCAGGTATATACTTACCTGTAAATTCATCAGGTTGTATACATTAAATATTTACAGCTTTTTGTATGTCAATCATACCTCAATAAAGTGGTTTTAAAAAAAGCACTTTAGTTCCATTTACTGTTAATTACTGGAACATATATGTATTTAGAGTGAAAGGAGTCTATATATAAAATGAAGCAGTTAATTTAAAAATATGAGGGTTTTTGGGCTTCCCTGGTGGCCCAGTGGTTGGGAATCCACCTTCCGGTGCAGGGGACATGGGTTCGAGCCCTCGTCTGGGAAGATCCCACATGCCGCGGAGCAACTAAGCCCGTGTGCCACAACTACTGAAGCCTTCATGCCTAGAGCCCATGCTCCGCAACAAGAGAAGCCACTACATTGAGAAGCCTGTGTACCGCAATGAAGAGTAGCCCCCGCTCGCCACAACTAGAGAAAGCCAGGGTGCAGCAGTGAAGACCCAGCACAGCCAAAAATTAAAAAAAATTAATTAATTAATTTAAAAAATTAAAGTATGTACTAAAAAAATATGAGGGTTTTTGTCTGGTGTTGATTTTATTTTTTGAAAGCGCATGGGAAAGTGGTCTTCTAAGAAGCTGCAGTACAGAAAATTGGAGAACCTTAAATGGAAGATATTTCAAAGAATAAAACTAAAGTTGGCAGTGGAATGAGGTTGTAAAAACAGCTTTTGGAACTTTTATGGTGCACCCTTTTCATTTTCCTCTAATAGAGCACGTATCTACAAAAGGGATAAAAAATGTCATAGTGAACAGTCACAAGAAGAATGAGAACTTTGTTCAGTGTTATAGCTCTATACATTAAAAAAAAAGGTTCTAATATATAGAATATGAAGTTTTCAGTAGACCAAATGCTTTGAAATGTGAAATTTTTCTTTATACTTCAACTTTAATAGTTGGGAAATGTACATAAAAGTTATGAATATATCTTTCATAAAGTTCTTTTGTGCCTTATAATTATTAATCACTTGAATTTTGGATATTTTTATAAAACGTTATTATCAATATTTACATAATATAAACAAAAAAAGATTAAATGAACTTTCAGGGTAAATGGAGATAAAACTTACAGTATACAAATCTTAAGTTCATTGAATTTTTGTATTTGTATATATGTTCATTAATCATCACCCAGATCGACATATAAAACATTTCCAGCACCTCAGAAAGCTTCTTCATGCTCCTTCCCAGTCAAAAGCCTCCAAAGTCAATCACCATCTGACTCCTGTTTCCTGTTTTTGTGTGCTATTGAAATTCACATAAGTAAATTCACACAGGTGAACTCTTTTGGGTCTGACTTCTTGCATTTAGTTATTATATCTGTAAGATTCGTCCATGGTGTGTTTAGCAGTAGTTCATTTTTTTTAACCATGGTGTAATAATTCTAGTGTACAAATTTACTACAGTTTATTGATAGATGTTTGTATTGTTTCTGTTTCTTAGATATTGTAAATAAAGTGCCTATGAATATCCTTGTACGTGTCTTTTGGTGGACATAAGTTTTCATTTCTCTTGTGTGTATACACGGTAATGGAATATCTGGGTTGATAGCTTTCATAGCTCTGCCAAGCATTTTTGCAAAGTGGTTGTACCAGTTTACTCCACCAGAAATGTGTGGGAATTTGAGTTGCTCCACATCCTCTCCAGTACTTGATATTGTTGGTCTTTAATTTTAGCCTTTGTGGAAGTTGTGTGGTGGTATTTCATTTGTGATTTGTACTTTTCTGAAGGCTAATGATGTTGAACAGTTTTTTGTGTGTTTATTGACGGCTGAATACATTCTTGTGTTAATGATCATCCATCAGTTTAACAACATTCTAGATATCTTTTTTAAATTGGATGAATGGGTAGAAAATACTTTTATAAAGATGACTTCATATTTTGGAGTTCAGTCATAAGTTCAGTCTTATTTGAATGTAATAGAAAAAAGGAACCAAAACTGAAGGAGGTATCAAACTCGACGTAACTATTCCTTCGCCACAAGAGACACTGTCCCCTTCTGTTTTGTCAGTTTTGGCTTCATGTATTTTTTGACTCTGTTGTTAGATGCATGTATGTTTATAGTTGTATCTTCTTTATAATAAACATTATAAAATGCCCTCCTTTCTAGCAGCAGTGTTTGTCTTAAAGTCTTCTTTGTCTGAAATTAGTATAGCTACTCTAGCATTCTTTTGCTTATTGTTTGCAAGATATATCTTTTTCTGTCCTTTTACTTTCAGTCTATTTTTGTCTTTAAAGTGTGTTTCTTGAATACAGCATATAGTTGGGTCAATGTATTTCTTTTTTCTTTTATCCATCTGCCAGCCTCTGCTTTTTTGGTTAGCGTGTTTACATTTAATTTAATTGCTGATAAAGTAGCATTTATGTCTGCCATTTTGGACCATATTTTTGTATGTTCTAAGTGTTTTTATTTCTCTGTCCCTCCATTACTGCCTTCTTTTGTGTTAAGTAAATATTTTCTAGTACACTGCTTTAGTTCCCTTATCGTTTATGTAAATATATATGTATGTGTATGTGTGTAGTTAGTTATTTTCTTAGTGGTGCCCTGGGAATAATAATTACCATCTTAATTTTTTAATAATCTAGCTAGTTGGGATCCATACCAACTTACTTTCAATAGTGTACTAAAGCTTTGCTCCTATATAGCCCCATTTTCCCCTTCCTTTATGATATTGTTGTTACAAATTACATCTTTCTGCATTGTGTGCTTAGCAACATAGATTTAAAATGATTGCTTCATTCAGTTGTCTTTTAAATCCAGGAAAAAGGAGTTAAAAGCAGAAAGTACATTAAACTGCCTTTTTATATTTACTGATATCAGAAACTTGACTGCTGTTCTTTATTCTTGCAAATTTGAGTTACTGTCTAGTGTCCCTTCATTTTAGCTTGAAGGATTCCCTTTAATATTTCTTGTAGAGCAGGTTTGCTGGTAAAGAATTCTTGGTTTTGTTTATTGGGAATGTCTTAATTTCTTCTTCATTCTTGCAGAGTAGTTTTGGGAATGTCTTAATTTCTTCTTCAGTCTTACAGAGTAGTTTTGTTGAATATAGAATTCTTGGTTGACAGTATATTTCTTTCAGCCCTTGAATATATCATCCAGTGCCTTCTAATCTCCATGTTTTCTGATGAGAAATCAACTGTTAAGCTTACTGAGAATCCTTTGTTCAGAATGAGTTACTTTTCTCTTGTTGATTTCAAGATTCTCTCTTTGTCTTTTGACAGTTTGATTATGTGTCCCAGTGTAGATCTATTTAAGTTTATTCTGCTTGGAGTTCATGAACTTCTTGGATGTTTAGATTAATTTTTTAAATCAAATTTGCTAACTCTTCTCCCACTATTTCTTTAAATATTCCTTTTGCATGCCCCCTTTTTTCCTCCTTCTGAGATCCCCATTGTACTGATGATGTTGATGGTGTCGCATAGGTGTCTGAGGCTCTGTTAATTTTCTTTCATTCTTTTTTCCTTCTATTCCTCACAGCAGTTAATCTTAATTGACCTGTTTCAAGTTCACTGATTATTTATTCTGTCTGTTCAGATCTCCTGTTGATTCCCTGTAGCGAATTTTTCATTTCAGTTATTGTGCTTTTTCAACTCCAACATTTCTATTTGGTTATTTTTTTTAACCATTTCTGTCTCTTTATTGATATTCTCTATTTTGTAAGAGTTTTTTTCTCATACTTTAATTCATTAACAGTTTCCTTTAGTTTTTGAACATATTTAAAAGAGCTGATTTAAAGTCTTTGACTAGTATTTCCAACATCTGGGCTTCCTCAGGGAGTTGCTATTGATTGTTTTTTCTGTAAATGATCATACTTTTTTGTTTGTTGGCATGTCTCATAATTTTTGTTTTTGTTGCTTTTATGAAGGAGGGAGGATTTTCAGAGGTCCATACTTTGCCATTCCTGCTGATGTCACTTATGTATTAACTTTTATACATGAAACATTCTTAATATAAATACTGATATTATAAAATTCTTATGCCTTTCTATCTACCTGACATGAGAGTGTAGTGTTACGTGGATCTCTGAGTACCAGATTTTGTTTCATTTACAAAACGTGACTATATTAGTATTATAAGTACTTTGAAAAATGTTTTGAAAAAATTCACAGGCACCTCTTCTGGGGTATCATGATAGTGTCAAGGAGGGATGATGAACGTAGCCAGTTAATAAGTATCAGATACTCTACTCAGTAGTTGAGATGCAGCAATCCCATTTAATCTTTACAGAATCCCTCTGAGCCTCTGAGAATTTAAATAACTTTTCCAAGGTCACACAACTAGTAAGTGCTAGTTACAAAATGTAAAATTAATCTCTTTAACCCCAGAATTCAAGATTTTAGTGGCAGTGTTGTACTGTTTCTGTGAAGTGTGTGGCTCATGGACCAGGGTCCTGAAAACCACCTGGGGTGCTTGTTGAAAGACAGATTTCTAGACCCTGAACCTGTACATATTGAGCCACAGTATCTGACATTGGGGCATGCAGGTGAGTGATGATTCTCGATAATACTATAGTAGGTGAAGTGCTGGTCTCTGGATTACTTTCTTAAGACTTGGGCTAAAAAACAAAACAGGCCATTTCGAATCTATATGAAAATATAATTCTACAATTCAAGGACTGCTAAATTTCCTCGTAATTTTTGAATTAAAGTTCAAATTCTGTACTTTTAATTGTGATGTATTCTGAGATAATCTAACAAAAAACTTGTGTCACTTTCTGTGCTGATTTTGATTAGTAGGATAAAAAATAAGCTGTTGCTAGATTGTAGATTTTGTAATGTATCAGCAAAGCTTTACATCTTTCATATGAATTATTTTACTGTGAACTGGCATTTATGTAGACACTAAAATTTAGTAGAAAAATACAAGCAGTGGATAAGTCATCCTGCATTTTAGGTTGAACTCCCACCACCTGATCTTGGACCAAGTTCTGCATTAAATCAGACACTCATGTTGTTGCGTGAAGTTTTGGCATCTCACGATTCTTCAGTTGTACCGTTAGATGCCCGTCAGGCCGATTTTGTGCAGGTATGTTGTAAATTCACTTTTAATGATTCTTATTGCTCCTGTATTGTACATTCTTTTGAAATTCTAGCACTTTATAACCCATGTATCTTGACAGTCCTTCTCATTGCTTTTTCCTTCAAATATTAAACCAGTTCCCTTTAATTTAAAAAGTATATATTCAGTGATGCTTGTTTTAAAAACTATTACAGTTGCCGTACCATTTAATCTTTTTCTTACACGCTTCTGTAAGTTGGCCCGCTCCCCATTAGTTTGACATTCATTCTGAAGTGCCGTTAACACAGACCCGTATCACTGGTTGGGAAATAAGGAATACATTTGATTTTATTTTTCATTTATAGGTTTTATCATGTGTCTTGGATCCTCTCCTCCAGATGTGTACTGTATCAGCCAGCAATTTAGGCACAGCTGACATGGCCACCTTCATGGTCAATTCACTGTATATGATGAAGACAACATTAGCTCTGTTTGAATTCACTGACAGACGTCTGGAAATGCTACAGTTCCAGGTTAATTTTGCCATAAAATGACTGCTCACTGTGATGAAATCTTTTTGCTATACATGATCTCAGTTACCGGCTTTAAGATAATTTCAGTGACCTGATTTATATGAATCCCTTGTTATAGTCTGATAGAACCCCTCCCTGCCCCCATGCATATTCAGTATTTTGGTTTCGTTTTGGAGAAGCCAGAATATGTAACAGGTAAGATATTTTATTCAAGCCATAGTGTGTGGTGGTGGAATGGAGCTTTTCTGACTAATTTGAACTGTTATTCTGTATGCAAATTTCAGTTTCCATACTGTGAATAACGTGCTATTTTTCAAGCTGTGTAGCTAGTGCAGAAGGTGTTGCAGAGGACAGATATATTTTTATCTATGTGTAAATCAATGTTAGGCACAACATTACAGTTTGTTACGCCAATCGCTCTGGTCCTATAAGCCAAATGGTATCACTTAAGAGTCACAACAAGGCCATTTATAAAATTTACCAGATTCTTGGCTTTTGATTTTGAAATAGTGATTTTTGGTAGATAGAATGTTTAAAAAAAAAAAACAATAACAACTCTGAGTCTTCTTTGTTATCACAAGTATATAAACTGTTTGGCAGTGGCTACAGTAAAAATTTGTCATTTTGGGTTTTTCTAAGGAATGAGTTTGAGACCTCTAAGTTTGATGTTTTCTACTTTCTAATTCTTTCTTTTAAAAGAAATATAATGAAGTATGATTAATTTTCCTTTTTTGCATAATTGTTTAAGTATAATTAGTAAAATCTTTTTAAAAAATAGTCATTGGTTTTTAGTGTGTTTATCACTAATTCAACCCGAAACTCTGCCATTTGTCTAAATCTCTTCTCAAGATGTGCCCATATATCAGTTGGTCCAGCAATCTGTTTTATCACCAGTTATCTTTGTTTCTCAAATATTCCAAAGTTGTTTTTTGCATTCCAAGAGGACAAGCCCCACCATGTAAGTGCTTCTTGAGCCTGCATCATTCTTGCTGATGGGCTGGTGGCTGGCACTGGTCACGTGGGCCAGCCAGAGTCAGTGTGGAGAGGACTGGGCAAGGGTGTGGATGCTGGAAGGCACGGGCCCCACAGTGATAGTTTTCCTTGTCGAGTAAAAGATTCTTGATTTTCAGATCTTTTCTATCACTAGTCTATTAATTTTCTTCCATTCTTCTTCCAGTGTTTCAAGTAAGAAATCTAGGCTAGTCTGATTCTCTTTTGTTTGTGATAACCTCTTCTATTCATGTGGAAGCTTACAAGGATTTTCCTTTGCGTTCAGATATTTGCTCAGGATATTTTTTGGTATGTCTCTTTTTCTATTATTTCCATCTTGGATTTTGCAAAACCTTTTCAGTCTGAAGATTCCACCCTTTTGTTTTTTGCTCAGTAAAGTTTTCTGTTATCTGTAATTAATTATCACTTCTCCATCTGTTACTTTTCATATTCTGAAGCTCCTGTCATTAGTTGGCTTTATCTCCTAAATTTGCCTTCTAATTTCTGTTTAAATCTCTTCACTTTAATATATTTCTTTGATATTTACTCTGTATTACTATTCTTCCACTTTTCTTTCAGATACTAACTTGGTTCTTGGCAATAACTCTTTCATTAAATATTTCCATTTGCAATCTTGTTTTTCTTGGATTTTCCAGTAAGACTAGTAAGTAAGGGTTCTAAGGTTCTAATTGTACTTTCTTGGGCATTCACTTAAAAAAAAACTAAGGTACCCTGCGTCTTTCAGTAGTGTTGCCTCAGGAAAAGATACTTGTTCTCATTATTCAGGTGGGTTTTCTCATAGAACCTACTCACCTCTTTTAAATCAGTTGTAAGTTTTTTACGGGGAGGGGCTCAGCTGCTGGAGTGACTTGCACAGTGGCAAACATTCAGATGGTAGCAGATAGCATCTCTTAATAGCATACTGTGCCACTGGTAAACAAGCTGGTAAAACTGAGGGGAGTATCCAGTGAGGGATAACAGGAAGATCTGTAGACTTACAGGCCTGTACTGGTTAAAGGAAGGAGCAGCCAACTTCTTCCCACCTGGGAATACTTCATCCCATCAGGTAGTCTCCTTCTGTGGCTTCTGCCCCCATTAGCATTAGGTGGCTTCCCCAAGAATAGCACAAAACAGGTGACCACGTACAAGTCCCACCTGCTAGCTGGGTCTTTTTAGGCAGCTCCTGAACTTGACATCTTTGACCAGCCTTCTGCTGGTTCCTCAGCAGTCCCCTAGTTGTCGCAAATCCGCTTTCCTCTGGAGGACTTACTGCCTCAGCCCCCATGGGATTTCCTTCAGACTTCTCCAGATGAGGTATTTGATTGGTTGAGTTAGTCCAGCAAGTTGGGAGCATGAGGCAGTGTGGATGTGAGGGACATCAGGTCCTCGTCTTCCCAGAATTCTTTCTAAGTATTTTATTTTACACTGTTGTTTATGAGTAGTTTTTGTTTGTGTCTTGCTGAATACCAGCTTTTAAAAGAGCCAAGAAGCAACCCAAATTTTTCGACTAGTGGCTAGTCCTGGAACCCTCAAGTAAGACTTTCCCTCCCTTTTGTAAGAGGACTTCCTCTCCGGGGAAGGAAAAGTCTTTGTACAGGAGTAGTCCCTATCCTTCATATTTTGGCCTCATAGCCTCTGCAAGGAATACATCCATGATGAAGAGCTAAGACTCCAGGCTAGTCTACTTCTACTCTCAATCAGTCTTATTCTTCTTTTAAAATATTTTCTTTTAATTGTGTTTTATTTTAGATTGAAGCACATTTGGACACACTTATAAATGAGCAAGCTTCTTATGTTTTAACTAGAGCAGGCGTGAGTTATATCTATAACACCATACAGCAACATAAACCCGAACAGGTAAGCACATGGATCTTCCTAACTAGAGAGATACACCAATTTAGAGTACGGCTTCTAGAGCTAGACACTTAGTAGCAATTTTTCACTGGGAAGGTGACTTCTCTCTCTGATTCCTCACCTGTAGATTGAGGGTAATAATATCTGTAACATAGGATTGTTCTAAGATTGAGATAATACCTGTGTAGTTCTTGGAGGACTATCTGAGATATAGTAGGGTGTCCCAAAGTACTATCTTTTTTACTGTAGATAGTTTGGGTTACAAGTAATGAAAATATACAAAAATTAGTAGTGAAAAATATATAAAGAATATTCATATTGGTAAATTTTTTAGTCCTTTATCACCATTGATTTATTAAGTGCATAGATTACTATATAAATAGCAGTCATCCCCCCTTTTAATGTAGCAAGTCATGGTCTATTACTTTGGAAAGGTAAATACTTCTGGGGCTAACATCTGATCTTAAGTTATAGAACTCCAGTAGAATTAAAAAATGGAGTGGTGGGAACCCTAGAAAACCATGTAAGCCTCGTTCTTTAAAAAGCAAAATACTTTTAAATAACATTAACATGAATATTTTATAGCCCAGGGACAAGGTTTGAATTTTTTCTTTTGATAAGGTAATAAGCAAATTTCTACCAGTAGGAGCAAATTCTGCTGCCTTTTTATATTATCTAAAATTATCAAGGAAACTCTTAAAGCCCCCATGTCTTACTGCCATTCCTCAGTGCTTTATTGCCCTTTTTTTCTTGCCTATGATTAAATCTGAAGTATCCTTTTATTTCCATTGTTAATAAACTTACGTGCTTCTCCAACAAATATTATTGAGTGCCTTCACGCTAGTTATACAAAATGAACAAATCACAGTCCCTCTTTTAATTGAGGTTGGAGATAGGACACTTGAGTTCTTTGGAAATAAGCTAAATTTTCAAATTCGGGCAATCTACTAATGGACTGTATTTGAGAAGTGAATTGTAACATATAGCACCTGTTTTCACCTTGGTTTTGTCCCTTTTTTTTTTTTAAGGGCCCTTTAGCTAATTTTCCCAACCTAGATTCTGTGGCACTGAAGGCTGCAATGGTAAGTACATAATAAAGCATTTCAACATAACGTTTCCTTATGGAACATTATTCTTATTTTTTCCTGTGTGATAGTTTTTGTCTCGGGTGATAATTTTATCTCTTCATATGCAGTATTCACGTTGGGTCCAGTCATAATGATTGCACATGTGTATTCCTTTAACTAAGGAGATCTGACCAAGACATAACATTTGTAGTAATATTGCACCATACCCTAATAGTGTCATTATTCCTGTTTAGATTTTCTTCAGTTTCAGAGTTTTACTCCTAACCTAATGGAGATGGGAATGAGAGACTTGAAGGAGTTAGCTATATATCATTATAGACTTCCATCTGTCAGTGATCCTGGGCTTATAGTTCTTGACTTCTTCCTGAGTTGATAACTGAAATTGGATTCCAATCTTAAAATATTACTCTTGACTGTGACGCTCACCGAACCTCCACTTTATTACCTTCTTTTCAAGTGATAAGCTTGCTTGCACATCCCTTTCTGCGTGAGCACCACTTTTTGTAGCATGTTTCCACATCTTAAGTACATACTTTGCCTATATATGTGTGTGTGTGTATACACACACACACACACACACACACAGCCATCAGTTGGATGACACTCATTTAGTCCTCATAGGAATGATCCCCTTTGGAAGCTTTATGATACGAATTCTAGTGGTAGTAATAATAAACAGTAAGTAACGACAACAGGAGATCAGGATAAATGGCTTGGGTCAGAATTTTGAAAGTAGGTATTGCTGATACTGACTGTATTAAAGAGTTGACACTTTCAGTGAGATTTTAGTTAAAATGTGTAAGGAATAACTCATTTTGATCATGAAGAACTCGTTATTTGGAATATGGGATTTTTACTAAGATTTAATCCTTAAAAGAGATGCTTATTTGGGATGTCTGTTAGCAGATATATGCACTTTGTGTTTTGGATTTCTCTGTTTTGTTTAGGTTCAGTTTGATCGCTATCTGTCAGCCCCAGACAACCTGTTAATGCCACAGCTGAACTTTCTTCTAAGTGCCACAGTGAAGTAAGTATTTTTTGGTCCCAATTAGCTGGTAAAGAGTCACATATTTTTAAATGCCAAGCACATTTATAAGAAAAAAAATTATTTTCAAGGTATTTTGATTGTATAGTATGGACCTAGCATCCTGTTATAAATTCATACTAATTATAATGACATTAAAAAATTGAGATATACATATGCTTTATGTAAATAATAGTGCAACTAAGAATTGGTCAGTACCTATTTACCCCTTTTTTCATTCAGAAAATTTCTAAAATGTTCTTTGCAAAGTATTCTAAAATTAAATGTAACCTATGAATGTATTTTCAGGTTTTTTTAAGAAGAAAAATTATGGTATCAGTTTGGCTACTTACTTTAAAAATCAGGTTGCTATGAAAATGTAAGTCATTTAACACATTTAAGATTCAGCATTAAAGCAGATTTTCTAACTGCTTTTTCCCCTTTTTTTGATTGATGGCAGGTCCTACCCTCAGAAATACTTTCTGTTCCTATTTCTCCTACTGTATAGGCATGGTATTGTATTTGATCTTATTTATAAAGCATTTGAAATAATAGGAGATAACTTTCATTTAGTTACATTTTGAACCTTTTCAAAGTGATAATTCATTTTTAAGCAAAAATATTTTCATGTTTTTATGTTCTCAATTTCTTTCTATTCATATTGTATTTAAAATGTCAATTGTTTCTTTGAAATAGAGCTTTGAAATGTAAAACTTTCTTTTTTTCATTCCTGTCTCATTTTGTTTTGTTAATATTCTATTCTCCTGAACTTTGCTTGTCTCTGCGGTTGCAGTACCTTTGGGACACCTGTCATTCTTGTCTCCCTTTTTCTTGTCTTGTAGTTTGACTGCCTTTCAAAGGAGATTTTGACTGAGCACTTCATCCTTGGCATAAACTATTGAATACATTTAGGTAGCCAGAAAGTGAGGTTGTATAGATAATAAAGAAAAGAATAGAAAATTAAAATATCCTTAAAGAATTCTTCCTTCCTTGTAATGAATTAGAAGGGCGTTGTTCTTTTTTCAACGCCAGACTCCAACATTTACCTTTTAATGGTATAAAAATAGAGGTTTGACTACAGAAACCACAGCTATGCATATTTATAAAATATTCTCAGTGTCTTTTCTTACTGAGTCAGAATTGTTTATATGAGTAATTTAAGAAATAAAGAGACCATAGATACTTCCTAAAGTGAGCATGTGGAAAAGTGGATATGATTTGAGGATTCTTTCAGGAATCTTCCTCTACTATATATGCTAGAAACAAAGCAGGTATCTTTAAAAAGAATTACTTTGGTTTTTTAAAAGAGATAGGGGCTTCCCTGGTGGCACAGTGGCTGAGAGTCCGCCTGCCGATGCAGGGGACATGGGTTCATGGGGACATGCCCCAGTCTGGGAAGATCCCACATGCCATGGAGCGGCTAGGCCCGTGAGCCATGGCTGCTGAGCCTGCGCGTCCGGAGCCTGTGCTCCGCAACGGGAGAGGCCACAACAGTGAGAGAATAGTTTTCTTCTCTTTAACTGCCTCCTTTTAAGCCACCTGTCTTTAACTCTCAGGAATACCTGTGTAAACAAAAATAACGCAGGTTTGGGAGTGGGGGTGGGGTTAACCTACCAGAGAAATAACGACTAATGGAAACAGTCTCAAACAGTGCTTTAGAGACCTCGGAAAGTCCAAGCCTTAAAAGTAAGACTAGTCTGTTCTACAGTGAAGGCTACTTTTGACTCACACTAATAAAGCTTAAAAACAAACCTCTAGAAGATCACGTGGATCTTTACTAAATTAACTGCCTTCCAGAACAAAACTTAGCACTCGTAAGTATGACAGAATACAGACAATCAACAGTGTAGCATTTATAATGCTGAGCATGCAGTAAAAAAAACCACTTAGGTTTTAAGTAGTAGGAAAATATGAACCAAAACTAGAAGCAAAATCTGTCAACAGAAACAGACTTACTGACAGAGTTTACAGAATTAGCAGGAAAGGTCTTTAAAAAGTGTGTTCAACAACTTAAAGGAAAATTATATTGAGA